>NW_027362771.1:525187897-525645397 GCF_046119375.1 Phyllobates terribilis | reverse complement strand
GGCCCATTTCATCTGTTTAATTTTTTTGGAAATTCTGTGGAAGCAGAAAAGCAATGTCTGACTTTCATCTGTTCATTTTCATAGATTTTTAATTTATTATTACTTTTGTCAGATTCAAGTTACTTCTGTGACCATTGTGGGTTTTTCTTTCATCAAACGAGGGGTACCAACAATTTTGACTACATGTGTAGTGTAAGTGTACATATAATACACTGACTCACCAGTGACGTCTCTAGGTGAAGTCCTTCATCTTCGCTTTTCTTCTTCATCTGGCACAGACAGCCATCACTTCTTCCAGCCAGGAATCATCTTTGCAGAAAATAACTCACAGTTATCAATAACTGATCTCTTCTCATGGGCGTACCCAGGATCAAAACTAGGGGGGGGGCAAGCCATGGTCACAGATACCGAAGAGAAATATATATATAGTACAATGCAAAAATTTCACTTCTTACATTACATGAGTGATATCTATTGTAAATTCCACAATAGCTCAGAAACCAGCGAATCACTCCACACAGTACACTGGCCGCCATAAAATGCCCCATACAGGATACTGGTCCCCATATAATGCTCCATACAGGATACTGGCCCCCATATAACGCTCCATACAGAATACTGGCCCCCATATAACGCTCCATACAGAATACTGGCTCCCATATAACGCTCCATACAGGATACTGGCCCCCATATAATGCTCCATACAGAATACTGGCCCCCATATAAGGCTCCATACAGAATACTGGCCCCCATATAACGCTCCATACAGGATACTGGCCCCCATATAATGCTCCATACAGAATACTGGCCCCCAAAAAAATGCTCCATACAGAATACTGGCCCCCATATAATGCTCCATACAGAATACTGGCCCCCATATAACGCTCCATACAGAATACTGGCCCCCATATAACGCTCCACACAGAATACTGGCCCCAATATAACGCTCCATACAGAATACTGGCCCCCATATAACGCTCCATGCAGGCTCTTCCCCACACATAATGCCTCATGCAGGCTGTTCCCCCCCACATAATGCCCCACACAGGCTGTTCCCCCCACATAATGCCCCACGCAGGCTGTTCCCCCCACATAATGCCCCATGCAGGCTGTCCCCCTCCCGTATAATGCCCCATGTAGGATGTCATGTGGTGCCCCTGAGGGTTCGATCGCCACAGGGATGCTGCACCTCTTCAATGGGGTGTAGTGTTCCTCCTTCGAGGTAAGAACGGTGCAATGGTCAGGACCCCACCTCCACATCCAACACCACACTTCTCCCACCAGAGGGGGCTAGTAGGCACTTAAGTGCTGCCCCTACTGGAAAATGGGAGACTGGGGAACCAAGAGATAGGGGGAACCAATTAGTGGGTGAGGGTAGAGGACTCACATTTAGTTACACTTATTATTTCATATTTAATAAACAGCCATCTTGGGCTCTTGGTACTTTGATTGTGATCTCCATCCCTGAACGTGGCTTCTGGGTGAACCTGCAGCGGATGGAGACACGGCCCTCGTACCCTGGCCTTGGGTCGAGGGGCAGGTTGGAGTTAACGAATGTCTCAACCCAGTCAAGGACCATACCCAAGAAGGCCTGGAGCTCAGGAGTGTAGCTCAACCGCAAAGGATCCCAGGGGGATGCAGACGGAGTGGTATACGCCACCTGTCCTCGCTGTTCTGGCCTAGTCAGAGGGATTCCGGCTGCAAGAGGGGTACCGGCCCCTGACACCTGACTTTGCTACTCTACGTCCTAGTCAGGGAAGCCCGGCAGGCCCAGAGGATCCCAACGGGTAATGGAAGGAGCGGAGTCGCCACCCGTACCCTTTTTCTGAACGTAGTCCAGAGGGAGACCCGGCCTATCTACACACACACAGACAGGAAAGGACTTGGCCTGAAGTCTAGGAACACTCCGGTGCGGGGTCCTGATTGAGCACTTGAATTATTCGGAGGTTGTCGGACCCCCGTCCCTGGTGACCGCAGAACTCCATGAGGAGCAGGGAGAAGCCTTGCAGCTGTACTCGCCACCGTGAGTAAAAACCCTGGAAGTCAACCCCTATGGCCTCCGGACTCTTTATTTCTGCACTGCACCGCACCACGTAGCACCAGACCTCCTACACTACAACCCCCGCCATTCCTCGTCTCTGCCCTGAGGCCCTGCTCCGCCTGTGGGGAGTAGTGTCAACGTCGGCTGCCACAACATCCCACCTCAGAGGACTGCAGCAGGGCTGGTGGCCTTCACCAGGTACCACAGGTGGTGTAGTCGATAAGAACCACTCAACCCTGTAAGCCCATTACTTTTATGTGACGGCCCTGGGCACGGAGCCGGTCCAGGCCACGACTGCTTCCCCCAACATCTGACCCGGCTCCAAGTTCCCCATCTCCCAGGGAGGGCAGTGAGCGTCACGCAACTTGGCGTAGTCGGCAGGATCGCGTGCCCGCAGCAACGGAAGAAGTTGCCCATTGCTACCGGGTACTGTGTGCCTTACACCTTGGACTGTCGTTTCCACTTAAAATGGCGCCCAAGAAGAACGGACGCCATAGTGCATCAAAAAGACAGTCTCCTAGCACCTCCTATCGTGGGCCAGGCTCCCCCATGGCGCCAAAAGAGCAGACCGCCCCTTCCATCAGAGACTATCCGCGGGGTAATGCCTGTCAAATCAGATGGGTTGAACGTGGGCGGGCCTGTCATCCGGCCGCCCTGGAGCCGCCCCAAAAAGAGGAGGAGATGGAAAAACAACAAGGTGCGGCCATAGGAGTTGGAGACTTGCATTCCTCAGGAGCGGACATGGACGCTGCTGGGGCGAGTCAATCGGAATCTTCCGAACCCGGCCCAGGTTCTTCTACTGTCAGCGAGCGAAGCGGCATAACCTTGACAGCGGGAGATATGGAATTTCTCCGCCAAGAAACCCCGGACCTCGCTCAGAGAGTGGCTGAGGCCCAGCAAGCGGCATCCGCTGCGTGGCGGGAAGAAATGCTGCTGTGTATCCGGACCCGCCGCCAAGGAGCCACAGCTCAGGAGGAGGCTGCAACAGAGGTCACGAGCAGCCCAGGAGTGGGTGAGTGTGATACCCCTGTCCCGGCTGCTGAGCCCACCGTGTCTGTCCTGGATCTCATGACCGAGTACCTGCTGCCTGGCGCGGTCACTTGGGAGCAGGTCTTTGCCCCGGAGCTTGAAGCCTCTGTTATCGGTGGGGACCTGCACTGCCTCCCAACTCCTGACTCGGAAGAACCTGAGTCTGCTGGGGTATCCACCGACCCCAACCCGGACTGGTCCGCACTGCTTGAGCACCTGCAGCAGCCCCTACTGTCACCGCTGCCCGCGCCTACAGTCACCTGGCCGGCGGCTGAAGAGTGGGCCTGGGACAACCAGGGGGAGACCAGGGCCGAAGCGCGTTGGAGGAGCGAGCTGAGCCGTCAGCAGATCCTCCAGCTCGGCCGGGAGCAACGCCAGAGGGAAGTTCGCTGCGAGCACCTCAAAGTGCGCGCCAAGGCTGCCAAATCCCGGGCCCGCCAGGAAGAGGCAACCCGTCCGAGTCCCCGTGTGGAGGGGCAAGTTGTCCGCTTCCACCATGAGGCGGGATGGGGATTCATCCGGAGTTCCCAGCATGAGCACGACGTCTTCGTCAGCCGGCGGGACGTCGAGCCGTGGCTGAAAAAGGGACACCCTGGCCGGAACCTCTTTCCTGGTGACTTAGTTACGTACACCCGCCACCATGGGGTGCGGGGTGGTATGCCCTGGATGTCCACAAGGTGTCCTGGAGTGATGCCCCCTCACGCTCGGCCATGGAGGACCGGTCAACCTCCGTCGGGAGGAATGAGCCATTTCCCCGGTGGGGACCCGAGGATTAAGCAGCCCCGCCTTATAATGCCCCATGCAGGATGACACCCCCCCTTCCTTATAATGCCCCATGCAGGATGTCACACACCCCCCCTTCCTTATAATGCCCCATGCAGGATGTCACACCCCCCCCCTTATAATGCCCCATGCAGGATGTCACCCCCCCTTATCATTATATCATTATCATTATATGCCCCCATGCAGGATGTCACACAACCCCCCCTTATAATGCCCCATGCAGGATGTCACACACCCCCACCTCACCCCCCTCCCTTATATTGCCACAGGCCTCCATGTAATAAAAAAAAAATATCAAATACTCACCTCACATCTCACCTGCTGCTGCTGCTCTGGACTTCAGCGTCACCGGCCTCATCCCGCTCTGCGCTGTGACTGCTCAGGAGAGAGCGCGGTGTACAGACGTCACCGCGCCCTCTGTCCTGAGACGTCACAGTGCAGCAGCTGTGGAGGATGCAGGAGCTGCTGCGGAGGCACAGGGAGGGGTAAGTATTGTGCCGGGTGTCGGGGCCCTGAGCAAGCGGGGGGGAGTGGGCGCTGACAGTGAGGGGCCGCCCCTGCCTGCTCAGGGCCCCGGCATTTGCCCGGGTGCTGACGCCGGCCCTGGTGTGCGGCTTGCGTGCCTGCCCCACGGTGGATACGCCCCACGGTGGATACGCCCATGTCTCTTCTAGAGAATATTCCCACTCCCCCCCCTCCGACTTCTACACTACACCAGTTGAAGAAAAAAAGAGATATAGTGCCACCCTGCACAGTAACAGGACCCCTCTTTTGTCCCATCCCATGGAAAACAATTTCCTAAAAAGTAAATTATATTACTGAAGTAATAATGTCCCTAATTGGACTCTAAAATAATAATGTTTCCCACTGGCCACCATAAACTAATAAAGTATGTTCATCAATCTGGCCCCAAACAGTAATTAAGTCCCTTGTTCAGCCTGGCACCCCCATATATCCATCCTGGCCCCCACTTCCCTGCATATATCCATCCTGACACCCCCCCATATATCCAGTGTGACCCCTCCATATATTTATCCTAGCCCACGTGTATCGAGCCTGCCCCCTCCCATATACCCATCCTAGTCCCCCATGTGGCCTGCCTGTCCCCCCACATATCCATCCTGGCCTCCATGTTTCCAGCCTGCCCCCCATATATCTGTCCTGGCCTTCATGTGTCCAACCTGCCCCCCTACTTATCCATCCTGGCCTCCATGTGTCCAGCCTGCCCCCCCAATATATCCATCTTGGCCTCCATGTTTCCAGCCTGCCCCCCCATATATCCATCCTGGCCTACAAGTGTCCAGCCTGCCCCCTCATATATCCATCCTGCCCTTCCCCCCTGCATATATCCATCCTGACACCCCCTCATATATCCCTTCTGGCCCCCATATGTCCAGCGTGGCCCCTCCATATATTTATCCTAGCCCACATGTATCGAGCCTGCCCCCCCACATATCTATCCTAGCCCCCCATGTGTCCAGCCTGGCCCCCCACATATCCATCCTGGCCATCATGTGTCCAGCCTGCCCCCCCATATATCTGGTCCCCCCATATATCCATCCCCCCACATATCCATCCATGTGTCCAGCATGCCCCCCCATATATCCATCCTGCCCCCCCTTTCCCATGTGTCCAGCCTGACTCCCCCCCTTATGTGTCCATCCAGGCTCCCCCCCTTATGTGTCCAGCCAGGCTCCCCCCTTATGTGTCCATCCAGACTCCCCCCACTTATGTGTCCATCCAGGCTCCCCCCTCTTATGTGTCCAGCCAGGCTCCCCCCCTTAATGTATCCAGCCAGCCCCCCCTTATGGGTCCAGCTTGGCTCCCCCCTCGTGTGTCCTGCTGGGCTCCCCCCTCGTGTGTCCAGCCAGGCTTCCCCCTTGAGTGTTCAGCCAGGGCTCCCCCTTGTGTGTCCAGCCAGGGTTCCCTCTTATGTGTCCATCCAGCTCCCCACTTGTGTGTCCAGCCAAGGTCCCCCCTTGTGTGTTCATCCAGGGCTCCCCCTTGTGTGTATAGCCAGGGCTCCCCCTTGTGTGTCCAGCCAGGGTTCCCCCTTGTGTGTCCATCCAGGGCTCCCCTTTGTGTGTCCAGCAAGGCCCCCCTTGTGTGTCCATCCGGGACCCCCTTGTGTGTCCAGCCAGGGTTCCCAATTGTGTGTCCAGCCAGGGCTCCCAATTGTGTGTCCAGCAGGGCGCCCCCTTGTGTGTCCAGCTAGGGTTCCCTCTTGTGTGTCCAGCCAGGGTCCCCCCTTGTGTGTCCATCCAGGGCTCCCCCTTGTGTGTCCACCCAGGGTTCCCCCTTGTGTGTCCAGCCAGGGCTCACCTTTGTGTGTCCAGCAAGGCCCCCCCTTGTGTGTCCAGCCAGGGGCCCATCCCATTCTGCATCCACTCATATACATATACATGCACACATACACACACACACACACACACACACACAGATACCTCTTACATTCCTGCGCTCCCGTGCGGTGTCCTCCTTCTCCGGCGGCTGAGTTGCGCGCCTCCATCACAGCAGGCGCATGTCATACGCCGGCCGGCGAAGGGAGACGCGCAGCTTCAGCTGCTCCACTGGGACGTGCGCCTCGGCGGTTCAGGTAATGAACGCCGCGTGCGCGCGTCCCTGCATACACTGTGCCCCTTAAAATCGCAGGTTTTTTTTTTTTCATTCTCTTCTCCCCCTCTCCTCTGCAGCAGGGGGCGGGGCCCACCGGGAAAATTCCTGGTACTCTGCCAGCCCAGTCCGACCCTGCACAGTAATATAGAAAAAGAGGGGAGACATATTATAAATACACAGTAATATAGAAAAAGAAGGGAGACATATTATAAATACACAGTAATATAGAAAAAGAGGGGAGACATATTATAAATACACAGTAATATAGAAAAAGAAGGGAGACATATTATAAATACACAGTAATATAGAAAAAGGGGAGAGACATATAAATACACAGTCATATAGAAAAAGGGGGGAGACATATGACTCGCCCCCTGGGCCGCGTGGGGAACCCGGAACCGGGCCTCTGGTGGGATGCTGGGGGTGGTAGTCTCAGTGTGGCGGCGACCCGGTCCGTGGCTCAGGGTGGTCAGACCAGTGGCAGTCTTAGTGTAATAACAAATGTCCGACTACGCCACCCGTGGATTGCGGTCAGTGGGGACCGCCGCTGCGCTGCAGGCCACTGAGGCTGATGTTGCAAGCGCAGCCAAGTATGGGATAACTCCCCCCGGGGCTTCGGGTCCCGCAACGGAGGGTGGGGGCAGGCTGGTGATCTCAGGGCTTGGGGCGATTACGTCCCCGTTACCTGCCTCGGCCTCTGTGGCTTCCTCCGCGGCGTCGTGTGCCACCGTCGGTCCTTCTTCACCGCGCTCAGCGGCAGGCGCGCTGCTCGGTCCTTGCGGGGTCCTCCCCTGGCTGTTTTCGTGCTGCCGGGCCAACTCCTCCTTCCACCCGGCAAACACATCTCGCTGCGCCCGGACCATCCTCTGGTTTAGGTCCTCTAGCGCAGCTCGTGCACAGTCCGGGTCTCTAGGCAGCTGGGCCAGCAACTCTGTCAGGCTGCAGGGTGGCTCAGCTTGCAGCAGGCTGCGTGCCAGGGTGCTGGTGGGGTTCGCTGCTCCCTCCATCTCCGGGTGCAGCAGGTCCAGACTGATCCAGGCCGCGCCCGGCCCCAGTTTTCTTTCCTATCCGCCCCCATGGGGGGTGGTCTTGGGGGCATCTGCTGACAATCACCCCTAGGGGCAGCCCCCCCACGTTGATGGACATTTCCATAGTTGCTGGGGGCAGGCCCCGTCATTGGCGCCACTCTGGGACCTGGCCCACGATGGGAGGCGGCTTCCTGCTGTCTTTTGGTGCGCACATAATGGCGTCCGCTCTGCCAGGGCGGGAAAAACGGATGAAGATGGCGGGAAACGGTCCAAGATGGCGTCCGATGGCGGGAAATGACTCCGGACGGCGGGAAACTTCGCCACAGGTAAGTACAAAAGTCTTTTTCAGGCACGCAGTACCCGGTGGTTGCGGGCACGAAATCCTGCCGACTACACCAAAGTTGACTCACCCCCTGGGCCGCGTGGGGAACCCGGAACCGGGCCTCTGGTGGGATGCTGGGGGTGGTAGTCTCAGTGTGGCGGCGACCCGGTCCGTGGCTCAGGGTGGTCAAACTATTGGCAGTCTTAGTGTAATAACAAATGTCCGACTACGCCACCCGTGGATAGCGGTCAGTGGGGACCGCCGCTGCGCTGCAGGCCGCTGAGGCTGATGTTGCAAGCGCAGCCAAGT
Source organism: Phyllobates terribilis (assembly GCF_046119375.1). NCBI lineage: Eukaryota > Metazoa > Chordata > Amphibia > Anura > Dendrobatidae > Phyllobates > Phyllobates terribilis. The sequence continues at coordinate 525,637,269 of NW_027362771.1, read as the reverse complement.
ATGGGATAACTCCCCACGAGAGGAGTATAGCCTCAGGGCTGCTAGTATGGATGATGGGAGTGATGGTGTGAGCGTGCCAGTACTGATGGTGCTGGTGCAGCGATAAAACACAGAGACGTGGGGTTGCAGTTTCCAATGCTTTACTCACAGTTGTTATTCGTGTCAATCCTGCAGGCGATGACTGCCCAAGCCGTGCTGCGTCCACCAGGCAGGGGACTCGACCAACTCCCAGGCAATTCCAGAGTGTGGCACAGGGCTCCTTTCTCTTCCCTTCTCTGGCCGTCCTCACCAGTGACCCACCTTTGTCCAGCTTCCTCGGGCCTTCTATTGGCGAAACCTATCTCCGGTTTCCCTGACCCTATATGGTATGCTTTCCTGGTGGATGTAGCGAGGGGTCGCACCAAGATGTGGTCACAACCTCCAGTCTTTGGCTGAGGAATCTGTTGCCTCCACCAATTTGGGTCCCGGTACCCTGCTCTGCCAACCCTTCACCCGCAATCTCCTGGGCCTTTGGGGTTCCTTCTGCCTTCGTGTCTCTGGGCCTTTCTCTGTGTTCCAGTTCCCTGTTTCCTTTCTCACTTCCTTTGCTGTTCCTTTCTTCTCTGCTGGCTCTGGCCTCACAGGCTAGGCCCGCCTCCGGAGCAGAGCTCCACAGATGCCCTGCTCTGTCACTTCCTCTCTCAGACTGAACTCACTCTCCGGACTGAACACTGTTCTAAGATGGTGCCCACCTTTTATACCTCCCTCTAGCACCCGAGCCCAGGTGACTAGCAACCAATGGGCTCTTGCCTATGCCCAGAGACCCACCCCTATCTGCTCCTACACCACTGGGTTTTCCTCCCCCCTCCCTACTCCAGCCAGGGACAGAAGCTGTCGTGCCTGCACTTCTGTGGGAGCACCGTTGAGCTGTCCCTCGGAAATGGGGTGTGTGTGGTGCATGCAGCCTAACGAGTCCTGGTCCACACTCCATCCTTACCCGGGAGTGGAATATCACACCTCTGGTTTGAGGTGCAATACCCCTGTAGCAGCCGAGCCCTCGGGGTGCTACACATATAAATACACAGTAATATAGAAAAAGAGGGGAGACATATTATAAATTCACAGTAATATAGAAAAAGAGGGGAGATATATAAATACACAGTAATATAGAAAAAGGGGGGAGACATAAATACACAGTAATATAGAAAAAGAGGGGAGACATATTATAAATACACAGTAATATAGAAAAAGAGGGGAGGCATATTATAAATACACAGTAATATAGAAAAAGGGGGGAGACATAAATATACAATAATATAGAAAAAGAGGGAAGACATATTATACAACCACAGTAATATAGAAAAAGGGGGGAGACATATAAATACACAGTAATATAGAAAAAGAGGGGAGACATATTATAAATACACAGTAATATAAAAAAAGGGGGGAGACATATTATAAATACACAGTAATATAGAAAAAGGGGGGAGACATATTATAAATACACAGTAATATAGAAGCAAACAAGAACAAAATAAAAGCAAAAAAAATTTAAAGCGATGAAAGTGTAGCACCCTGAGGATTCGGCTGCTACAGGGGTATTGCACCTCAACCCAGAGGTGTGATATTCCACTCCCGGGTAAGGATGGAGTGTGGGACTGAGCTCGGTAGGCTGCATGCACTACATACATCCCATTTCCGAGGAACAGGCCGACGGTACTCCCACTTAGAAATGTGCAGGTACGACCGAGTCTGTTCCTGGCTGGAGTGGGAGGGGGGTGGAACATCCCATGTAGTGTAGGGGCAGATAGGGGGAGCAGCCTGGGTAAAGTTAGGAGCTCATTGGGTGCTGGTCACCTGAGCTCACACATAGAGGGATATATAAGGTGGGCACCAACTAGAATCAGGGTCAGACGCAGAGAGTGAGATGCAGAGAGGATCAGCTGCAGAGAACAAGTTAGGAGAGGAGAGAAGAAAGACCAAGACCCAGAGTGAGAGAGGAGAAAAGAGAAAGACCCAGAGCACAGAAGAGAAGGGACCCAAGAACCCAAATCAGAGCACCGGGTGAGGAGTCAGCAAAAGGGTACCGGAACCCAAACTGGTGGGGGTAAAAACAATCCCCAGCCAGAGACCGGAGGCCGTGGGCAGCATCTGCCACGGCCACCCACCACATTCACCCCGAAGGCACACCACATGAAGGGTCAGGGAACCCAGGGCCAAGGGTGTCCCAACAGAAGGCCCGAGGGAGCTGGACCTAGGTGGATCACTGGTGGGGACGGCTGAAGAAAGGACAGAGGGAGAGCTCAGGGCCACGCTCCGGACTTGTTTGGGGGTTGGCTGGATCCAGGACCTGGTGGACGCAGCACGGCTCGGGTGGTCACTAGCAGCTGGAGTGACCGGTACAACATCTGCAGTAAGTAAACACCCTTAACTGCACAACCCGACTCTGTCTTCACTGCCGTCTGCACTACACCACCACAACCCCCATCCTCTGCGCCTGTCCCCCCTGAGGCTATACCCCACCCGTTGGGGGTTATACTACCAAAAGCTGCACCAACACCATCAGCCTCAGCGGACCCTGCTGCAGCGGCGGCCATAGTGACCGCAATACAACGGGTGGCGTAGTCGACATAAAGAACTTTGTAACATCTGTAGGACTGCCACATACTCTGAGCTTGACACCCTGGGCACGGACCGGGTCACAGCCACTCGGAAGACTACAACTCCCATCTGATCCGGCTCCGGATATTCCCCTAAAGAATATGGCCCAGGGGGCGCGTCAACTTTGGCGTAGTCGGCAGGATTACGTGCCCGCAACACCCGGGTACTGCGTGCCTGAAGAAAAGTGCGAGTTTACCTCAAAAAGAAGTCTCCTGCCGGTTCCGGAGGGTCCCCGCCATCGGACCCCATCACCAGTCGATTCCCGCCGGTTGTCCGCCATTAACAGCGTTTTCCCGCCATCTGCAGAGTTTCCCGCCACTGGGAAGCGATTCCCGCCATTTCCAAAGGTTTCCCGCCTTGGAAGAGCGGACGCCATTATGGGCGTGCCAGAGGGTGGCGAGAGGCCACCTCCCATCGTGGGCCAGGACCGAAAATGGCGCCAAAAGTGGAAACCGCCCCCACCAACAGAGACTGTGATGCTAGAGGTGTCTGTCAGCGTGAAAGAACAGCCCCTGGAGCTGACAATCACCAAGTGGCCCCGGGACCGCCCTCGAAGTGGGAGGAGACGAAAGAAGAGAACAAAGATGGGTGTCGCCTGGAGGAGTCTAGAGCGAGCGCACCCGGAGGCAAGAGGTCTAACGAGGAGTAGCGGAGGAGCTCACCCGGAGATGGAGAGAAAGCAGAACAGCACCGGCCCGCTGGCCAGGAGTCTGCTAGAGACCGAGGAAGGAGGGCAGAGCAGCACCGGCCCGCTGGCCAGGAGCCTGCCGGAAGAAGAGCAGAGCAGCACCGACCCGATGGTCAGGAGCCTGCTAGAGTCCACAACCCCGCTAGGTCTAGCGGAGATCTTAGCGCAGCTCCCCCGAGACCGGGAGTGTGCACAGACTGCCCTGGAGGGCCTCGCACGGAGGATGGCCCGGGTACAGCGTGAGATATTGGCGGAATGGAGCCGGGAGATGGCCCAGCAAGCTGAAACCAAGACGCAAGCTGAAACCAAGACCCGGAGCACGCCAGCCGAGATGAGGAAGGAGACCGCCTCTGAGGATGGCGCGGGAGGACCCAAGGCCGGAGACGGCGCCGAGAAGGGAGCCGAACGCATGGAGGCAGGTAAAGGGGACGCCTATACCCCAAGCCGTGACACCGCTTACCTGCCCCAGCTCCCCGTCGCAGAGCCCGAAAGTCCCCCTGCTGTGCCCGTAGCCGCCATGTCACCGCCATGGACTAGGCCCCGACCGGAAGCCGCCGCAGCGACCCCTGTGACGTCACGCGCCTCGACCCGGAGCGTGACAAAGCAGGAAATACCACCAGCCTGGTCGCAAGGCCTAGTACCCCCGGGCGCCGCATCACCAACAGCGCCCCCTACCTCCGCGGAGCCTCCGGCCTGGCCGCAAGGCCAGGTAGCCCAGGGCGCCGCCGTCCTAACGGTGCCCTTCACCTTCCAGGTGCCCCAGGCCTGGCCGCAAGGCCTGGGCAACTCGGGCGCCACCACCACCGCGCCCGCGCCCGTAAAACCAAGGGTGCCACACCTGGGGGAGGACTTGTTCAGCCAGCTCACATGGCCGGACGGGCGGCCCTTCATCTGGCCCGAAGGATACCATGAGATGGAACGGCAGCAGAGACTAAGACCCCTGGATGAACCCCTGATTCCGGCTCCGAAGCCCGTGGCACGGATCTCGCCCCCGCTAGCGGAAGCGCAGTTTGAGTGGGACCCCACCGGAGAAGATCTAATGGGGTTCACTCAGGAAACTCGGGCAGTCGCCGCTGAGCGTACTGAGTGTTGTCGTCAGCAGCTAGCAGAGTTTGCAAGAGAACGGGAGGAGAGGCGGGTCAGAGAACAACAGGCCCAAATCCGGAGCGCGGAGCAGAAGAGCCGGACTAGGAGGAACCCCCGTGCAGCGCACTGTCCCCGCACCATCGGGACGGTGATAAAGTTCAACCCGCAGCATGGGTGGGGCTTTATTCGGGACCGTAACAACCGCGGTGACGTTTTTGTGACCCGCAGAGACGTCGAGTCCCACCTGCCGGAAGGTCACAAAGGCCGTGACCTCTACGTCGGAGACGAGGTCACTTTCACCCGGCACAAGTGTGCCAAAGGACCTTACGCCCTCCACGTACACCGCTTGACGGAGGAGGAGTTGCGGTACGGGGAGGAGGAGCCAGAGGACCCGGACGGGTCTGAAGCAACACCATATCAAGAAAAAGCAGGAGGGAGCCGTCGTTGAGGACGGGAATAGAGACTGTATATAGTTGCCCGTCGGGGCACAGTGAACCGTTGCTGCTAAAATAGTCCCCGTTGGGACCAGTGAACTGTTTACCCGTTAACCCCTTCATCCTACAGGCTGAGGACTGTGAGCAGCCATTCCCTTCCCTCTACCTGGCCGAGGACTGAGAGCGGCCAACTCCCCCTGTATATAGTTGCGCTTCCTAAAGCGCCCCCTACCGGTTTTATAGAAAACCAGCTTTTCAAAGAGACTGTCGCACTTTTCCCGGACACACGTTGCACAGTGTCCGGAGGAGGAACCAGAAACAAGAGACGACGAGAAAGTTTTATCTGCTAAGATATGTTATTTATATAGTGTTTTATATGTTTATTATGTTTATATGAAAATTTTGTATGTTTTTGGTGTTATTTATGTCTTACAGCCCGAGGACGTGCTGTGATTTACCAGGGGGGAATGTAGCACCCTGAGGATTCGGCTGCTACAGGGGTATTGCACCTCAACCCAGAGGTGTGATATTCCACTCCCGGGTAAGGATGGAGTGTGGGACTGAGCTCGGTAGGCTGCATGCACTACATACATCCCATTTCCGAGGAACAGGCCGACGGTACTCCCACTTAGAAATGTGCAGGTACGACCGAGTCTGTTCCTGGCTGGAGTGGGAGGGGGGTGGAACATCCCATGTAGTGTAGGGGCAGATAGGGGGAGCAGCCTGGGTAAAGTTAGGAGCTCATTGGGTGCTGGTCACCTGAGCTCACACATAGAGGGATATATAAGGTGGGCACCAACTAGAATCAGGGTCAGACGCAGAGAGTGAGATGCAGAGAGGATCAGCTGCAGAGAACAAGTTAGGAGAGGAGAGAAGAAAGACCAAGACCCAGAGTGAGAGAGGAGAAAAGAGAAAGACCCAGAGCACAGAAGAGAAGGGACCCAAGAACCCAAATCAGAGCACCGGGTGAGGAGTCAGCAAAAGGGTACCGGAACCCAAACTGGTGGGGGTAAAAACAATCCCCAGCCAGAGACCGGAGGCCGTGGGCAGCATCTGCCACGGCCACCCACCACATTCACCCCGAAGGCACACCACATGAAGGGTCAGGGAACCCAGGGCCAAGGGTGTCCCAACAGAAGGCCCGAGGGAGCTGGACCTAGGTGGATCACTGGTGGGGACGGCTGAAGAAAGGACAGAGGGAGAGCTCAGGGCCACGCTCCGGACTTGTTTGGGGGTTGGCTGGATCCAGGACCTGGTGGACGCAGCACGGCTCGGGTGGTCACTAGCAGCTGGAGTGACCGGTACAACATCTGCAGTAAGTAAACACCCTTAACTGCACAACCCGACTCTGTCTTCACTGCCGTCTGCACTACACCACCACAACCCCCATCCTCTGCGCCTGTCCCCCCTGAGGCTATACCCCACCCGTTGGGGGTTATACTACCAAAAGCTGCACCAACACCATCAGCCTCAGCGGACCCTGCTGCAGCGGCGGCCATAGTGACCGCAATACAACGGGTGGCGTAGTCGACATAAAGAACTTTGTAACATCTGTAGGACTGCCACATACTCTGAGCTTGACACCCTGGGCACGGACCGGGTCACAGCCACTCGGAAGACTACAACTCCCATCTGATCCGGCTCCGGATATTCCCCTAAAGAATATGGCCCAGGGGGCGCGTCAAAAGAAATAGGCAGAATAAAGGGTGGAAAAGGTTAAGGATGAGAAGGGGGAAGGAAAAATATTGTTTATTAAGGAAAATAGGAAAAAAGGAAAAAGAAAAAATTAAAGGGATAGAAGGAAAATGAAAAAGATTGGTATGTACAGGATAGGCGAGGGAAAGGGGTTACAATACACATATAAGATACCTTATATATAAAACATTTAAGCGGTAGGAGCGGGAGAAAAGGAATGGGAAAGAAAATCGAAGAACGCCTGTAAACACAGGTGGAGAAACAAGACTATAGATAAATACTGACTTTTAAATATAGTAAAATACTGTTTATTGAATTCTAATAGCGGGCACAGTTTTCACGAAATCACATCCAGTTTGCTTGGACACTTAAACACAGCAGAATTTTTGTGCAAAAAATACGCAGCATTTACCCTACATGTGAACATGGTCTAAATTTTTAAGCAAAGTGGATGTGATTCCATGAAATCTCAGCTTTCTGTGCTCTAAAGATGCTGCTGAACTTTGCGGTTTTGGTGCATTTTCTCTCTATAGGCTTCTTCTGAAAAAAACGCATGAAGAAAAAAAAAACGCTGCTGAATTTTTAAGTGCAAAATCAAATTTTTCTGTGCTATTAAAAAAAGCGTTAAAAACTTTGCTTCATATCTGCCCCAAAATTGCATCAAATAAGCGGGAAAACGCATAGAAGAAACGCAGCAAACGCGCAATAATCAGAAAAGATTGTTACTGCATTGTGTGGTGAGGACACCTGCAGAAAAAAAGCAGCAGAAAGAAGTCAGCATTTACGCTACATGTGAACAGGGCCTCAGCATTACAGTTTTGTTTCATTTTTTATGGGAATTCAAGAGAAAAAGATACACCCTTTTTTTGCATTCTAATCGTGCAGCTAAATCCACATGTGTTCATTGAACCATGTGGCTTTACTGTATCTAATGACATTCTATTGTGCAAATTTCTGTACTGGAGACTAGAAATAGACATACTGCGGATCGTAAAGCCACACCGCCGCTTACACAGTGTCAAATAGAAGTGCAGTGGGCATGGGATTTCTATAAATTGATCAGCTGTACAACGCATGTGGTTTGGACGCAGCGCAGGTGAGCTGCGTCCAAAATGCTGCTCTTCCTGATCGTGGGCTCATTGCCTTATAGGAATAAAATAAATATTTTTCTTCACCTCAGTATACAGGCATCATAAAAATACATTGTTATATACAATGTATTTCTATGTAGATGTATACTCTGCTTCTGGATTCATTGCCAGCAATATAGAGGTCAGGATGCTTGTTATGTCCAGTCCATCCATTGTTATAATAAATAGGGCATTTCAAATAAGCTGCATGATACGGTCACCAGCCCGTATCTGTCTAGGTACACTTGCCAAGTGCTATTGGGTGCATGGAAAAAGTGGACACAGATGAATAGGAGGAAGCAGGTTCTAAGTAAAATTTAGAAAGAGGGAACAGGGAAGAGTTAGATTAGTGAAGTGAGACAATAGGCTTGTCTAAAGAAGTGTTTTTAAAATACGTCTAAAACCATGTGGGCTAGGTATTAGTCGGTTTGTCCGGGGTAGTGAATTCCAGAAAACTGTCGCCGCATGAGAGAAGTCTCAGAGACGGAGGTGGGAGGTTCGGAATATGGAGGATGTTAGTCTTAGATCAGTTGTTGAGCAGAGAGCATGGATAGGGTGATAGACAGAGATGATGTAGGGTGTTACAGAACTGTGGAGAGCTTTGTCGGTTAGATAGATAAGTTTGTATTGTGTTCTCTAGCGAATGAGTAACCAGTGCAATGATTGGCACAGGGGAGAGGTATCGGTGTAGCGGCTGGACAGAAATACAACCCTGGCTGCTGCATTCAGGATGGATTGGAGAGGAGAAAGTTTAGTTAGAGGGAGACAGATCGGTAGTGAGTTGCAGTAGTCCAGATGAGAATGAATAAAACATTCATTCATAACATGAGCGATTGAGTTATTGGATAAAGGAAAGTTTTGTGTGAAATATAATCCCAAGACAGTGAGCAGGCTGCTTGGCAGTTATGGTAGGACCATCCAAGGCAATTGATTGAGAAATCGGGTATAAGTAGGTTACTATAGGGAGCAAACACAAGAAGTTCAGTTTTGGAGATATTCAGTTTCAGATAGAGTGAGGACATGATGTAAGAGACAGCAGACATATAGTCCCTGGTATTTTGTATTAAGGTAGGGGTAATGTCAGGAAAATTGGTGTATAATTCACTGTCATCACCATAGAGATGATACTGGAAGCCAGTATAAAGATTGATGAGGAGGGGGCCTAAAACTGAGCCTTGAGGAACCCCGATAGTAAGGAGAAGATTAGAGGAGTAAGAGCCGGCAAAAGGTACAGGGAAGGAGCAGCCAGAGAGGTAGGAGGAGAACCAGGAGAGAACGGTTTCCTTGAGGCCTATTGAGCGGAGCATAGTGAGGAGGAGCTGGTGATCCACAGTGTTGAATGCTGCAGAGAGATCCAGGAGAAACACCAGGGAGTAGTGACCATTAGATTTAGCTGTTAGTAGGTTGTTAAAGACTTTAGTAAGGGCAGTTTCAATAGAGTGTATAAAGTGGAAACCAGATTGTAAAGGGTCAAAAAGAGAGTGATCTGAGAGATAGTGGATCAAACAGGAGTGGACCAAGTGTTCCAGAAATGAAGGAAAGGTTAGAGACAGGTCTTTAGTTAGCAGCACAGTTCTGGTCAAGGAATGTTTTTTAAGTAAAGTGGTTAACACTTCTGAGGGATTAAATGTGTTGTTCTGATACCTCAGGGACTCTGTAAATACAACATGGTGTCTGCAACCTATTCCAGCCAAGGCTGTGCTCCAAAAAGCAAACAGCACACCTTCCCTTCCAAGTCCTGCTGTGTGCGTAGACCATTTTGACAACATGCGGAGTATCACTGGATAAATTGGGTACCAAATTATGAGTCCATTTTATCCCACTACACAGATGAAAACATTTTAGTGGAACAAAATAGTGTTTAATTTCACTTTCCATCAATTCCTGTGAAGTATTTTAATTATTAAGAATAGAGATGAGCAGAACAGGCAAAATTCAAATTGACCTGTTCACATGGTCCCTTATTATGCTCCGGGGGCTAAGCTACTCCTTGCCACCCGTCTGTTTCTCGCCACATCTTCTCAGCTCCTGCCGCTTGCGCTGAGCTTGAGAGGCCTGGAGATTCCAGCACTTTCTGGGAACCCTGAAATCCTAAATCTTAACCACGTTGAAAACTCTGCAAACTAAGTGTAACGCTAATGCTGGCATCCCTGCATGTTCTCCCCATACTCCTCCTGGCAGGGACGCCTACATACTCACTGCCATTGCCGCTCCGCAGGGTCTTTTAATCCTGCTGCGGTTTACTGCTCCTGGGCCCGTGCACAGCACATGGGTCTCCCGGCAGCACATGCTCACCACCTCTTAAATGAGTAGCGTGCACACTCCGAATCTGCCCCCAGCCAATAGCTGGAAGGCATCTAGCATTTAAGACATGCTCCTCTGTAGAGAGGTGCCTGAATAATGCCCTCTTTAGTGTTACTTTGAGATTGACTCTGATAGTTAGTTGTCATGTCCCTCAACCTGTTCCTGAACCTATTCTGTTAGAACCTGAACCTGTAGCTAAACCCGTCCAATCTGAACCCAAACCTTTTTCTGTTAACTGTGTTACCTGAACCTGAAGCCACTCCGGTGGTACCTGAACCTGAAACCGCTCCGGCGGTACTTGAACCTGAAGCCACTCTGGCGGTACCTGAGCCTGAAGTTGCTCCGGAGGTGCCTGATCCTTAAGCCGCTCCAGCAGTACCTGAAACACAACCAGTGTCCATCCTGTCAAGTGTTCCAGTATCCACACTGTCTGAACCTGCACCATTATCCATCCTGTCAAGTATTCAAGTATTCGCACTGTCTGAACCTGCACTAGTAACCATGCTGTCAAGTGTTCCAGGATACGCAGTGTCTGAACGTGCATCAATACCCAGTCCTGCCTTGGACTCCGAGTTTGCGTCTGCGATCCTGACCCTTGGGGTCAGCTGGCGCACTATCGAGGACTGCCCTTGGAGTGGTACCTGGCGGCCATCTGCAGCTCAAACCAAACTCCACCTTCAGCAGCTCTGGCAAAAACCAGGTGGCCGCTTAGCCATGCCCCTCCAAAGGTAAACCTGGACCATGGAGCAGTGTTTCCACAATCCATGTGCGTGACACTAATAGAAGGGGCGGAACACATAGATCAACATGTCCTTTCATGGTATGGAGATCTACCTCTGAAGTTCAAAGTCCCCTGGATGTGGAATGCTATAATATTCTTTAGGTTCTGCTCTGCCCAAGCACATTCTTGGGCTTATAGATGGCTTTTTGTTCCTCCTTGTTTGTTGAGATAAAATACAGTTGGGACATTGTCCAATTGGACTAAGACTTCCTGAGGAAAAAGATAGGGACAGAGATGAAAAAGGGCTAGCTTAACTGCCTTTAGTGCTATTAGATTTGAGGACATCCGTCTCTCTTCTGGGGAACAGGTCTCCTCCACCCAAGGATGGCAGAAATAGGCACCCCAACTTGACAGTGACACATCCAAAGTAAGGATTAGAGGTTGTAGATGAAGGAGAGACCTGCTCTTGTGCAGACGATTCGGAGATAATCACCAGCTGACCTTCTGGTAGCATTAGAGAGAGACAAGAATTTAGCACAAAATTTGAGGCCAACAACTGGAGCATCACAACAGATTTCATTACGGGTATATTCGGGAGATTTTCTTTTTTCTAGAAACTCCATCCTGGGGATCAGAGATAAATTTACAAAACAAAACTTTTAAGGCTTTAGTGACAGAGAAAGAGGAAATCACGTAGCGCTAATGTGAACATCTGAGAGAGGTTGATGACAGGTATCACAGTTCCTGTGCCTGGACCTCCTCTTGCGTTTTTGAGAACTAGACATCTGGGAAAAACAGGAATATTAAATAGGGTTTAAAAAAAAAAAGAAATTCCCATCCCGACTTCCCAAGAAGACATCCTTCATATAAACTAGAATACCTTTAAAAAATGAGGGATCAAAGTGAGCAAATGACGCCCGGCAAGTGAGCACTGAAAAGAGATCCCGCCAGACCAGGTGATGTCAGTGAGACTTCTGGTATGATGTCTCAACACAAAGCGGACAAGAGAAGTGTGCACAAGCCCAGGAAGTGGCAAGACGCAGTGCACAAAAAAGCCAGGCAACCAGTATGTGAGTGTACGAGCACCAAGAACACAGGGAACTCACCATAATATGCTCCATAAATCCATTAAAGCACCACTCCAGCATTTTTTTATTGCAATGCTGGAGTGGTGTTTTAAATATAATTCCCCTTACTCCTGTCTCATACTTACCTGCCGCCTTCATCGTTTTCCAGCGTCGCTTCCGTCTGTCTCCGGCGAAAAGTGACCTATCGGCAGCTCTAGTGTTTCATGGAGCTGTGCAGAGGTCACTTTTCAATACAAATCTACGTGAGCCTCATTCTGGCCTAGTTCTGGCTCTCGTAGACTTGCATTAAGAGCTTGTGACGTAGCTTCAGACTTACAGCCAGTCGGAAGCTGCGCTCACAAGATGGCGATACGAGACCAGCGTGGCACTGAAAAATGGTGAAGTCACCGGAGGGTGAGTATATGACCGGGAGCAGGACACCACTCCAGCACTAGAAAAACCACACCGCTGAAGTGGTGCTTTAACGCATGATCAGGATAATAGAAGGAAGTGCAAATACACACCAGTGGACATGCAAGGTTGAAGGACAAGATCAAAACTTGTTTGCAAGGGGCAGCATTATACATGGAAACCAAGGAACACAAGCTCATTGTGTACTCAAGATTCATAATTGTGGAGATAAAAGAGGCATATCTCCTATAAAGTAAAGGAAAAAAATACATAATTCATTATTGCTGTTTCTCCAGCTTTCTGGAGTAAATTGCTCTTTTTTGTGGCTTTAGTATTTGCTCTTTATTCTCTATACATAGATAGATAATACTGTCTTGCTGTTTTCATACAGATTGTCCAAAAAAAAAACGAATTATTATTTTAATGGATCTAAAGGCCAGAGAATTGTCCTGGCACTCCAAGGCAGTAGACCTTTTAAACAGGGACCCTCTAGTGTCTCCCAGGATACCTCTACAGACAATAAAGAATAAAAAACAAGATTATGGTGGAATAAAACATCGCTAGAGAATTATTTAAACCTGAAAATCATACCAAGGGGGCTTATGTTTCCCATCCTTTGATCTAGAAAATGAAGATTTATTAAAAAGATCGATAATGGCTGCTAAAACATGTCAATTAGAATTTATTCAGATTATCATAGCAAAGAACACTTTTTCTTTGGGTGAAATAGATAAAGAAATTGTTGAACTACACAAATCTCTGAACAAAGGGATGGCGCCTGAACAATTAGAACAAAATCTAAAGGATATAGAAAAAGAAGTAGATAAGTGGAAACATTTAATCAGTCAAACTAAACTGAAAAAATATCAACGAGATATAAATGACTATGAACTTAAAAAAAAATTCAGGTGGCAGCAACAGAAGAAAAAATTACCTTCACAGCAGTCTATAGCTAGAAGCCCGTCTATAAACTCTAATTCATCTTATACTGACAGTAATGCCTCATCCAGTGAACTTGAGGGTAATAATGATGTTCATCTTTGAAGGAGAACAAGGAATAAGGGAAACCAGAAATATCCAGACAAAGGAGATAAAAGAAATGAAGACCATATGAAGGTAGCTAACCTTTCAACCCATGCGCTTACAAGTACTCAATGCAAGGTCTTGAAGATGGGTTTAACTTTTTCTCCATGTCATTATTTAGATCAGTTCACGGCGTTGAGAGATGTACACCTTTTTGCTAGCAAAATTCTTCTTAAGAAATTGCACTTTTGATCTGATATTGAAATTATGTTTCCTACCAAAGAAGAAAAGGAAGCTCTGGAAATTTAGGAAACATCAGCAGAAGAGAGTGCATCCAAAAAGGCGGGTAAGTTTCCATCACATGTACTCTAGAAATCCAAAAAACTTCCACCCCTGAACATTTGCTCAGCAGTAGACGTATTCACTAAACTTGTTACTGCTGACATTGAATCCCTCCTCCACAGCCCTAAATGGCTATCCAATTCAAATTCATCACAAAGAAAAGCACTTTCTGAATTACAACCTCTCAGAGATGCGGTTTTTAAACCGGCAAACAAGGGGGGTAATTTAGTAGTTTGGCCGATGTCTCTATTTAAAAAACAGGCAAATAAATTATTGGGAGATCCCAATTGTTATAGAAAATTACTAACCAACTCCCTTACACAATTTCAGGATGAATTTACCACAATCTTGGAAAAAGCATATGAAGAAGGAATAATACCTAAAAGAATGGTAGATTCCATCAAAAACTTCCATCCACGTCTGCCCACTTTTTATCTCACCCCAAAACTCAAAAAAAAAACATTGGAACCCCAAGGACAACCAATCATAGCCGGTAATAGCGGCCTATGTGAAACTGTCTGTACAGTTTTTGATCATTTCTTAAAACCGTTAGCTGCTCACTTCCATCATTCATACAGAACACAACGGCGGCTCTCCAGAGAGTGAACCAACTACAGTACAGACCAAAAGTTTGGACACACCTTCTCATTTAAAGATTTTTCTGTATTTTCATGACTATGAAAATTGTACATTCACACTGAAAGCATCAAAACTATGAATTAACACATGTGGAATTATATACTTAACAAAAAAGTGTGAAACAACTGAAAATATGTCTTATATTCTAGGTTCTTCAAAGTAGCCACCTTTTGCTTTGATGACTGCTTTGCACACTCTTGGCATTCTCTTGATGAGCTTCAAGAGGTAGTCACCGGAAATGGTTTTCACTTCATAGGTGTGCCCTGTCAGGTTTAATAAGTGGGATTTCTTGCCTTATAAATGGGGTTGGGACCATCAGTTGTGTTGTGCAGAAGTCAGGTGGATACACAGCTGATAGTCCTACTGAATAGACTGTTAGAATTTGTATTATGGCAAGAAAAAAGCAGCTAAGTAAAGAAAAACGAGTGGCCATCATTACTTTAAGAAATGAAGGTCAGTCAGTCCAAAAAATTGGGCAAACTTTGAAAGTGTCCCCAAGTGCAGTTGCAAAAACCATCAAGCGCTACAAAGAAACTGGCTCACATGAGGACCGCCCCAGGAAAGGAAGACCAAGAGTCACCTCTGCTTCTGAGGATAAGTTTATCTGAGTCACCAGCCTCAGAAATCGCAGGTTAACAGCAGTTCAGATTAGAGACCAGGTCAATGCCACACAGAGTTCTAGCAGCAGACACATCTCTTCAACAACTGTTAAGAGGAGACTTTGTGCAGCAGGCCTTCATGGTAAAATAGCTGCGAAGAAACCCCTGCTAAGGACAGGCAACAAGCAGAAGAGACTTGTTTGGGCTAAAGAACACAAGGAATGGACATTAGACCAGTGGAAATCTGCGCTTTGGTCTGATGAGTCCAAATTTGAGATATTTGGCTTCAACCACCGTGTCTTTATGCGACGCAGAAAAGGTGAACGGATGGACTCTACATGCCTGGTTCCCACCGTGAAGCATGGAGGAGGAGGTGTGTTGGTGTGGGGGTGCTTTGCTGGTGACACTGTTGGAGATTTATTCAAAATTGAAGGCATACTGAACCAGCATGGCTACCACAGCATCTTGCAGCATCATGCTATTCCATCCGGTTTGCGTTTAGTTGAACCATCATTTATTTTTCAACAGGACAATGACCCCAAACACACCTCTAGGCTGTGTAAGGGCTATTTGACCAAGAAGGAGAGTGATGGGGTGCTACACCAGATGACCTGGCCTCCACAGTCACCAGACCTGAACCCAATTGAGATGGTTTGGGGTGAGCTGGACCGCAGAGTGAAGGCAAAAGGGCCAACAAGTGCTAAGCATCTCTGGGAACTCCTTCAAGATTGTTGGAAGACCATTTCCGGTGACTACCTCTTGAAGCTCATCAAGAGAATGCCAAGAGTGTGCAAAGCAGTCATCAAAGCAAAAGGTGGCTACGTTGAAGAACCTAGAATATAAGACATATTTTCAGTTGTTTCACACTTTTTGTTAAGTATATAATTCCACATAGTTTTGATGCCTTCAGTGTGAATGTACAATTTTCATAGTCATGAAAATACAGAAAAATCTTTAAATGAGAAGGTGTGTCCAAACTTTTGGTCTGTACTGTAGTTTACTGTAGTTTAGGTAGTGACATATAGGGTAAGATAGAGATAATGCTTTGGACTAGCCCATAATGGGAGGGGTTAAGCGTTAGGGCAAGTGACTGCTTCCTTTAATTAGGGAGTTCGAGTTTGGAGTGCTAAGTAATCAGTGCTGCCAAAGGGGTGATCCATAGGAAGGGGAGACTTAAGGCCAGAGATAGCGAGACCCTGAGGAAAAGTGACCGACTAGTCATAGTGGCCTTCAGGAGAAGGGTCCATGCAGAGGACGCCGAGTCTCGAACCCCCGAGTTTGCAGCACCAAAGGTAACATAATTAACACAAGAATCCCATTAAGAAATAAAGATTTCATACCATGTCTAACTTATAATAAACAAACACATCCTAGGGCTACATGCTAGCCCAGGAAAATGAAGAGATATATGCTTAAATTAAAAAATGAAATTTTATTAGACGCAGTTCTAAAAAATGAAGAAAAATTTCAAATAACAGGGAACTAAGTAAAATTCAGCCTGTGGATCAGCAATTCATGATATTAATAACACTTCCATCAATAATGGTGCACATACAAAGGCAAGCAAATAGTTAATAAAACCTCAATAGCAAGACAAAGGGAGGGCAAGGTGAAGTCTCAATTTAGACCACAGTAATTAGATCAGTCCTTTATATATAGTTCTTAATGATAAGGTATATGAACCGCAAAAGTGCAAAGAGGGGACACAGAATATACTGTTGCAAATAGGGCCGAAATGGTTAAATATGTCCACCGTATGTGACTCTTTACTGATGAGGTATAGAAACCAAAAAAGTGCACAAGTGCCAAAGGGGACAAAAGATTTACTATTGCACAATGAACTGTCTTAATAGAAGGTATATGAATTAATAGAGGTATATCAATGAAAGAAGTGCATAAATGCACAGAAAGACAAAAGGTATACTATTGCACAATGCCCTGTGCTGACAAAAAGTTAATCCCACATAACTCTGTGCATACAGGTAGTATGGAGATGGGAGGGCTGTCAAGAGGATGAGGGTATATGTCTATATGGGAATCAAGGTTATCCTAAAGTCTGAGGCTATAGAAAACAATCTAGCTCAATGTAATGTGAAACTCGTCCATGGTAGGAAGATTCCCATAGTACCCTATAAAAGAGATGTGCTTACTTGGATAAAGCTGATCCACGCGACGAAGGATATACCCCACAGGGTAACATGCCTAAACAGGACTGAGTTTGTGGGACTTGAGGGTGTCCCGAGCAGTAGATCCAGGCCGCCAGTAGTGGAAGAAATAGGATGCAGAACTTCTGAGCGAGTAGAGAGACCAGCTGATTAGAACTGTAGCGTTCAGGCTGGGTTGTGGCGATGTAGGATAAAACAGTGTGTCTGCAAAGCCCTGCCGGAGAACTATAGAGGAAGGATACGGTGTGAGAGAAAATGCTTTATGACATAAACAAAATGACAATAATACTTTGTGCCCGCTATCCCTTGTATGTAACCTTTGCCAAGTTATTGTTCAGTAAAGACTTTGTTTTTGAACGACAGTCTCTTTTATTGAACTGTGGGAACTATGGTCCTGGCCAGCCCACACCACCGGCTATCCGCAGCCTACACAGGCGTAAGGCCCTCAAAGCACAAGTCCACACACCCAGCCAGGACCCACTCTTTCATATAGCGTGCCGGGACGTAAGAGGAGACGAGTGCCTCGCCTGCGGTTACTGCCCCACGCCGCGCTACATTTGCACAGGAGGAGCTTTCTACTTGCCGTCTGTGGGGATCATCCAGATGGAGTGGAGTTATTTATTAGCACTTTATGATGCTATTATCTTTGTGTTTGTGAACCATGTAATACTTATTTTTATACTGCTTTTTACATATTTATTGCTTTTACAGGTCGCAATAACCGCACTTTACTATTGCATTAATTATATCATAGTGTTATATTATTGCATACCATAATCTCGCATGTGTACATGTTTTATTTGCAGCACCATATAAGGTACGCAACACAGTATAATATGGCACTATCTACTGCAAAGTGTGATAATGATCTTACATTACAAAATCAGAAATTTACAAAAATTCTGTCCATAGGGGAAGAGGGGTGTTGTTAGACCATTTGTGTATCATAGAGAGACTTCACCATGGATCTTTATCATGAATAATAATAATGATCAAGATAATACAAACAACGATGGAATGGTCACAGGGGCCCTGATTATTGAACTATATGGGGTCCAAGATTTTCTAATGGCTGTCCAAAGAGAGGTGACAATGAATAAGGTTGCGACAAACACTGAAAGGCTGTGAGCTGAACTGGTGAGTAAAGTGATACCGAGGCGGATTAATTCCTATTGAAGGAGCAGAATTGAGGATGAAATCTGTATGCCCCGAAGAATGGGGACTTGCCAGTAGATTCATGACAACGGTTATTCATGTTGTGAACTCAGCTAGAGGTAAATAAGAAACCCAATCCTCCTGATTCTCGGACACAAAACACCTAAGATATGTCTCAAGATTCTGGTTCACACGTTCAGTTTGCCCATTAGACTGTGGATGAAAGGCGAAAGAAAATGAATCCCCAAGCGAGCACAAATTGCTTTCCAAAATTTGGAAATAAATTGCATCTCTCCGTTGGAAACAATATCAGATAGAATCCCATGTAATTTCATGATTTCTTTAATAAAAATCTGCACCAAAGTCTTGATATTAGTTACAGCAGGTGGCACAATGAAATGAGCCATCTTGCTGAACCTGTCCACCACCAATATTACAGCATTACGGCAGATACGGGTAGATCATTGATTAAATCTACCAACAAATGAGTCCAAGGTCTACAGGGAATTGTCTAAGGTAGAAGAGCCCCAGACGGACGAGTATGTTGGGTCTTAGAACGCACACAAGTACTGCAGGCAGCTACATACTCCCAAACATTCTGGTGCACCCCAGACCACCAAAAACTACGAGTAAGAAGATCTATGGTGGCTTTACTACCAGGATGTCCAGCCAAGACCGAATCATGGAGGGGGCTGGGAACAGCAGAGCTAGGGGGAAGCCACCCATGACTGGGGTTGGCCAGAGGTTTCATTCCCCTCCCAGGTCTGATAGTTTGAATAAGAGCAAGTTGGGGATTGGGTAATGGGAAGCAGGGGGGCGGGTAGTGGAAAAGGGGGTATATATAAGGAAAAGTGCGGGAAAACCGCCATTCCCTTAGGAACAACGGAGAGAGTTACCTGTAATGGCATCCATTCAATCCCTGGTGGGCCAGCTTCAAGTTGCAGCACGATCACGGAGAGAGGGATGGCTGGAGGCCCAGCTATCTGCCTTGCTGGGAACAGCAGCGGACGCAGAAGCGCAGTCTGGATCAGTAAGAAGGAGCAGGAGGAGGAGGCCACGGCCCCCGGAGAGACTGTCACCCGAGGTACCCACGCGGAACAGGCGCAGGCTCCGGAGCCCCTCTGGGGACCCTGCGGGGGGAGAGCAAGATTGGGTGGTTCCTGCTCGACGCTCTCGCCCCGGCAGGAATCCACCTAGCCGGCCTGTTGCCGCCATTCAGCGCGGAGTGCGGCCTACACAGGAGGCGAGGGACGCACCGGATACACAGCCGACAGGACAAGCATCGCGAGACACGGGAGTTCGGGCTGTAGCTGGGGGATGCGGCGCGTCTGCGACGCGTAACGCATCTGCGACGCGCGGCGCATTAGCGTCGCATGACGCACCTGCGGCGCGTGGCGCATCTGCGGCGTGCGGCACACCTGGGACTCGCAGCACGCCTGCCGGCAGCGGCAGCGCCCAGCAGGACTGAAGTAGAACCGAAACCATCGAGGGGACAGTGCGGAGGACGGCAGGCACCACTGGCGATGCTCCTGTCGGGGTGCCTGCTGGGACAAACACGAGGAAGACGGGGAGGCAAGCATCCACGGGCAGGCAGCAGTCACGGGATCCACTGCCGCGTGGCTCAAGTGGACGACCTGGAAGGGAAGGAGCGGCGGGCAGCATCGAGCTGCCTGGCAGCGCCGGTTCAGGAAGCACGGACCAGGCCCGTGGGTCTGGGTCCAGGAGTCGGAGGAGGACCGGAGCGACATCCAGGATTCCAAGACGGGATGGTGGAATATGGTCGCCGAGACGACAACAGCCAGCTGTATCCGTTCGGGTCCCCCCTGGTGACGAGGAGGCCAGGGGCGCGGGCCTGGAGGAACGAATGGACACCGATGGATCGGACTACAATAGCGACCGCGATGGAAGGAGCGAGCATCTGGATTCAGGATTTCCGTCTGGCGGGGACATGGCACCTGCGCATCGCGATGGGTCATTTCTTTCCCGTTTTCAGTTTATAGCGGTCTTAAAAAAGGGGGTGCAGGAGTTGGGTCTCAGTCCCGAGATTTATGGTTCGCATTCCTTTAGGATCGGTGCAGCGTCGGAGGCTAATAGATGCGGCTTAGGGGCTGAGACGATAAAACGGATCGGAAGATGGAGTTCGGACCGTTATTTGTCATATGTTCGCAGTTAATTGCCGCAAAAACTTTGTTAGATGTGGAATAGTTGCTAACCTGCTTGTTTATTATTCTTTTAGGTGATGTTCCCTCTTTAGTCTGGATCATTTGACACTCATATGTGCATTGGGGGCGCTGGGCGCCGACGTAAGGAGGGATGGTAGGCAATTAGGTTTTTCAAGGGCACAAGCGGTCATAAGGTGGCTCGGTTTTAGGGGCATGGTATGGGGGCGCTTTTTGTCGGAATTTCATAAAGCGGCGAGGTTAGATTGAACACCGGATATTTTAGTGGTGCATTTGGGAGGAAATGATTTGGGGGCACGGCCAGTGAGGGAGTTGATTAGGGATATTCGTTTTGATCTATTGAGATTGTGGACCTCGTTTCCGGGGATTTTGACGGTCTGGTCGGATATAGTGCTCAGGAAAAAATGACGGGCGGTTCGATCTGAAAAAGGTATAAACAGGGCACGAATAAAATTGAATAGGGCAGTGTCTGGCTTTGTGGTAAGGAATGGGGGCATAAGTATTAGGCATTTGGAGTTGGAAGCAGGGGTTGGAAATTTGTGGTGGAAGAACGGGGTGCATCTCAATGATATAGGTATGGATATTTGGGCCCTTTCAATACAGGAAGGAATTGAAAGGGCGTTGGTGGCTTTGGGGCACTCACGAGCCTAAGGTTTCAGGGCTGTTCGTGGTGGCAGGGGGGGTGGGGTTCTTGGAGTTAGGTTTTACCTCGGGAGCAATTTGTTGGTTGGGCTTCCACGGAATGTGGAAGTTTTGGTGCCCTCGAGCTGGTGCTGAACGGCTGAGGGTAAAATGGCGGTTTAATTTTCAGTTATTTAAAGCCAGATCTATTAGCTCCAAGAACCCTCCCTCCATTTATTCATATATATATATTTATGTTATTGTTATTTGTTGTTTGTTAATAAACGGCCGCTGTGGCCAAAATATTTCCAACAGATAACTTGTGGTGGAGTTTTTATTTCAGGGAAGGGATCAGGGGGATCTCTGGTTATGTTGGATTGAGAGAAAAGGTATCAGTTAAGAAACCGTATTGGCCGTAACAGGCCGTAACAATGTTTACTCAAAATTTTAAGACAGAGGTTCACAGGAACAAACAGTTTACCTGAAGGAACTGGTTCGCAATTACTTCCTCCCCCAGGAAAACAACGAGATAAGGCATCCGCCTTAATGTTCTTATCCCCGGCCTATACGTTACAAAAAAGTTAAATCTGGTGAAGAACAATGATCATCTTGCCTGTCTAGGTGTCAGACGTTTTGCAGATTCCAAATACAAAAGATTTTTATGATCGATGATTACCATGACTGGATGAACTCCCTTCAAAAATGTCACCATTCCTTAAAAGCCCACTTTATTTCCAAGAGTTCTCTATTGCCAATGTCATAGTTTTTCTAGGCGGACGACAGTTTCTTTGAAAAGTATGCACTCGGACACCATTTACTTGGAGAAGAACCCTGTGACAATACAGCCTGAACCCCCACTTCTGACGTGTCAACCTCTATAATGAATATCTGAGTGACATCAGGTGCTATAAGAATTGGCACAGAAGCAAAACATTTCTTTAAAGTAGCAAATGTCTCACTGGCCAGACTAGACCATTTAGAAAAGTCCATCCTTTTCCTGGTCATATCCGTCAGAGGTTTGGCCATTACTGAAAAGTTCTTGATGAACCCACGGTAGTAATTGGCAAACCCTAAAAACCTTAGTAAAGCTTTCATGTCTTCAGGATAATCCCAACCCAGTACCACCCAGACTTTCGCCGGATCCATGCAAGAACCGGTGGACGATAAGTAATAACCCAGAAAAGGGATCTCCTGAACCAAAAACATATATTTCTCTGAGTATTTGTAAGACCTGCTTGACATGTACCTGGTGTGACTCGAGGTCTGGCAAATAAATCAATATGTCATCAAGATAGACTACCAAAAATCTAGCTGATAGATGACAAAAAATGTCATTTACAAAGTGCTGAAAGATGGTGGGAGCGTTAGAAACCCAAATGGAATAACAAGGTTTTCATAGTGTCCCTCAGGTGTATTAAAAGCAGCCTTCAACTCATTCCCCTTCTTTATATAGATGAGATTATAGGCCCCCCTGAGGTCCCGTTTAGAAAACCATTTTGCCCCGATGATCTGGTTAAAGAGGTCCAGAATGAGAGAGAGAGGATATGGATTACAGACTGTGAACCGATTTAGTTAATGGAAATCTAGGCAGGGGCATAACATCACGTCTTTTTTCTGGCAGAGACTGGGTATCAATCATGGCTAAATGGGTGCCCAAGCAGTGTCCTTGACAGTACTCGCTCCACCTTACTATCTCCCGAGTATGCCAGTCCACTACGGGATTATGCAACGTAAGCCAAGGTAGTTCAAGAACCACAGGAGAGGGCAAGCCCTCTAGCACATAACAATCAATTGATTCTGAGTGCATGGCCCCCTACCTGCAGACGTAGCTCTCGGACAACCTGAGTAAAATACCCCTGGCTCAAGGGTGCAGAGTCTATAACGATTATGGGTATAGATCTAGACAATTTATGTGGATTGAGACCCTGGTCCTGGTCGAACTGGGTGTCAATCAGATTAAACCCCGCCCCACTGTCCAAAAAGGCTGAAATAACTACCTTACTTTTGCCAAAATGTATCTCGCCTGGTAAAAAGAATTGTGACCTACCCACAGAGGAAATATTTTATATAGATAAGTCCAGTTTAACATAATTGTAATCAATCATTAATGCCCATGTAAGAGCAGCAACTCAAAGGAATATATGCATAAAGAGGAGGACAAGAGTCAATGCTACCATAAAAATAATAATTCTATTGAGATGCATTAAAAAGATGACAAAACATGACATAAAAAATTCATCAAGGGAAAAATAATAGCAAAAGATGGTCACAGGGCAATGTACAATATCAGTGAAAAGGATCCCGTTATGGTAGGGCCAAGGACACTAACCAGGTTGCAAAAAAAGCTAATGCTCACATTCACAAATGCAATCAGAGTCAGACAAATGTCATAAGGTGGGAGACCCTCCTCCACAAAGTGGCAGGTATGTACCAACAACATCAAAATGAGTTTCTGATAGTTAAGCTAAAGTAAATCAATATAATATTAGAATATAAGTATGCAGGTCAGAAAGTGGTGGACCGTCAACCACAAGTATAAGCTTTAAACTTGAAAGACTTAAGAATAAACTTCTTAACAGAGAAATTACACTGTCACCCCAAATGGCTCTCCTTTCTCTTGATATATGAAAGAAAACCTCGGTACACCATTAGAAAAATAGAGTTCAGACAATGCAGACTGTGCAAAAAAAATGTGCAGTTTTTATTCATCCTTTTCATTTTCATAGTCCAAGAACACTGTAATCAAACATTTACCAACGTTTCGACCTATGTAGGTGACTCGCCCCCTGGGCCGTGGGGCACGCGGATCCGGGCGATAGGGGAACGACGGGGGTAGTAGTCCCGCGGCTCAGGGTGGTCAGACCATTGGTAGTCTGCTACGTACTTGAGATAATGTCCGACTACGCCACCCGTGGATTGCGGTTATTAGGAACCGCCGCTGCATGCAGACCGCTGGGGCTGATGAAGTGTGCAGCTAGGGTAGTGTGACACCCCACGGGAAGAGTGCGGCCCCAGGGCAGTGTAGTGGCTGGTGGAAGTGATGGTGGTGAGAGTCCCAGTACCGGTAGTGCCGGAGGAGCGAAGGAGCACACGGACAACAGGTTACAGTCCAGGGTCTTTACTCACAGTTCTGTCTAGTGGGAGCACCGTTGAGCTGTCCCTCGGAAATGGGGTGTGTGTGCTGTATGCAGCTAACTGAGCCCTGGTCCATACTCCATCCTTACCCGGGAGTGGAATATCACACCTCTGGACTGAGGTGCAATACCCCTGTAGCGGCCGAACCCTCGGGGCGCTACATTCCCCCCTGGTAAAGCACAGCACGTCCTCGGGCTGGAAAAGAGCAAAAACAGTTGATTACAGGACATGCAAAACTTTTTCAATAACTTTTTACATTTAGAAACAGACATTACGGTTCAACTCCCTTTATGGGACACACTTTTCTTTTCACTAGGCATTATAGAAAACTTTTTCAATACTTCCGGAACTCTTTTGACATTTCACACTATAGAAAACATTCACATCAATATCTAGCAGCATATAAAAATTTTCATATATAAAACATTTTTAATTAAAGCACATTCTTGGGTTCTTGGCTGCGGTGCAACTTGCAACCAGGTGCTCTTCCTTTTTAAAGGTGCAACAGTCCATTTTAACTTTGAGGTAGACGTTGCGGTTCTTGTATAAAACCAGTAGGGGGCGCTTTAAGAAGCGCAACTATATACATGGAATTGGCCGTTTCCAGTCCGCGGCCGGTGGGGATAGGGGAATGGCTGCTCACAGTCCTCAGCCTGTTAGGGGAAGAGGGACGGCTGCTCTCAGTCCTCAGCCAGATTACTTAGGGGATAGGGGCACACAGGTAACAGTTTGATACTTGTCCCAACGGGGACCACACTTTCAAGACGGGAACAGTCCCAAAAACGATTCGGATGTCCTGACGGGTAACTATGTACACAGGTACTTTGCTACTTACTAGTAGCGGTGTCCTCCATAGGCTCCTTCTTCCTCCTCATATGGCTCTTCAGACCCGTCCGGGTCCTCTTGGCTCTCCTCATAGCCGCGGTATTGTAGCTCCTCCTCGGTGAGCCGGTGGACATGTAGGGCATATGGTCCTTTTGCACCTACGTGGCGGGTGAAGGTGACCACATCACCAGGGTACAGGTCACGGCCACGATGCCCCTCAGGTAGATGACTTTCGCCGTCCCTGCGGGTCACAAAGACGTCGCCTGCGGTTTCTGGGCCCCTGATGAAGCCCCAGCCGTTCTCCATGTGGAACTTGACTATGGTCCCGGTGATTCGGGGACCACGGGCTGCTTTGGGGTCTTGGCGGGCCTTACGTTTTTGTTCAGCACTCTGGGCTTGGAGCCGTTCCTCTCTGACGCGTCTCTCTCGTCGCTCCCGCTCAAAGGTCGCCAGTTGCTGATGACAGGCCTCCAGACGACGGACCGCGTCTGCCCGAGTCTCTTGGGAGAACCCCATCAAGTTCTCGCCGGTGGGGTCCCACGCAAATTGGATGTCCTCCAGTGGGGGTAGGGTGACCTCGACGGGTTCAGGAGCCGGTATCAGAGGCTCGCGCGGGGGCTGGGCCTTCCATGGCTGATTGCCGGTCACTTCAGCCGGCCACTCCAGCGGCAGTCCATCCGGACCGGTATGATGGGCAAACAGGTCCACGCCCAGCGATGGTATAGTGGGGGGACCTGATCTGGGAGCAGCGCCCGGGGGCACTCGGCCTTGCGACCAGGCCGGGGGTCTCTCGGTCGCGCTAGGTGGCAGTCCCGTCCGGGACAGGGGCGCAGGCTTAGCGATGGCGCCCGGGTCATCCAGGCCTTGCGACCAGGCCGATGACGCTTCTCGCTTTACGGCGCCCGGGGTCAGGGGGCGGGGCGTGGCCGCGGCGCTCACCGCTTGAGGCCTAGCTGGAAGTAGTGGCGGCACGGCAACAGGCGCGGTGAGTGGGGATTCGGGTGCCGCGACTGGGGGCTGGGGCAGGCTTGCGGTTGCTGGGCTTGGGGTGGTGACGTCCCCTTCACTTGCCTCAGTCCTCGCGGCTCCCTCCGCGGCGTCGCCTCCGGTCCTCTCTCCTCTTGCGCAGTCCTCCGAGGCAGGCAAACCGCGGGGTGTGGCTGAAGTCTGTCGCTGATGGGTCTCGGCCTGCCGGGCCAGTTCCTTTCTCCACTCTGTGAGTGCATCTTGCTGCGCCCGGACCATCCTCCGCTCCAGGTCCTCCAGTGCAGCTTGCGCACGCTCCGGATCTCTGGGAACTGCGCCAGGACTTCTGCTAGGCTGCAGAGCGGTTCGGCCTGCAGCAGGCTTCGGGCCAGGAGATTGGTGCTGCTCAGGGCGTCCATTCCCGGGTGCGGTCTGTCTGGACTGATCCAGACCACCCCCTGCCCCGCAGTTTTCTTCTCTCTCCGCCCCCAGAGGGGGTGGTCCTGGGGCATTCTGCTGATAATCACTTTCAGGGGCAGCCCCCCCATGTTGATGGACATCTCCACTGCTGCATTCATGGCTGGTGGGGGCGGGCTCCTTCTTTGGCGCCATTCTGGAACCTGGCCCACGATGGGAGGTGGCTTCCTGCTGTCTTTTGGTGCGCACATAATGGCGTCCGCTCTGCCAGGGCGGGAAAGACGGATGAAGATGGCGGGAAACGGTCCAAGATGGCGTCTGATGGCGGGAATCGGCTCCGGATGGCGGGAAACGACTCCGGACGGCGGGAAACTTCTTTTTAAGGTACATGTGCAATTTTCTTCAGGCACGCAATACCCGCTTGTGGCGGGTTGGTAATGATCCTGCCGACTACGCCAAAGCTGACTCGCCCCCTGGGCCGTGGGGCACGCGGATCCGGGCGATAGGGGAACGACGGGGGTAGTAGTAGTGGCGGCCCGGTCCCGCGGCTCAGGGTGGTCAGACCATTGGTAGTCTGCTACGTACTTGAGATAATGTCCGACTACGCCACCCGTGGATTGCGGTTATTAGGAACCGCCGCTGCATGCAGACCGCTGGGGCTGATGAAGTGTGCAGCTAGGGTAGTGTGACACCCCACGGGAAGAGTGCGGCCCCAGGGCAGTGTAGTGGCTGGTGGAAGTGATGGTGGTGAGAGTCCCAGTACCGGTAGTGCCGGAGGAGCGAAGGAGCACACGGACAACAAGTTACAGTCCAGGGTCTTTACTCACAGTTAGTTTGTTCCGGGTCACTTCCGTCGGCAGTGACCGCCCGAGCCGTGCTGCGTCCACCAGGTGAGGGGCTCGGTCAACTCCCAGGCAGTTCAGGAGCATGGCACAGGAACCCCTTTAATCCTTTCTCTGGCCTGCCTCACCAGTGACCCACTTTTGTCCGGCTGCCGCGGACTTGTGCGGTTAAACGTGGGCCCCGTTCCCCGCTGTCCTATATGGTGCCTTCCTAGCAGGTTTGATGAGGTGTCGCACCAATAGATGATCACGACGACCGGTCTTTGGCTGAGGGTTGTTTCTCCTCCACCAACTTGGGATCCGGTACCCTTAATCTGCCTGACCCTGCACCCTGGATTCTCGTGGGTTCTTAGGGTCCCTTCCACCTTCTTGTTCCTGAGCCCTTCTGTTTCTCTGTCTCTTCTTCTCTTTCTTTCCTGTTCTGTTCCTTTCTGTTCCTTTCTCTTGGAGCTGAGATGAGCCAGAATCTCAGCTCCCCTTCACCTCCTCCTCGGCCTCTCACTAGGCCCTCCTGGAGTAGAGCTCCTACAGAGCCTCTACTCCCTGTCTTCTCCTCTGGCTGAACGAACGAACGAACCTAGATCTAAGATGGTGCCCACCTTTTATACCTCCCTCTAGCCATGAGCCCAGGTGACCAGCAACCAATGGGCCCCTACCTACGCTCAGGAACCGCCCCCTATCTGCCCCTACAGCACTGGGTGTTCCACCCCTCCCTCCCCACTCCAGCAGGGACATGGTCGGTCGTGCCTGCACTTATGTCTAGTGGGAGCACCGTTGAGCTGTCCCTCGGAAATGGGGTGTGTGTGCTGTATGCAGCTAACTGAGCCCTGGTCCATACTCCATCCTTACCCGGGAATGGAATATCACACCTCTGGACTGAGGTGCAATACCCCTGTAGCGGCCGAACCCTCGGGGCGCTACATAGGTCTTTATCAAGGTAATTCTATAATAGAGAAAACATTGATGAACAGATCATATACAATAGAGAATGGTTAGCGAGTACACACGTGATTAAATGGGGTGTAATTTGGAGAGGGAAAGAGGAAAAGAGAAAAAAAGGGGAAAAAAGTGAAGGAGAGAAGAAAAGAAAAAATAATAAATGAATAAACAGATGTACATATGTGGCACCCCAGGGGTCTGGTTTTCCACAGTAATGTAATGTTATGTCTGAGAGCAGGTGGGAGGTCCTTTGGTCAGGGATCCTGTGCATGCCACACCTCCTGCCCAGTCTTGGGAGGGGAAGAACTTCCCCTGTATAAACCCGGGGCTGAGGCAGGGTGAGTCAGACAAGTGGAGTAGAGACAAGAAGCAGCATAGGAAACAGCAGAGTTACAAGGAGTCAGGGGCTGGCAGCTGCAGAGCTCGCCCTGACTAAGAAGACTTCTTTCCGGACCCGGAGTCCGAGGCTGTGGGGACTAACTCCTACCCAGCAGCAGAATCCGTCAGGCAGGGGATTTCAGGTCCTCTGGCCCAGAAGCCCGAAGGCACGGTCACACGCGTGGGACCAGCACCGCCATCGTGGAGCGGAAGCCATTAGAAGGCCCCGAGTCACCGGCCATACGGGTGAGCACCACACGGTACACTCA
The DNA here is from genome assembly GCF_046119375.1 of Phyllobates terribilis. Classification (NCBI taxonomy): domain Eukaryota; kingdom Metazoa; phylum Chordata; class Amphibia; order Anura; family Dendrobatidae; genus Phyllobates; species Phyllobates terribilis. The sequence goes on along the minus strand of NW_027362771.1, from coordinate 525,608,598 downwards.
GGGACGTGGGCTACTTACATCAGCTTCTAGCAAGGTAGCCAGAAGAGTACAGTCAGTTTGGGAGGCCTACAACTACGCCTGGCCAGGGGAGATCCCATCTGCTCAAGGACTGACCAGGCCCCGTTCGCTAGCAAGTACTCCGGGAGGGTCTATCGTTGTTACCAGTAAAGACCCTGAACTACACCGTACCGTCTCTGAGTGGTTCCTGCTACCCCCATCATCCACGTCGGCTGCCCTGAGACCATACCCCTCCCGTTGGGGGTTATACTATCACGCTGCATAATCCTACCATCGGCCTCAGCGGTCTGCCCCGCAGCAGCAGCTCCCTGGCTGCACTCAACGGGTGGCGTAGTCATCAACTATTTACTACTAGTAGACTGCCGTCCAGTTTGACTCCCTGGGCACGGACCGGGTCACCGCCACGAGACTACAACCCTCCACGGATCCGGCTCCGGGTAAGCTCCCGCGTGCGCACCGCAGCGCGACACAGGCCCAGGGGCGCGTCAACTTTGGCGTAGTCGGCAGGATTTCGTGCCCGCAACCACCGGGTACTGCGTGCCTGAAAAGCAAAGACTGTTCAAACTTACCAGTGGTGAAGATTCCCGCTATCCGTGGAGGTTTCCCGCCATCCGGCGCCATCTTCTACCTTCTTCCCGCCATCCGTGGAGTTTTCCCGCCATTGGACGCCATCTTGAGGACGCCGCGCGGGAAGAAGAGGGGCGTGGACTCCGAAAGCGCGCGAGAACTGAAGCCCCGCCTCACGTCCGGACGTTGCGTAAGGTCCTGGAAGGAGCCCAGCAGACGCCGACGTCACAGGAGCGCGACGGAAGGTCCTCAACCCTGACGATCCACTGCGGAGCCGCGGCCTACGGAAGAGGATCATCGCAAGGTAGGCCACGGTCCACTAGGGGGGAGGAAGATGTCGGATACGGAGGAGAGCTTCACTGCCTCAACCCCCGCCAGCGCTACCGCTGCTGCAGTTATGCCCTTCACCATGCCCTATATCCCGGGAGCAGCTTGGCTACCCCAGTACTCAGGGGAGTCACATACCCTGCATGACTTTAGAGAAAAGCTGGATAGCCTCTTCCAGGTGTACCCCCTCACAGAAGAGCAAAAAGTGAGCATCCTGGTGGCCCAACTAACAGGGGCAGCCAAAAGGGAAGTAAAATCCTGGCCACCTGGGAGGAAGACTGTCGCAGGGATACTAACCCGGCTGAAGGACACCTTTGATACCCGCACCTCAGCCGAGATTAAGCTTAGATTCTACGGGTGCAAGCAGCGAGCGCATGAGAGTATAAGGGACTATGCACTAAACCTACAAGAGGCCCTGAGGGCCATAAAGCAGACCGACCCTGATGGGGTGGGAAACGAGGACAGGCTGTTGACTGAACAATTTATAGAGGGTTTATATTGCAATGCCCACCGAACCCAGTTGCGGGCAATGGCCTTACAGGATCCCCATCTGGACTTTGCACAGTTCAAGGACAGAGCCATCCGGGTGCTCCGAGAACCGGCACCAGGTGGCGTTGTGACCCACAGACGCCCCACTACCACTTACTACCAGGAGGCGGCGCCCTTGTCAGCAGGGCCTGTGGGAGCTGATGCGCAGGCTTTGGACAATGACCCGGCTCCAGACCTACACCATCAGGTCCAAGAGCTAGCTAAGAGCGTTGCTGCGCTAACCCGAACTGTGCAGTCTTTACAGGTTTCCACCCCAGGGAAGATCCAGCTGGCATCCGGACCGGAGGACATCCCGTGGCGTCGACCAAGGAGGACCCCACCGGCCAGAGGAAGACCCAGTGACCGATACAGTGAGGACGGACGACCCATCTGCCGCCGCTGCAATCAACCCGGACATATGGCAAGGTACTGTTCTTTAAACGGGCACAACCTGGGGTAGAGGGCCAACCCCCAGGAAAAAGATCACCAGGCCCATCGAACTGGCGCGACAGATATGTGGGAGGACGTCCAGTCTTGCCTGTGGTACTGGATGGCATTCCCATGAGTGCCCTACTGGACACCGGGTCACAGGTCACCACCATCCCGTACGTGCTCTTCAAGCAGTACTGGAATGACTCGGATATTACCCGCTACCCCGACGACGACTTGAGTATCATCGCCAGCAATGGTCAGCCCGTGCCACAGATCGGATTTAAAGAGGTGACCATCAAAATTGGTAGAGTCGAACTGGCCGCACAGGGACTGATCATTGTAGATATTGATAAACATGAGAGTCACCCAAAAATAACTCTAGGAACTAATGTAATTGAAAATTGTCTTGCAGAGGTGATTTTCCTTTTACAGCAGGTTGCCAAGAATGCCAGCTCCGGCGAGCAGCGGGTGCTCCAGAAAGAGATCCGGGCACTGATGCGACGGCAACAGGTGGAACTCTCCGGCGGTGAGATTGGTAGCGTAAGAATGTGTGACCCTTTTCCTATTGCCATGCCCCCAAAAAGTGAAATGATGATTTGGTGCCGGGCAGCTATTGGTCTGAGAGGTAGAGATTACCAGGCAATGGTAGAACCAGTTTACTCAGACAGTAGGCCCACCATTTTGACAGCACGGGGGGTCGTCAATGTACGCCATGGGAGGGTGCCCGTTCGCATAATAAATATCGGGGAGAGGGAAGTGTACCTGCCCCGGTATGCCACGCTAGCCAAATTATATATCACTAATCAAAATTCTATACAATCTGTGGAACCCTTGCCTCCATCTCACCCGGAGGAAGGTAACGGCTCTAAGAAAGACATGGAGGACTGGTGTCAGCAACTACATCTGGGTACTGACTCCACTCCCTCACATCAGAAACAAGGAGTCTATCGGGTGGTTCAAGAGTATGAGAGAGTGTTTAGTAAACACCCGTTAGACTTCGGGCGAGTCAAGGGGGTAGAACATCGCATCCCCACGGGAGATCATCCTCCCATAAAAGAGAGGTATCGACCCGTACCCCCTGCACATTACCAACACGCCAAGGGGATGCTTAGAGACATGAAGGAGGCTGGGGTAATCCGGGATAGTTGTAGCCCCTGGGCAGCCCCATTAGTTTTAGTCAAAAAGAAAGACAACACCATGAGGATGTGTGTAGATTACCGGAAAATCAACCGTATCACACACAAGGATGCGTACCCCTTACCAAGGATAGAGGAGTCATTGGCTGCTTTAAGATCTGCTAACTTCTTCTCTACCTTGGATCTCACTAGCGGGTACTGGCAGGTTCCTGTAGCAGAGGCGGACCGGGAGAAGACCGCATTCACCACCCCGATGGGACTTAGCGAGTTCACCTGCATGCCGTTCGGACTCTGCAACGCACCAGGAACCTTCCAACGCCTAATGGAGTGTTGTCTGGGCCACAGAAACTTCGAGACGGTCCTGTTGTACCTGGACGATGTCATCGTATATTCCAAGACGTATGAGGACCACCTGAAACACCTGGCGGAAGTGTTCGAGGCTCTGGCGAGTTACGGCCTAAAGGTGAAACCCTCCAAGTGTCACCTCCTGAAACCAAAGGTGCAGTACCTGGGACACGTAGTGAGCGCTGACGGAGTGGCTCCCGACCCTGATAAAATCACCGCAATTAAGGAATGGCCAAGCCCCTCCAGCGTAAAAGAAGTGCGGCAGTTCCTCGGGTTGGTAGGCTACTACCGAAGGTTTATTCCCGGTTTCACCAAAAAGGCAGCACCTATGCAGGACCTCCTGATAGGCCAGTCCCGGAAGGCCAAGAACCAGAAGCCGCCCTTCAAATGGGAAGAGCTGGAAGAAGAGTCCTTCCGCCAGCTGAAGATGGCCCTCACGGGGGACGAAATCCTGGCGTACCCAGATTATAGCCAGCCCTTTATCCTCTACACCGACGCCAGTAACATCGGGCTAGGAGCCGTACTGTCCCAGATCCAGCAGGGGAAGGAACGAGTAATCGCCTACGCCAGCCGAAAACTGCGACCCACCGAAAGGAACCCCGAGAATTACAGCTCATTTAAGTTAGAGTTCCTGGCCGTAGTATGGGCAATCACTGAGCGCTTTAAGCATTACCTCGCTTCTTCCCGGTTCACCGTGTACACGGATAACAACCCGCTGACACACCTGGACACGGCAAGACTCGGTGCCCTGGAGCAGAGGTGGATGGCCCGTCTGTCCAACTACGAGTTCACAATTAAATACCGGGCAGGACGCTCCAATACCAACGCGGACGCCCTGTCCAGGATGCCCAACCTGCCGGACGGAGAAGATCCGGAGGGACTGGAAGAAGTTGAACTCCCTGCGTTCCACCGTCATGGGACTATTCAGTATTCCCACCGGGTAAGGAGTAAGCAGGCTGCTACGTTGAACCCCTTACCCCACTACAACTGGGCGGAAACGCAAGACAGCGACCCTGCCGTCCGACTGGTGAAGGAGATGCTGACTCGGCCGGAGGCTCGCCTTGAACCAGACGCTCCGGAGGAAGCCAAACAACTATGGGCAGAGAAGAGTCGACTGTTCCTTTACAAAGGGAAGTTGTGCCGCAGAATGGTTAACTCCCGGACGCATGAATTACTCTGGCAAGTAGTGGTGCCACGAAGAGACGCAGCCATGGTGATGGAGGCATACCACGACGGAGCTGGACACTTTGGGTGGAAAAAGCTGGAGTTCCTGCTGCGCGAGCGGTTCCACTGGGTAGGCATGAGGGGAACCATCGAGAAGTGGTGCAGAGATTGTGGCCCGTGCAACCTGAGAAGGAAGGACCGAGCCAGCCAGAAGACTCCCCTGCAGTCCATCGTCACCTGGCAACCGTTGGAACTGGTAGCCTTGGATCATGTAAAACTGACCCCAAGCAGAAGTGGCTACGTCTACGCGTTAACCATCGTGGATCATTACTCCCGGTTCTTGGTTGTCGTCCCCGTCAAGGACTTAACGGCTCAAACAGCAGCTAGAGCCTTCCAGCAGCACTTCTGCCGTCCACACGGGTACCCGGACCAAGTGCTGACGGACCAGGGACCTGCCTTTGAAGCGGAGGTCTTTCAGGAATTCTGCAATCTGTATGGCTGCCGGAAGATAAGGACGACACCCTACCATCCGCAGACTAATGGACTTTGTGAAAAAATGAACCAGGTGGTAATGGATCTTCTAAAAACGTTGCCCCTGGAAGAACGCAGTCTGTGGCCTGAAAAGTTGCCCGATCTGGTGGACCTATACAACCACATCCCGGTAGGTTCCACCAACTGTACCCCGGCTTACCTAATGAGGGCAAGACCTGGTAAGTTACCTGTTGACCTGGAAATGGGAGTCCTGACCCCCGAGGACACTTCACCAGAAACAGACTGGGACACAGAGAGGCAGCAGCAGTACCGGAGAGTACAGGAGAGCGTGGAGCGAAGTCTCTGTCAGGCTAGGGAAAGACAAGAGAAAACTTACAACCAGTATGCTCCCGCTGTTCCCCTGGTACCCGGAGAGCAGGTCTTGAAGAGGAAGAGACGGCTCCACAAGTTGGACGACCAGTGGGAGAAGGACCCGTACACCGTACTGCCCTCAAGCCACGAGAACCCGAAGGTCTGTACCATCAGTAAAGACGGAGGGGAAACCACAGCCATTGTATCCCGGGACCACCTGAAGAAGTGTCCCGAACAACTGAGGAACCCTGAAGAGGAACAAGAAGACCATCGACCCGTGGAAGAAAGGGAAGATATGGTTAGTACCATGCTCGGGGACTTCCCTCAGTCTTGGACTCAAGTCAATGGTGCAGTTGTGGTACCCGTACTCACCTTCCTCCAACCATCATCCCAAGAACCTACGGAGCAACGGGTAGAGCTGGAAGAACAGCCGGTCCAGGAGGCAGAAGACTCCACACAAGCAGAACAGGAGAATCAACCCTCTGCTTATAGTGAGCCTGCCGTACCCCTAGTGAGACAAAGAGCCGGTAGACAGCTGCCCAGTTTACCCTTGACAGCTCCTACACCCTGTAGTTCAGGGCCAGACAGTCAGCTCCGTAGGTCCACTCGGGCCACTAGAGGCCAGTTACCCGCACGCTGGAGAATTTAAAGTGTATAAATTGTTTTATTTATGTTTTTCTGTGTCTTGTTGCTTGTGTATAATTTTGTGTTTCTAGTTATTTTTAGGAATCCTTGGTGGATTTACCGGGAATCCTTGTACATAGTTGGAGCGTAACCCAGGATGGACTAGAGACTGTTAAGGACTCGGGGTAGGACAGACCCCTACCTGGTTACGTCTCCCTGTGTTGGTGAAATGGACACCTTGCTCTCTTCAGAGACTGCACCCGGTTGCGGACACGCCGTAACCATCTTTATATGTTTTCTTATTGTATTATTAATGTTTTTGCCTTGTTATGTTTTTCTAAATGTGTTTAGTCCCGGAGTACTAAATTTCACTAGGGGGGAATGTGGCACCCCAGGGGTCTGGTTTTCCACAGTAATGTAATGTTATGTCTGAGAGCAGGTGGGAGGTCCTTTGGTCAGGGATCCTGTGCATGCCACACCTCCTGCCCAGTCTTGGGAGGGGAAGAACTTCCCCTGTATAAACCCGGGGCTGAGGCAGGGTGAGTCAGACAAGTGGAGTAGAGACAAGAAGCAGCATAGGAAACAGCAGAGTTACAAGGAGTCAGGGGCTGGCAGTTGCAGAGCTCGCCCTGACTAAGAAGACTTCTTTCCGGACCCGGAGTCCGAGGCTGTGGGGACTAACTCCTACCCAGCAGCAGAATCCGTCAGGCAGGGGATTTCAGGTCCTCTGGCCCAGAAGCCCGAAGGCACGGTCACACGCGTGGGACCAGCACCGCCATCGTGGAGCGGAAGCCATTAGAAGGCCCCGAGTCACCGGCCATACGGGTGAGCACCACACGGTACACTCAGGGACGTGGGCTACTTACATCAGCTTCTAGCAAGGTAGCCAGAAGAGTACAGTCAGTTTGGGAGGCCTACAACTACGCCTGGCCAGGGGAGATCCCATCTGCTCAAGGACTGACCAGGCCCCGTTCGCTAGCAAGTACTCCGGGAGGGTCTATCGTTGTTACCAGTAAAGACCCTGAACTACACCGTACCGTCTCTGAGTGGTTCCTGCTACCCCCATCATCCACGTCGGCTGCCCTGAGACCATACCCCTCCCATTGGGGGTTATACTATCACGCTGCATAATCCTACCATCGGCCTCAGCGGTCTGCCCCGCAGCAGCAGCTCCCTGGCTGCACTCAACGGGTGGCGTAGTCATCAACTATTTACTACTAGTAGACTGCCGTCCAGTTTGACTCCCTGGGCACGGACCGGGTCACCGCCACGAGACTACAACCCTCCACGGATCCGGCTCCGGGTAAGCTCCCGCGTGCGCACCGCAGCGCGACACAGGCCCAGGGGCGCGTCACATATATAAAGAAAATATATACGTACGCTGTTAGTTGTAAACTCTGGCCCATTCACATAGAGGGACATACAAAAATGAATAAATGTTATCAGAGAAGAATCTAGTATAATCATATATCATGGAGACAGATACCTATAAGGTTGAAGGACTTACTGATATATGCTGTTAGATCAACAAGGACTAATGGGATATGGACCCCTGTAGTGCTAAGGAAAAACCTGGCAAAGGAAAAAGATTTTTTCTAGTTCAAACTATAAAAGAGATAATGGATCCATATCCAGACCTAATTTACCAAACTGCAGTTTTATACAGACATACCTGTGGGTGGTGGAGAGTGCTGACCAAAGGATTTGGCCCGTGTCTGGAGCGGTGGATAGAGTGAACTAGGGAGTGTACTTTATATATACTCACTAATGATTGTGCCATGTATCCGCATCCAATCGCGTGTCTGTGACCCACGTGCATATCTGGCATATCCGGTAATGTGCGTCGCTGGGTGCCCGAGTGACGTCGTGGAACTCCTTTCTCTTGAGATGGAACAATTTGCACCTCCTCTTAGGCTCCTTTTTTATGACTCAATAGCAGCCTTATGGAAAAAACAGGTTCCTCCTAAATTTACTGACATTATTGAGAAAATATCACTACATAAAACATATGAATGTAAATTTTCCATTACAAATAATGTGTGAACAATTTGTAAAAAATGGGATCCTTGGAGTCAAATATTCCCTTGATTTGTCTCTCTTAGGTACTTAATTTGTTACTCTAATTTGAATTGCGTAATATTGTTCTTTTAGGCATTGTTGTTTTCTTGTATTTCTGATGTAAATTGTACAAATATGACTATACAATCTTTGTTCTCTCCTTATTTACTCTACTCCTCTTTCCTTTTCTTTCCTTGTTGCCCTTCCTTAATTAATATTTCCCTTCCCTTGTTTCCTTTTTTTTTTCCCTTTTCCCTTTTCCTTCCCCACATAAAAATTAATACCCAATAAAAATCATTGAAATACATAAATATGAAAGACAAAAGTGCTTATTCCATGCTTGTATAAGGTGAGTATGTGAAATCATGTGTAAGCATAGCAGGAAAGCAGATAGACATCACATATGTACAAGAGTTAAGTACCCATTTCATGAATCCTGGCAGGTCCCCAACATGTGTTTCGCGTCCTTTGCTTCCTCAGGAGGCATGGCTACAGGTAATGATTGTCTGAATTATATATCCGGCTGTTCCGGTCAGCTGACCAGGTAACAGCCACTCACAATGGTTTGTGTCGGCGCCACCCTAAATCTGCTCACCCGCTCATCAGCTCCTGGTTCAGTCACGTGGGGCGGCCTGCGCCTGGTCGCAGTCCAAGCAAGTGACGCGCCCCCTGGGCCGTGGGGCACCCGGTGCCGGGCCGGTGGATGCTGGGGATGTCGCAGTGGCGGTGACCCGGTCCGTGACCCAGGGCAGTCATTGAATAGGGAGATTATTTACAGGGGATTATAGTTTATATAAAAAGTTTTTGACGCCACCTGTGGTATGCGGCCAAGGGAGCCGCCGCTGCGGAGCAGGTCCTCTGGAGCTGATGTTACTGCAGCAGGGATGGTGTGGCTCTCCACAGGTAGAGCTTAGCTCCAGGGCAGTGTAGATGTTATAGGTTGTGCTGGGCGTTGTAGTGCAGGGGTTGATGGCGCAGCAATAATCACAGAGACAAGGAAGTGCAGTACTCAGGGTCTTTACTCACGGTTGTTGCAGTCCAAGTTACAGGTACCACAGTAACTTCCCTCGTCGTGCTGCGCTTACTCAGGGAGGGGTTCACCCTCAGATATCTCCGGAGTACTTAGCAGGACCCCCTTCTGTGTTCTCTCTCTGGCCGTCTCCCTGCACCTCATACCAAGTGTCCCAATCTGGAACCTGTGGGCTTTGTCGGGCAATGTCTGTTCCGTCCCCTGGGTCCTCTATAGCCACCTTCTTGGTGAGACTGATATGGACTGTTGGCTGCAGGACTTGAAATACTGCAGCCTCCGGTTTCTAGTTGAGACATAGAGTTCTCTGCTAGTTGAGGAACCGGTCCCCTTTGTGTGGCCTGACCCCTCCACCTCCTGGTGGATTCGGGTGTACGGGTGGCCTCCAGCACTGCCCGTACCCCTGGGGTCCCTTCTTCCGTTCCTGGAGCCCTTCCTGCTCCCTCTCCTCTTTCTTCAGTCCTGGGCCTCTCCTCAGACCCTCTGCCTGAGCAGAGCTCCTGCAGAGCCCTGCTCCACTCCTCTCACTGTAGACTGTTCTCTCTCACTGTTCACTGTTCTGATCTGAACTCACAAGATGGCTTCCCTATTTATACCTTCCTCTCATGTGCTCCCCTAAGCTACTTCCTCCACCCACACCCACTACATAGTTCCTGACCCGCAGCTAGGGACCCGGGACTGTGCTCTCCCTTAGGATCAATCTTGCCCTACCCCCACTGCGGGTATGTGTTGGATGCAGGTGTTAGGGTCCTGAGCTGTACTCCTTCCTTACCTGAGAGTGAGATACCACACCTCTCGTTGAGATGCAGTACCTCTGTGGCGACCGAACCCTCAGGGGCACCACACAAGCGCCGGTAGCCATGGGAGGAGCAAGTGCACGGAAGGGAGTCAGACACCGGTGGGACGCACTCACTGTATGATACAGTAGTAGTAAGTGTAACAACCAGTAAGAAAGTGCAAATGGTGCATAAAGTGCAAATGTGCTGCATAAAGTAAATAAGTGAATGGAAGTCAAGAAAGAGTAAATGGGTGGTTTATGTGCCAAAATAAAGATGAACAAGGGGAGGCGAAAAAGTATAAAAAAGTGTAAAAACAATGCATTTCATATGGAATGCATATACTATGGATTATGAAAGGCAGAGCAAGTGAATGCATTCTACATAATGTGATATACATGTGCGAAAGATATTAAATCAATAAAAGAGAAAACAAAAAATAAAATACTGACTGATAACAAGAATGGATTAAAGAAATAAATGTTCCAGCTCCAAAAAGTTAATTTTTAAAAAATTTCTTAGAAAATTTTATTTGAGAAAAATGCTTTTAAATACAGACAGGAGTCTTTATCCTAGCTGGGATAAAGACTGCAGTTGCAGTCGAAACACGTAGCCTATTATCCGCTTCTCTGTGCATTTTTTGTATGGTTATTACATGGTATTAGCCACTGCGGTTCTTGTATCCTGTCTTATTTTTCTCAAATAAAATTTTTTAAGACATTTTTTAAAAATTAACTTTTTGGAGCTGGAACATTTATTTCTTTAATCCATTGCTTAACTACGTGAGGATCAGGACGGAGTTCCGTGCACCACTCTGGAAAATTGATGAACTGACAACTATTTTTTTCCTACTAATATTGATGTTTAAAAAAGCACATAGTCGTATGTAAGAGACAGTACATAAGTTTACATATCAGTAAATTCAAACCATTATTTATGAGTGTTCTACACAAATGCCCCTTTGGAGATGGTATGTAGTCATCATATAGAATAGATGGAGTCGCACATATAGGATGATTGCTGACAGTGATCATGGTCCAAGCACATTATAAACTAAAGACAGGAAAAAACAAGGAAAAAGGGAAAAATAATATCAACCACTATAAGAAATAAACATATAACAGATAACATTTTTTTAAAAATCTTGGCAGAGAAGGACTATAAAAAGGATGCAAATCCCAAGGACTCGTTCAGACCATGAGGAGTCATAGATGGTGCCTAAGATGGTAATCCATCTACATTCCTTTCGCCTCCCCTTATGCCACATTGTATGTGGTCAATTCCTCTCACCGAGAAGGACTTAGGGTTGCATTGATGGAACTTCCTGAAATGTCAGGGTATTGTTTTTAATTGTATAGGGTCAGTTGCAGTTATGGCGGCCAGGATGTCACGCACATGTTCATGGGTGCGTATTTTTAGTTGCCTGGAAGTCAAACCTATATAAATTTTAGGACAATTACAGGTAGCGTAATATATCACTTGAGTGGTATTGCATGAACTGTGGTGTCTAATAGAAAAGGATTTCTTTCCATCAGAGGATTCAAACAAGGTGGCACGGCAGATGTTTGAACATGGTGGACCCCTAGAATTAAATGGGATTTTATTAGTCGGGACACAATGGCTGCAAACCAAAATATTACCCAGATTTTTGCTTCTCCTAAAGGTCATGAGAGGATGGTCAGGAAGATGTTTTGATAGGATAGGTTTTGTTTTTAATACATTCCAATGTCGCTGCAAGCAACTTCTAATGGTAGACCACTCTCCATTATAAATGGAACTGAATCGTATCTTATCCCCTGTCTTCTTCCCAGCAGAACTGGGACGCAATAAGGCCTCACGAGTACTGTTCTTGGCCCTATTATGTGCAGACTTGATACATCTGTTACTGTATCCTCTGGCCTGGAATCTCTTTTTTTAGATGATCGGACTGAGATTCAAACTTGGAGTAAGAGAAACAGATCCGCCTCATCCAGAGATACCAACTGGGATGGTCTTAATAGAAAAAACATGGGAGTCTGAACTGAAACGTAAATTGATGCGCATGCAAAATGTAAATGCATGTTCACACAAGGCCACTAGACAGAGACAAGCAAAATACCCAAATAACTGGAAGTAAATGGATAAATCGCCAGTGCATAAAAATAATGATAAATAATAAAGGATATTTAGTTAACATAATTTTGATCAAAATAATGTAAAAGCCATCCCGCCAAGTCACGGCAACCCTTATGGGACAGTCCTAACTATAATATTAAAACCTTACCATTTGTCAAGTGACATACATATGGATAAGGGCAGAGAGACTGAACCCCAAGTAGAGGCATGGACCTGAGAGGCAGAATGAACCTTTCAGCTCAGACAAAGGGCGGCCACACCCTTATATGCACTGAAGCACACTAAATTACAAGAAAAAACCTGGGAGTCTGAACTGAAACGTAAATTGATGTGCATGCAAGATGTAAATGCATGTTCACACAAGGCCACTAGACAGGGAAAAACCAAAGACAAGCAAAATACCCAAATAGCTGGAAGTAAATGGATAAATCGCCAGTGCATAAAAATAATGATAAATAATAAAGGATATTTAGTTAACATAATTTTGATCAAAATAATGTAAAAGCCATCCCGCCAAGTCACGGCAACCTTTATGGGACAGTCCTAACTCTAATATTAAAACCTTACCATTTGTCAAGTGACATACATATGGATAAGGGCAGAGAGACTGAACCCCTAGTAGAGGCATGGACCTGAGAGGCAGAATGAACCTTTCAGCTCAGACAAAGGGCGGCCACACCCTTATATGCACTGAAGCACACTAAATTACAAAGAAAAAACCTGGGAGTCTGAACTGAAACGTAAATTGATGTGCATGCAAGATGTAAATGCATGTTCACACAAGGCCACTAGACAGGGAAAAACCAAAGACAAGCAAAATACCCAAATAACTGGAAGTAAATGGATAAATCGCCAGTGCATAAAAATAATGATAAATAATAAAGGATATTTAGTTAACATAATTTTGATCAAAATAATGTAAAAGCCACTCCGCCAAGTCACGGCAACCCTTATGGGACAGTAGCATAGGGATGGCTAGAATCAGCATGGAGTAATGAATTAACTGTGGTGGCTCTGTGATAGACATTAGTCTGAAATTGTAGATGTTGATCAGTTTCAATATTGATGTCAAGGAAGTCTACCGCAGTCTGGCTGAAAGAGTGCTGTAAGTCAATCTAATATTGAATCTGTTCTGATTCAAACCATTCATGAATTCATATAGTTGGCATGGTGTGCCTTGCCACATGATGAAAACATCATCTATATAGCGTATCCAGCATTGCACATGGTCCGCGGCCTGGGCGCCCTCCCCGCCAAAAATATCCCTCTCCCAATAGCCAAGAAAGAGATTGGTGAAAGAAGGCGCCCATGGCAGTGCTGCACTGCTGTAAGTAGAATATATCCCTGAAAACAAAAAAGTGAGGATATATGCTAACAACTCCATAATTAGAACACAGATTGGGCTATCCCAGTTGCTCGTTCCCAGGAAGAAGCGGAACGCCTCCAAGCCGCCCTGATGTCTAATGCTAGTATAGAGAGATTCTATATCAGCAGTAACCAGAAGCATGTCCTCTTCCAGACCAATGCCATTAATTCTCGTTAGGACGTCCATTGTGTCATAGGGGGGCGGTGACTCCACCAAAGGTTTTTAGTAGTGGTCAATAAATTTGCATATAGGGTCACATAGCCGTCCCATGCTGGACACAATCGGACACCCCAGTGGTTCGGTAGGGTTTTTATGGATTTTAGGTAAAAAAGTTGAAGTAAGCAATTCATCAAAAACCTGTTTGGGTATAATCCCATTCTCGTAGGCCTGGAAGAGGACCATCTCCAGTTCAGCTGAGAAAGAAGACAGGGGACTACGATCCAATCTCCGATATGTATTTCTGTCCCTCAATTGTCTAAGGGCCTCCTTCTCATACATATGAGTAGGCCCAGGACTATGTTTCCCCACTTGTCCTCCAGTTTGATAACAATGTCCTCAAGAGATTCTAACTCTTGTGGCCACTCTGAGGCTCTCTGAGCAGTGACGTCACCCTAACCACTCCCCCCCCGCGTGCGGCATCAGCTAGCGGCGTAGCTTCCGGCCGGGGCACGCCGCAGGTAGAGCGCCAGCTGAAGATTCACGGAAGGGGCATCTCTGGGAGGACGCTCCCATTACAGACTTGTTCACAGCCAGACATTATACAGGGATTCCAGGACCCAGCACAATATAGGAGGACAAAGCAAACTACACAGGTACTTTAACCATTATGCTATCCACTGCATTGGTCCATATGTAGTGTCTAATTGGATGATTTTATCAGTTGTCTATGTGATCCCTATAGCAGCATCATAGCGGATTGCAGGTGCGGGGATTTTTTTTTCATTTTATTATTGACACTACTGTAGGTAGGTCTATTACGGCATTAGCCGGATTACTCCTGACATATGTTTACCCTGGTGTTCTAGATTCTTTCAGACATTTATTTTTGAAGTCTGCGAGCGCGGTAGTATATACTCCACTCACTAGATTCTAACTCTTGCAAGGCACTACGTTGCTTGGCAATCAGATTGTCAAATCTGCGTTTAGTAGACATTTTGTGAAAATCTTCTATTACCAATCTGGTAAAGATTTCCACAGCCGGACAAATGGACAGGAGGGGAAACCTAGTTGATCTAGGAATAACTGACTGGGGGAATATACCGTGGTAATTGGGGCCTGCTCCCTCAGTAAGTCCTCGAGTGCCTGCAGGCCTTCCTTCTCCACAGCATTATCCAAGGTTATATCTCCCGTATCTTTACAGTATAGTTTTTTAACCCCTTAAGGATGGAGCCAATTATATCCTTAATGACCGGTCCAAATTTTACAATTCTGACCAGTGTCACTTTATGAGGTAATAACTCTGGAACTGTTCAACAGATCCCACTGATTCTGAGACTGTTTTTTCGTGACATATTGTACTTCATGATAGTCATACAATTTCTTCAGTAAGACTTGTGTTTACTTGTGAAAAAAATGGAAATTTGGCAAAAATTTTTAAAATTTTGCTATTTTCAAACTTTGAATTTTCGTGCCCTTAAATCAGAGAGATATGTCACACAAAATAGTTAATAAATAACATTTCCCACATGTCTACTTTACATCAGAACAATTTTGGAACCAAAAATTTTTTTTTGTTCGAAAGTTCTAAGGGTTGAAAGTTGACCAGTGATTTCTCACTTTTGCAACAAAATTTACAAAACCATTTTTTAGGGACCACATCACATTTGAAATGACTTTGATGGATCTATATGACAGAAAATACCCAAAAGTGACACCATTCTAAAAACTGCACCCCTCAAGGTGCTCAAAACCACATTCAAGAAGTTTATTAATCCTTCACGTGCTTCACAGAAACTTAAGCAACATGAAAGGAAAAAATTAACATTTAACATTTTTTTCACAAAATGTTTACTTCAGATCCAATTTTTTTATTTTCACAAGGGTAATGAGACAAAATGGAACACAAAATTTGTTGTGCAATTCCTCCTGATTAAGCCGATAACTCATATGTGGGAGAAAACCACTGTTTGGGCGCACGGCAGTGTTCAGAAGGGAAGGAGCGCCATTTGACTTTTTGAATGTAAAATTTGCTTGAAAAATTAGCGGACACCATGTCGCGTTTGGGGAGCCCCTGATGTGCCTAAACAGTGGAAACCCCCCACAATTGACACCATTTTGGAAACTAGACCCCTTAGGGAACTTATCTAGATGTGTGGTGAACACCTTGAACCCCCAGGTACTTCACAGAATTTTATAACATTGAGCGGTAAAAATACAATTTTCTGATTTTTCCCCAAAAAATGTTTTTCAGCCCCCAATTTTGCATTTTCATAAGGGTAACAGGAGAAATTGCCCCATACCATTTTTTGTGCAATTCCTCCTGAGTAAGCCGATACCCCATATGTGGGGAAAAAACACTTTTTGGGCGCACGGCAGGGTTTGGAAGAGAAGGAGCACCATTTGACTTTTTTAATGTAAAATTCGCTTGAATAATTAGCGGATGCCATGTCATGTTTGGGGAGCCCCTGATGTGCCTAAACAGTGGAAACCCCCCACAAGTGACCTAATTTTGGAAAATAGACCCCAGAGGGAACTTATCTAGATGTGTGGTGAGCAGCTTGAACCGCCAGGTGCATCACAGAAGTTTATAACGTAGAGCCGAGAAATTAAGAAATCACATTTTTTTCCACAAAAATGTACTTTTAGCCCTAATTTTTTTTTCACAAGGGTAACAGGAGAAAATGGACCCCAAAATGTGTTTTGCAATTGCTTCTGAGTACGGACATACCCTATATGTAGGGGAAAAATATTGTTTGGGTGCATGGCATGGCTTGGAAAGGAAGGAGTGACGCTTTGATGGAATGGTCTGCAGGTGTCATGTCGCATTTGGAGAGCCCCTGATGTGCCTAAACAGTGGAAAACTCTGACAAGTTACCCCATTTTGGAAACTACACCCCTCAATGATTTTATCCAGGGGTATAGTGAGCATTTTGAACCCACAGGTACTACACAGAATTTGATAACATTAGGTTGTCATACTGAAAATGTTCATATTTTTCACAAAAATGTAGTTTTAGCCCCAAATTTGTAATTTTTGCAATGGATAATAGAAGAAAACGGACCCCATAATTTGTTATGCTATTTCTCCCGAATGAGATGATGCCCCATATGTCATCAGAAATTACTGTTAGGTCACACGTCAGTGCTGAGAAGGAAGGAGCACCTTTTGGCTTTTGGAGCATAGATTTTGGTAGAATAATTTGTGGGCGACATTTGCGGAGCCCCTAAGGTGCCAGAACAGCAGAAAACCCCCAAAAGTGACCCATTGTAGAAATTACACATCTCAATGAATTTGTCTACTGCTGCAGTGATTGTTATGTAACATCTGTAATGCAGGAGCCGGAATGCAATGCACAGAGACAAAAGGCGAGGACAGTCAGGGATGGATATAAACAGTTTATATATATACTAGATGGTGGCCCGATTCTAACGCATCGGGTATTCTAGAATATGTATGCGGCCGACAGGGCGTGACTAATCAGTGAAGCAGTGTTTAAATGGGTTGTGCACTACTTTAAATTAACCCCCCAATATATCACCCCGGTCCCCTAGGGCCGCTTATCTCCCGACGGAAGGTGTGAAGGGAGGACCAGGGAGCGAGGTCGCCGGTCGGGGTACTTCTGCTGCGAGCAGCCGGAAGATGACCGGCTAGCGCCGGTCATCTCCTGGCTGCATCGCCGCTGACCTGCGTGCGGCAGATGAGGCGCTAACGGCCGCCATCTTGTTCTGAAATCCCCCGTCGCTGATTGGCTGCGGCCGGACCAATCAGCGACACGGGATTTCCTGGACGGACAGACAGACGGGATAAGCCGATTATATAGTAGATGCAACAGGTGTTCTAAACAAGGGAATGGTAACAGGGATAACAAAGGGTAATTTGAAGTAATAATGCAAAGTCTCTCAAGGTAGCGTGATGCACCCAATTGTGGCTGTCACCACATTAGTTCTTTAACTCTGCCCTAGCGGGGCTCACCGGTTATTCACGCTAGGCCCCAAGTCTTTTCCAGACAAAGTCAACCAAATCAAGCTTAGCTTCTCCCGCCCCAACCGGTCCCCTCCCAATCTGAGATCCTAAACCCAGCTGCCCCTGGTACCATAGGTGAACAGTGGAAGTGACGGCCCTGTTCACTTGTGCTGCTCCTCTGCTTCCGCTGGCGTGACTCTGCTGGCGCAGCCTTTTATCAGCTCCTCTCTGCTTGGTCATTGGAGGCAGTCTCTCAAGCCTTGGGTAGGGGGATCCAGACCTCGTCTGTTGTCGGGTCCTGCGAACTCACTCAGCACTGAAAACAGGTCCCGACTCTCCTCAGCAGGCGCAGCACTCGAGGCACCTCTGTGGGGAATCCAGAGTTCATCCACCGGCATCCGGCTGTTATGTGTCACAGGTCTCTGGCTCAGGCCTGCCACTCTGGGCTTCTCAGAACGTCGGGAACGCGTCTGCTACTCTCTGCAGCTTGGCGCCAATCCTGCCTCAGGCTTGGCGCGCTGGACTTTTATATGCAGGAAATCCGTCCTGGAAGTCATCTGACAGGGTCCAGCATCTAAATCTGCTCCCCCTTCAACTTTCCTAACACATCTTGGTTCCGTTTGATTGTGTCTGACCAGCAGATGGCAATCTCTCCTCATCTTTGACACATCCTGAAAGAATTCTCCAGAAGGATTTTTTCCTTCTACTACATTCCTCCACTCTTTTTGCTCGCCAGTCCTCGGGCGAGTGAATTTCTTGTGGGATTGATGCCTACTTCCAGGAAGCGCAAGTTCAGACAAAAGTTGAGCATACTCTTCTGTTTTCTGTTGGATCTGAGACCAGATAAACTCTTCTTGAGCATACTAGTTAAGAGGGATTCCAGCATTAGCCCGCTCAGTTCTGCGGAGCTCCTCCTGCGGAGGTGATTCCGGGGTATAGGACGAATCAACCAATGGGGATTGCAAGTCACCTCCCGATTAATTCTGTACTCCACTCGGGATTGGCATCGACAGTTTTGACGGGCCCAACTGCATTGTAGCCCATCCTTCTTCATTCCCCAAGGTCTCTGTGTGTGGCACCTCAGCCAATTCGTTTGGAGGCTCAACCACATTACAGCCCTCTGCTTCAGAGGAGCAGGGCCACAGCATATTGCGGTGCAACACCCTAGGTGTCGTGGCGTCATCCCCTTCGGGTCTGACCTCATAGACTGGGTTATCTAGGTGGATTTTCTTCACCACTTGATATGGCATTGTGACGCCCAAACGCAGCGCGAACGCTCGCTGGAAGCCCTGCCCTGGGAGATGGGGGACTCGGAGCCGGGTCCATTGTTGATGATGGGGTGCAGCCGTGGCCCGGACCCGCTCCGTGACCAGGGCAGTCACATTAAAAAGGATGTAAGGGCTATCAGGGTTGAGTCGTTGCTATCGACTATGCCACATGTGGTACTGTGTGCTGCAGCAGTGCTCTGAGGCGGGATGTTGTGGCAGCCGTCGTTGATACTACTCCCCACAGGCGGCGCAGGGCCTCAGGGCAGAGAGAGGCAGAGAAGAAATGAGGGGAGTAGTAGTCTAGGAAGTCTGGTGCTGCGTAGCGCGGTGTAATGCAGAATAAAGAGTCCAGAGGCCATAGGGGTTAACTTCCAGGGTTTTTACTCACGGTGGAGAATACAGCTGCAAGGCTTCTCCCTGCTCCTCACGGAGTTCTGCGGTCACCAGGAACGAGGGTCCAACAACCTCCGAATAAGTCCAGTGTTAAATCAGGACCCCGCACCAGAGTGTTCCTAAACTTCAGACCGGGTCCTTTCCTGTCTGTGTTTGTGTAGATAGGCCGGGACTCCCTCTGAACTTCTCTCAGACTCAGGGTACGGGTGGCAACTCTGATCTTTCCGACACCTGGCGGGATCCTCAGGGCCTACCGGGCTTTCCCGACCAGGACGTGGAGTAGCAAGGTCGGGTGTCGGGGGCCGGTACCCCTCTTGCAGCCGGAATCCCTCTGAATATATCAGGTTGGCGAGGACAGGTGGCGTGTACCGCTCCGTCTGCATCCTCCCTGGGATCCATATGAGGTGGAGCTACACTCCTGAGCTCCGGGCCTTCTTGGTCATGGTCCCTGACCGGGTTGAGACATACATTATCTGCAACCTGCCCCTCGACCCAAGGCCAAGGTACGAGGGCTGTGTCTCCATCCTCTGCAGGTCCACACAGGATCCACGTTCAGGGTGGGAGATCACAGTCAGTCAAAGCCCATTGCTAAAGCACAGAAAAACACGAAAAAGGGACCAAAGACCAAGATGGCTGTGGATTAAATATGAAATATTAAGTGTCACAAAAATGTGAGTCCTCCACCCTCACCCACTAAATGGTTCCCCTATCTCTTGGTTCCCCAGTTTCCCTGTAACCAGGAGGGCAGCACCTAGTGCATTCTAGTCCCCTCTGGTGGAGAAGTGTGGTGTTGGATGTGGAGGTGGAGTCCTGACCATCACACTGTTCTTACCTCAGAGGAGGAACACTACACTCCACTAAAAAAGTGCAGCATCCCTGTGGCGGTCGAACCGTCAGGGGCGCCACATTATCGTCTCCCAACGATGGTCCAGCTTACTCCAAAATCGTTTGGCCCTTACTAGCACACGGTCTCCTGGTTGGAGTGATCCACCCAAGGTCGGGGGCCGACCTGCATGCTCTACTCCTTGAAACTTCTGCGCAACCAATCTTCTCACTGTATGAAGTCGGCGCCTGTGCTCCTGAATCCAGGTACTTGGGCTGCTGCCCGGGCCTGACTCTTCTGAGTCTAGATCTAGTTCAGTAATTTCTCGCCCATTCCTTCCAAACTGCAACATGTAAGGGGTGTAGCCAGTAGTCACATGAACTTGATTATTATACACCCACACCAGCTTGCACACAAATTCGGGCCACTTCATCTTTTTGTCCTCTTCCAGCATTCGCAACTTTTGCAACAGGGTTCAGTTGAAGCGCTCACACGCTACGTTCCCTTGGTGGTGGTAGGGCATTGTTCGGGATTTGTCGATCCCATAGATACAGTATAGCTCATCCATCACTCGCCCCTGGAAGCAGGCCCCCTATTCAGAATGTATTCACTTCGGGCACCCATAAGTCTGAATGAAATCCTGACAGATGGCCTGAGTTGCAGCTTCTGCTGTCTGGTCTCGGCTAGGCGTCACCACTGCGAACTTGGTGAAGTGATCAGTCATTACCAAGCAGTGTCCGTAACCATTGTATGAAGTTCCAATCATCAGGTAGTCAATCATCAGGACTTCTAAGGGTGCAGAAATTCGGATGGTCTGAATGGGAGCTTTTTGTTCCGGGGGCTTACTCAACTCACACTGGCAACATTTTCGGTAGACCCCTTTGACTTCTTGCCGCAGTTGGAGCCAATACACCAGCCGTTGTAACCACTGAAAGGTCTTCTCCACACCAAAGTGAGCACCTCTTCCATGCGCTTCCTGGGCTAGCTGTGTTACTAGTGTTTCTGGAACTACTACCTGCCAGATAACATCGAACTCTCTGGATTCTTCGGCATAGCAAGCCATCCTTCAGGAAGAGCCTTTCTTACTGGCCTAGGATTTGTAGGGTAGTTGGGAGTGAAGCAGCCCTGGCCTCCTGGTCGGGTCTTTGACCCAGGGCGACCCATTCTCTCAGCTTTGCCAGTTCTGGGTCGGACTGTTGCAGATGTATCCACTCGTCTCTTGAGTGGCCCAGAATTTGAGTGGGCCTCGGATCCTCTCCAGACTCCTAGGCGTCGACCACAGCAGTGGCGAACTGGCTGAAATCTGGAATCTCATCCCCTTTAAGCTCCTCATCTATATCTCTCTTCGGCCCCGTCTGAGTGACCTGGGACAGGGCATCTGCATGAGTGTTCAGGGACTTGGACTGATAGGCAATTTTGTACTGGTATTTAGACATCCTTGAGACCCACCGCTGCTCTAGCGCGCCCAGCTTTGCGTTCTCCAAGTGGGCCAAAGGGTTGTTGTCTGTCCGCACTTGTACTTCTGACGCCAACAAGTACTCTGCAAATCTCTCGGTCATAGCCCACACCAGTGCCAGTAGCTCCAGCTTGAACAAACTGTAGTTGTCAGGATTATTCTCCGTATCACGGAGCGACTGAATGGCATACGCAATCACTCGTTCTTTTCCTACTTGTACTTGAGCCAGCACTGCTCCCAGCCCATGCAAGCTTCTGTCAGTGTACAGCACGAAAGGCTGTGAAAAATCAGCATAGGCCAGAATTGGGGCATCCGTTAGCCCCATTTTCAATGCTCGGAACGCCTCTTCTTGTCATGGACCGCACTGAATAGGCTGCCGCTTGGCTCCCCCAGTCGTTCCTCTCAGTAATTCATTAAGCAGGACTGCAATCTTAGCGAAGTCTTTTATGAATCTGCGCTAGTATCCAGCGAGCCCCAGGAATGCACTCAGTTCTCTTAGGTTGGCAGGTGTGAGCCACTTCTGCACTGCAGCTACTTTCTCTGCAGTGGGGTGCACTCCAGCACTGGACACAGTGTGCCCCAGATATTCAATTTCCCGCTTGAAGAGATGACACTTACGAGGCTTGATTTTTAGTCCGTGCCTCTGAAGTCGTTCTAACACTTGTTCCAGTCGGCGGAGATGATCTTCAAATGTAGCGGAATAGATAATTATATTGTCTAGATATATTAAAGTGGCTTCGAAGTTGAGGTCCCCCAAGCATCTCTCCATCTCTCTTTGGAAGGTCCCTGGTGCATTTGTTAGCCCGAACAGCATCGGTTGAACTCAAACAAGCCCATAGGAAGGACAAAGGCTGTCTTCGGATGATCTTTCTCAGCTACTGGGACCTGCCAATAGCCACTGGCCAGGTCGAGAGAAGAGAAGAATTTGGCACTTCCTAGTGCAGATAGAGACTCTTCAATTCGGGGTAGCAGAGATGAGTCCCGCACTGTACATGCATTCAGCTTCCAATAGTCTACACAAAACCTCAGGGTACCATTCTTCCTCCGAACCAGCATGATAGGGGCTGCCCAAGGACTCTGACTTTCGTGGATCACGCCATTCTGCAACATGTGGGCCAACAGTTCTTTCACCTCCTGGTACATTTGAGGTGAGATCTGTCGATATCTCTCTCGAATGGGAGCAGTATTTCCTGTGGGTATTTCATGTTGAATGTCCCGAGTGCACCCAAAATCGTCTTCATGCTGTGCAAACACTCCTTGATACCGCTGTAGAAGTTGTTCGATCTGTCTGACCTGCCCGGCAGAAAACTCAGTAAGGTTAGCCTCCATTTACTCTAAGAGGTGGCGCCCAGCCAACGGTTCTCTTCCATTCTCTTGGCTGTTGAGGGACACCTCTAAGGTCCATGGTTCTCCTTCCACAGGTGCCAGCCCTATAGCGTCAGCTCTGTTAAGATCCTCTGGCATTATGCAAACTCCCGCCACCTCTTGTCGGGGCAACAACTGCAAACTTGTGCCACTTAGATTGATGCAATGCTCCGGCACCCGGCCCTGCCGCACGGTGGCCACAGTGCGAGCAACCAGAAGTCCGGAGAGTGCTTCCTCTCCCTCTATTGGTTCAATCTGAACGTCCACACCCTCTAAATACTGGTAAAGTGAGTACAGTCTTTCCCACTGGTAGTGTCACTGTGGCTTCAGGCGGTATCGATACCTTACCAAGATACTGAGAGGAAGCGGTCAATTTTTGAATTTGGCTGACTCGCACGAGATGCTGGAATACTCTCTTGCTGGCTGGGTCACGAGTGGCGCGGGTCCAGTTGTTTTCGTAAGAGCCCTCAGCCAGGAACTGTCCGACCTTCTTCAGCACATTCATGCCCAGGGTTACGATGGGCCCATCGCCTCCAGACCCTGTGGTCAGTACTATTCCTTTCCGACCGAGGTCCTTTCTGCATGCCCGGACAGACATCCATACTACCCCCGCTACTGGGATGGGTAGTTGATTAGCCGCCACCAGCTTGACAGTGGGTTCCCTCCAGGAAGGAGCAACTTCGGGACAGTGACTTTGGAAATACGTTTCAGGATTAGTGGTCACCTGAGACCCGATGTCCATTAGACAACGAATCCGCTGCTCATTAAATTCAGCCCAGATGATGGGCCTCTCAGAGACAATATCTTCAGAGCTCCCTCTTCCACTCTCTGAAGTTCGGAACTCCATGGTATGCTCCACAATCGTGGGGCGTCTTAGTTTAATGGCTGCCCCCGTCTCCACCTTTCTCGGTTTAGACAGTCTTTGGAGATATGCCCCCTACCGCCGCAGGTCCAACACTTCGGCCCTCGCTCCACCAATGGGCCGAGTACATGACGTGTTGGAGCTTGGTAGGAACATCTTTCTCGCTCTGGCCTCCGTCCACGTGGGGTGGTGCGGTCCATCGGCAAGGGAGCAGAAGGGGTCTTCCTAATAGTGCTCAGCTCACCTCGAATAGCTTGAATTTCCTGACGTATCTCCTGTGCCCAGTCGGGCTCTTTGTGGGTGAATTCAGGAATAGTTGCTTCATGGCTTCTGACTGTGGCCTTGAAAACAGGAACTTCTTTTTCCAGGACTCCAACCTTCAGCCCCAACCTCCAGGAGGCCATATCGGGACTCAAACGCAGCCACTCCTTTAAGATCTGCCTCAGGGAAGGGTCCTTCAAGCCAGCAATCAGTTGGTCACGCAACACTTCATCCAATGGTCCCAGTCCTCGGTTCTCATCTCGAGCCTTCTTAACGATATGGGCCATCACTTCCTGTAATGCAATAACATATTGGTTTATGGTCTCATTTTCCCCTTGGACCCGCTGAAAGAACCACAGGCGCAAGTGCCCCAGATCCGTGGTGTCACCATGCATGTCCTCCAGAATTTTTATCACTTTGTCCACGGTGTCACGGTCCCCAGGTGTGAGGTGCATCACAGTTTGCCGAGCCTCTCCATCAAGGGTTAGGAGGGCCAGCTCCGCCTGGGCTAGGAGATTGAGGGGATGCATGCGTAGCATACTTCTTAATCTTTCTACCCAGTCCCACAGTGACATACCATCCCTCGTGAACTTGGGAAAGTGGCTGAGCATAGCCCCCAAGGATATATGTCCCCTGCCGGACCCAGTCACAGACTGATCCGCCATCTCTGCGTCTGAATGTTGCATCCTGCCGACTATGCCAAATGTAATGCAGGTGCCGGAATGCAACGCACAGAGACACAAGGCGAGGACAGTCAAGGATGGATATAAACAGTTTATATATATAAGCAACAGGTGTTCTAAACAAGGGAATGGTAACAGGGATAACAAAGGGTAATTTGAAGTAATAATGCAAAGTCTCTCAAGTAAATGTAATACACCCAATTGTGGGAGTCACCACGTTAGTTCTTTAACTCTGTATATGGCCCTAGCTTGGGTCACCGGTTATTCCCGCAAGTCTTTCCCGGACAAAGTCAATCAAATCAATTTAGCTTCTCCCGCCCCAACCTGTCCCCTCCCAACCTGAGATCCTAAACCCAGCTGCCCCTGGTACCGTAGGTGAACAGTGGAAGTGACGGCCCTGTTCACTTGTGCTGCTCCTCTGCTTCCGCTGGCGTGACTCTGCTAGCGCAGCCTTCTCCCAGCTCCTCTCTGCTTAGCCGTTGGAGGCAGTCTCTCAAGCCTTGGGTAGGGGGAATCAGACCTCGTCTGTTGGCGAGCGACGTCGGGTCCTGCGAACTCACTCAGCACTGAAAACAGGTCCCGACTCTCCTCAGCAGGCGCAGCACTCAAGGCACCTCTGTGGGGAATCCAGAGTTCATCCACCGGAGTCCAGCTGTTATGTGTCGCAGGCCTCTGGCTCAGGCCTGCCACGCTGGGCTTCTCAGCATGTTGGGAGCGCGTCTGCTCCTCTCTGCAGCTTGGCGCCAATCCTGCCTCAGGCTTGGCGCGCTGGACTTTTATGTGCAGGAAATCCTTCCTGGAAGTCATCTGACCGGGTCTAGCATCTAAATCTGCTCCCCCTTCAACTTTCCTAACAGATCTTGCTTCCGCTTGATTGTGTCTGACCAGCAGATGGCAATCTCTCCTCAGCTTTGACACATCCTGAAAGAATTCTCCTAAAGGCTTTTTTCTTCTACTACACATCCACGCCAAGCTTTATTCTGGAGAATTCCAAATATGCCAGTTTAGTGTCCATACATTGTGCCCCCATAAAGTGTAGTGTCCCCATACATTTCTCCTGGTGACACACACCCTGTAAATTGTTAAGTGCTCTCCCCGATACAATAATGCCAAACATGTGGCCGCTTACTGCAGTTTAGCCACAGTGGGGCTCAGAAGGAGGGGGCATTTGGATTTGGGAGCACAGAATTCACTGGATTTTATTTGAGGGGACGGGAGCCATGTCGCTTTTCCAGAGTCTTTGTTCTACCAGTAACGTGGGACCCCCTATAGTCCCAGTGACAGATGACGGACCTGAGAGGGGGCTGGTTTTGTGTGGGATAAATTAAGGGTTTTATTGGTAACATTTTGGGGTACATAATTTTTTTGGTGAATTTACAAGGAAACCCCAACGTAAGCGCTCAGTGGAGAGCGCAGGATAAACGTGAGCCGAGCCTTCTACCGATTTTTTTGGAGGCAGAATGAAGAAATAGACAGCAGAAACAGAATAGTTCTTATTTTTATTTTTTCACGGTTCACTGTGCGGTATAAGTTATAAGGTGGATTTATTCTTCGAGTCGGTGCGATTACAGCAATACCAGATTTATATGTTTTTTTTAGGTTTTGTTGCAATCACACAATAAAAATGCTATTTTTTTTATAAAAAGTAGTTATTTTCGTCGCCATATTCTGAGAGCTGTAACTTTTTTATTTTTTGGTGAACAGCGCTGTATGATGGCTTATTTTTTGCGGGATGAGTTGCAGATTTTTTTGGCACTATTTTGGGGAACATAGTAATTTTTGATCGCTTTTTTTTTTAGATTTTTCAGACACAGAATGAACAAAAACCAGCAATTCAGTTATTGTTTTTATTTTTTGCGCCATTCGTCGCGCAGTAAAAGTGATAAGACCGATTTGTTCATCGGGTCAGTACGATGACAGCGATACCAGATTTATATATGTTTTTATGCTTTGCTATTTTTACAGACTAAAAACAGTATTTTACAAAAAAGAACTTGATTTTGCATCGTTACATTTTGACAGCTGTAACTTTTAATTTTTTTTGCTGAATGAGCCATATTATGTTTTTTGCGGGACGGTTTGGCGTTTTTATTTATATACACTGCTCAAAAAAATAAAGGGAACACTTAAACAACAGAATATAACTCCAAGAAAATCAAACTTCTGTGAAATCAAACTGTCCACTTAGGAAGCAACACTGACTGACAATCAATTTCACATGCTGTTGTGCAAATGGAATAGACAATAGATGGAAATTATTGGCAATTATCAAGACACCCTCAATGAAGGAGTGGTTCTGCAGGTGGAGACCACAGACCACATCTCAGTACCAATGCTTTCTGGCTGATGTTTTGGTCACTTTTGAATGTTGGTTGTGCTTTCACACTCGTGGTAGCATGAGACGGACTCTACAACCCACAGAAGTTGCTCAGGTAGTGCAGCTCATCCAGGATGGCACATCAATGCGAGCTGTGGCAAGAAGGTTTGCTGTCTGTCAGCGTAGTGTCCAGAGGCTGGAGGCACTACCAGGAGATAGGCCAGTACACCAGGAGTCGTGGAGGGGGCCGTAGGAGGGCAACAACCCAGCAGCAGGACCGCTACCTCCGCCTTTGCGCAGGGAGGAACAGGAGGAGCACTGCCAAAGCCCTGCAAAATAACCTCCAGCATGCCACAAATGTGCATGTGTCTGCACAAACGGTTAGAAACTGACTCTATGAGGGTGGTATGAGGGCCCGACGTCCACAGATGGGGGTTGTGCTCACAGCCCAACACCGCACAGGACGCTTGTCATTTGCCACAGAACACCAGGATTGGCAAAGTCGCCACTTTCGCCCTGTGCTCTTCACAGATGAAAGCAGGTTCACACTGTGCACATGTGACAGACGTGACAGAGTCTGGAGACGCCGTGGAGAGCAATCTGCTGCCTGCAACATCCTTCAGCATGACCGCTTTGGCAGTGGGTCAGTAATGGTGTGGGGTGGCATTTCTTTGGAGGGTCGCTCAGCCCTCCATGTGCCTACCAGAGATAGCCTGACTGCCATTAGGTACCGAGATGAGATCCTCAGACCCCTTGTGAGACCATATGCTGGTGCGGTTGGCCCTGGGTTCCTCCTAATGCAGGACAATGCCAGACCTCATGAGGCTGGAGTGTGTCAGCAGTTCCTGCAAGATGAAGGCATTGAAGCTATGGACTGGCCCGCCCGTTCCCAAGACCTGAATCCGATTGAGCACATCAGGGACATCATGTCTCGCTCCATCCACCAACGTCACGTTGCACCACAGACTGTCCAGGAGTTGGCGGATGCTTTAGTCCAGGTCTGGAAGGAGATCCCACAGGAGACCATCCGCAACCTCATCAGGAGCATGCCCAAGCGTTGTGGGGAGGTCATACAGGCACGTGGAGGCCACACATAATACTGAGCCTCATTTTGACTTGCTTTAAGGACATTGCATCAAAGTTGGATCAGCCTGTAGTGTGTTTTTCCACTTTAATTTTGGGGGTGACTCCAAATCCAGGCCTCCATTGGTTAATAAATTTGATTTCCATTGATGATTTTTGTGGGATTTTGTTGTCAGCACATTCAACTTTGTACAGAACAAAGTATTCAATGAGAATATTTCATTCATTCAGATCTAGGATGTGTTATTTGAGTGTTCCCTTTATTTTTTTGAGAAGTGTATTTTTTTTTACATACGACTTTCTGTTTACTTTTTTGTGAGTCAGTATGATGAAAAAGCGTCATTTTTGGTGTGTTTTTTATTTTTGGCAAGCACTTAAATACCGCTGTCACTATTGACAGCGGTATTTAAGGGGTTAATCAGCATCGAGATCGGCCGGGGCCGATACTGCGGGGTGTCAGCACACAGCTGACAACCGCAGGAATCGCCGCCGCCGGGCGGCGCTATGCACTTATTCCACAGCGACACATTTTCACTGCGCTGTGGAATAAGTACCCTTAATGACTGCTGTAAAAGTGCGTTACGATGGTCGTTAAGGGGTTAAGCATTAATTTTCTAGAAAAAAGGTTTGCCACTGCCTGTGTGTGTACATGAGGAATAGCATTATCTTTGACTATTATATGACTTGTATCCAGCATTTTCACCAGTATTCTCCTTTGTAGACTCTGTCTCTTAATTTTCAATTCTGTCTGAGCTGGTGGAAGGAGACTAGCAGCTATGATCTCTCCCACACACTGTACAATGCACAGGGATGAATTCCTGTTCTTCATTAATTTTTTAGCTCTGAGATCAGCAGTAGCATGGAGAACGATATAGAGCAGTACTGAACTGTGTGAATGGGAATCTAGGTCTGGAGTGAGATAGCAGACTTGTTAAAAAGTTCAGCATGTTCTTTCTGTGTCTCCCTCTGCTTATTTCCTCACTCTGCTTTTCAATTTTTCGTCACCTCTCCTCTCCATAGAGTCTAGAGCTGTTTTTTACAGATATATTACACATTTTCTTTTATTTATCTATACTATTGATTTATACAAAGTTTTTAAAAGTACAATCACTATTTAACAATACTCTTCACTAGAAACTGGGGGCAAACCCTGAAAAACAAAGTCCCACCAATATCCTTTCTCCCCCAACTTATACTTTTGAATTTTGTTTCCAAGCATCCACCAAACCCAGACTAATTTATCAGACTGTTGGATAGTGAAACATAATTGATTACTCCAGAGAACACATTTCTGCTGCTCTTGTAGCTGTGATATTAGCCTCCGACACACAGTTCTTGTGCTGATGTCTCTTCCAGAAGAAGTTTGGAGCTTGTACGTGAGCGATGCAACTTTATCTAGGGCACTTACACAGGGCATTAATATTTTCTAGGGGGTCATTTTACCATCTGGAGAGCACAAAGGAGGCATTTTATTTTGCAACGGGCACAGTGGTGGGCATTATTTGGAGCAATAAGAGGAGCGCTGTTTATGTGCCACACAGCAAGTCCAGCAAGTGACACATACTCGTATGGCAGCAAAAGGCGCTGCAAT
Organism: Phyllobates terribilis; assembly: GCF_046119375.1. Lineage (NCBI taxonomy): Eukaryota > Metazoa > Chordata > Amphibia > Anura > Dendrobatidae > Phyllobates > Phyllobates terribilis. Next base: position 525,579,047 of record NW_027362771.1, on the reverse strand, counting down.
GGAGTATCAATAAGATGACAAGTTTGTGCTTGTTGGGAATAGATGGTTAAGATGCTGGAAATGTGAGAAGTCAAATGTGTCTTTGTTGTTATCTCTGCAGATGAGTCGTGGCTGGAAGAAGTTGTCATGACGGTCTGGGTCAAATGGAAATGATGGGAGGAGTAAACAACTCCATCAAAAAGAAAATCCCTTTTTATAACTGTACTGTAATTACTTGTATGTTCTACAGGACTAGTGTACACTACTATATGGTCACCGTATTGCAGTAATAGCGGTGTTGGTCTTTGTATATCTTTTCGGCAACACCACGGTCATCTGCTGATGTTCAACTGAGTCAGTCGACAGGGTAGGGGTACTCGGATACCGGGATGGATGGGTTACTTGTGTGGGGATCACGGTTGGTCGGTTCCCGGTTCCGTGCCCTGGACCGTCAGTAAAGGGATGGGGGTGAGGATGATGGGAGTATTGTGTACTGACGCCTCCTCTGGTAACTGGTAAAATCGGTTACCAATGCTATGAATGGTCGCTGAGGTGATCGGCATACAGCTTGTACAAACGCTATAGGCAGTAATGTCAAAGTAGGCACACACACACATTAAGTCTTTGTTTCAGTACCTTTCTTTTACTGATGTCCGGTAGCAGGTACAGTTCAGGAGGGTAACCAGGTTTTCGGTGCAGGTAGAGATATTCACTCTGGAGATTTGTGAGGCCTCCTCTAACAATGTGGGCGTTGTTTGGGATCAGTCCTGCCTTAAGCTGAACCTGCCACCTTTTACTTTCTTTGGGGTCCTTCTCCACAACTGACAATGAGGACCTTTCCTTGGAGCTACCAATTCTCTTCCTGGGCCCCTGGTAATATACTTGGTCAAGTTTGGCGACTCTTTCCCCCTCTTATTCAGGGGGAGTAGATCCTCCTGATCTGTCCAGGTTTTCTATGCTATTCCTGAACTAATAGAAATCTCGGACTCCGGTGTCCGGGTGAGCTAAAGGGATAATAGTTTTATCTCTTTCTTTCTCCTTCTAGCCTCCGTCCCTCTCTCTAGGGAGCTTCACAACACAGACCTGTTTCCTAGTTCAGGGCTTAACTGGTCCTCAGCCAACAGCTTTCTGTGTCTCTCTCTCCTCCTTCATCCCCCACAAGGCCAACTGCCGCTTTTTCTGTCTCCCTGGAAACTGACTCCTCCCCTCAGACCTGGGGTGGAAGGTGTTGTGTGTGCCCAAGTGTACATCTCTCCCTGCACCTATGGATCCTGTGGTAATCCCCCGCAGGGGTGCCACATTCCCCCCTAGTTAACTTCGGTCCTCCGGGACTGAAACATTATTTTTTTTTTTTTTAACAAAGATAACATAACATTAACATTTATATTTGTAATTTGAACAGAGTCTCAAAAATAAAATTTACAATAACCATGGATAATGGGAAAGATGGATAACCAGTCCATACAACGCTAGTCGATCTGCTGTAGGCTGTTAAAGGGAAAGTGTTTTTGCTACCACCAATCCTGTGGCTTCGGTCCATTCTTAAAAATTTTCCAAAAGTTTCAGACGTCCAAACAGGTAAAGTCTCTTTAGGCTTAAAGATTCAAATAGACTTAATAATTCACAATACACAACAAAACATTTACTACGTGTGCCTCGGCGCAAGGGTCCTAGGTACTGCAGGGGCCTCTCCCGTTCATAAGCACTGTAGGCCCTTTGGCCCTGGGGTCACCTATTGGCCAAGATTTTGCTCTCCCTAGACAACTTCTTACGCCAACTCTACTCACCCTTTTTTTATATTGTGTACCTGGTGTAACCTGTTTTGGTCTACTCGTCACCCTTCTATATACTGACTTTAACTATATATTTACATTTTTGAACCTATTTACATTTCCCTTTTGTTATGGTTTACTCCCTGTATCTGAGTGGTGGGTGTCCAAAATTAATACGTGATGACCTCCGTAAAACTGGTATCCCACTGGTGCGTAAGCCTGGTGTGGAGCGAACACTACTTACTGACTCATCTGTTGGTCTACGTAGCACAGGTATGCCGGAGTGTCTTCCCAATCCCCTAGTGGGAATGGCAGGTACACCGATTGCAGGATTCCCTAGCTCGGCTGCAGCAGGTGGTTCTTCTGCTCTTGATCCTTCTACTGGTTGTGGGAATGTCAACATGTGAATTAAATATGCTCCTTCTATTTGGGGCCAATCTGCGGGTAACTCTCCTAAGATTGTCTTAATTGTCCTTTGCGTTTCTTCTTCTGGTATGGGACAAGGGATATATCCTTTTTGTTGTAAGGGTTGAGGACACTTCTTTAAGTGGTCTCGGGACACTGTTGCTGTTGTTTTTCCGTTATCCTTACTGATTAGACAGGTTTTCTGGTTGTCAAAATTGGATGGTAATACAGTGTAAGGTTCTTCTTCCCATTGCTTATCTAGCTTATGAAGTCTCTTTTTCCTTTTCAAAACCAATTCTCCGGGGGTTAACGGGATTCCTTGTGCATTTTTATTGAAATTGGTTTCTTGTCTTTCTCTGGATTTTGCTAGACTTTTCTCAACACACTCTTGTATTTTCTTGTATTGTTCTGTTCTTCTAGTATCCCAATCTGCACTTGAGTGGTCTTCCTCATGAACTTCAATGCCCATTTCAAAGTCCACTGGCAATTTTCCTGGTCTCGCTCTCATCAAGTATGCCGGGGTACGATTAGTTGAACTTACTGGGATGTTGTTATAGATGTCAATAAGATCTGGTAATTTCTCTGGCCATCTGATTCTGCCTTCCAAGGGCAGAGTCTTCATCAATTCTATTACCACGTGATTCATTTTTTCGCACATTCCGTTAGTTTGGGGATGGTAAGGCGTGGTACGAATTTTTTTGAATTCATACAAGCTACAGAACTCTTGAAATATTTCTGCTTCAAAGGCAGGACCCTGATCTGTCAATAACTGTTCTGGATATCCATGTGGCCTGCAGAAATAAGCTTGAAAGGTTCTTGCTGCTGTCTGAGCTGTCAAGTCCTTCACAGGAGCTACCACTAGGAATCTGGAATAGTGGTCCACCATGGTAAGAGCATAAGTATAACCTGATCTACTGGGTGTGAGTTTGACATGATCCAAGGCTACTAGTTCCAAGGGCTGTTTGGTTATGATAGGCTAGAGTGGTGCTTTCTGGCTGTTACGATCTCCTCTTCTTAATGAGCATGGGCCACAATTTTTACACCACTTTTCTATGGAAGACCTCATGCCAATCCAATAAAACCTCTCACGTAACAGTATTTCCAGTTTTCTCCATCCAACGTGTCCTGCTCCATTATGGTACGCTTCCAATACCATTTGGACTTCTCTCTTTGGAACCACAACTTGCCATACCATTTCATGTGTCCTTGGATTGATATACCATCTGCACAATTGGTTTTTATAGATAAATAACCTCCTTCTTTCTTTCCACAGGTATTGGGCCTCTGGGGAAGCATTCTTCTCAATTTTGGAATCCGGTTGGGTTACCAGCCTCTTCACTAGGCTCACTGCCGGATCGCTGTCTTGGGTTTCTTTCCATCCATAATGAGGCAGTGGGTTTAGTGCAACATCCTGACGGTTCTGGTAGATATGGGTTTCTGTCATTTTCCATTTTCTACTTTTATGGAAAGCTGGAAGTTCTATTTCCTCCAAGTCATCTGTTTCTTCTTCAAGCCCTTGCAAATGTACTTGAGGGTTTCTGGAGAGGGCATCAGCATTTGCATTTCCACGGCCTGTTCGGTACTTGATGGTAAAGTTGTAGTTCGATAGCCGGGCCATCCAGCGCTGCTCCAATGCACCAAGCTTTGCAGTATCCAAGTGTGTTAGCGGATTATTGTCCGTAAAGATGGTAAATTTTGAACCTGCTAAGTAATGCTTGAACCTCTCCGTGACTGCCCAGACAAAGGCCAGGAACTCCAACTTAAAAGAGCTGTAATTTTCCGGGTTCCTCTTGGTAGGTCGAAGTCTTCTACTGGCATAGGCAATTACTCTTTCCTTGCCTTCTTGTATTTGGGACAGTACTGCTCCCAGGCCTACATTACATGCATCCGTGTAGAGGACAAATGGTAGGTTATAATCTGGGTACGCCAAGATTTCTTCACCAGTCAGGGCCTGTTTCATTTGTTGGAAGGAGTCTTCTTGTTTCTTTCCCCATTCCAATGGCGGCTCTGCAGACCTTCTCTTCTTAGCTTGGCCTACTAGAAGATCTTGTAGGGGCTCTGCCATCTTCGTGTAGCTCTTAATAAATCTTCTGTAATACCCGACCAAACCTAAGAACTGACGTACCTCTCTGACGGTGGTCAGCCTCTGCCAGTCCTGGATAGCTGTCACTTTTTCCGGATCTGGTGCTACGCCATCCGCGCTGACCACATGCCCTAGGTATTGGACTTTTGGCTTCAGCAGGTAACATTTTGATGGTTTGAGTTTCATTCCATACTTTGTTAGAGCTGTAAATACCTCTACCAGGTGTTCCAGATGTTCTTCATAGGTTTTGGAATACACTATGACGTCATCCAGGTATAAAAGTACCGTCTCAAAATTCCGGTGTCCCAGGCAGCACTCCATGAGTCTCTGAAACGTCCCCGGTGCATTGCATAACCCAAATGGCATGCTATTGAATTCGCATAGGCCCATTGGTGTTGTGAATGCTGTTTTCTCCCAGTCTTCTTCTGCAACGGAGACCTGCCAATACCCACTAGTGAGATCTAATGTGGAGAAATACTTAGCCGTCTTTAATGCAGCAAGAGATTCCTCTATCCGGGGTAACGGGTAAGCATCTTTGTGAGTGATCTTATTGACCTCCCTGTAATCCACACACATCCTCATAGTGCCATCCTTCTTTCTGACTAAGACTAAGGGAGCCACCCAGGGACTACAGCTATCTCTTATAACCCCGGCCTCCTTCATGTCCTGCAGCATCTCTTTAGCACACTGGTAGTGGTTTGGTGGGATGGGTCTATGTCTCACTTTAATCGGGGGATGATCTCCTGTGGGTATGTGATGGTGTACCCCTTTTATCCTCCCAAAATCTAATGGATGCTTACTGAATACTTGGCTAAACTCTTGTACTACCCGGTAAACTCCTTGCTTCTGGTGGTCGGGAGTGGCATCAGTCCCTATGTGCAACTGCTGACACCACTCCACCAGCTGTCCCTTGGGGTTGTTGTCCTCCGTCTGACTTGACGGGGGCAAGGGCTCTAATGTCTGTATGTTGTTATTACTGACAGTGTACAGCTTTGCTACAGTAGCATACCTGGGTAGTTTCACTTCTTCCTCACCACAATTCAACACACGGATTGGTACTCTTCTCCTGCGTACATCCACCACCCCTCTAGCTGTCAGCAGTGTAGGTCTATGCTCTGAATATACCGGTTCTACAATTGCCTGGTATTCCTTTCTTCTGATACCCATAGCTGCTCAACACCATATCATCATTTCACTGTTTGGTGGTAATACAATGGGAAACGGGTCCGTTACCCGCGCACTGCCAATCACCCTCCCAGACAGATTTACCTGTTGCTTGTGAATTAAGGCACGGATTTCTCTTTGCAGGACACTCCTCCGCCGAATGCCAGCAGTGTCTGTAATCTGTTGGAGTAAAAACATCACTTCTTCAAGGCAGTTTTCAATCACATTAGTACCAAGCACCATGTAAGGACATTTGTTATTGGGGTCATCTTCTACCACACATAACCCTTGGTCTCTCAACTTCACCCTCCCCAGCTTTATTGTCACCTCTTTAAACCCCACCTGATTCAGTGGTTGACCATTAGCTGCTAAAATGACAAGACTAGAGTCTGGGGGGCTAAGATCAGCATCAGACCAAAATTGCTTGTAAAGGATATGTGGGATGGTGGTGACTTGTGACCCAGTGTCCAATAGGGCCGATGTGGGGATTCCTTCTAGCGTAATGTTGAGGTATGGGCGGCCTCCCACATACTGACTACGCCAGTCATATGGGCCCTGCTGTTTTATTCCTGGGGGTTGGCCCTGAGACCCAGGAATCTCGGGTTTAAACGGTGGCCCGGTTTGTTGCAACGAAGGCAAACGGGTTGTCCTGAAGAATCCGTGTGGTCGGAGGCTCTGCGTCGGAATGGTGCGTTGGTCCCCTGAACGGGCGACTTGTTGATCCCCGCCACGGGCGACATGGCTCTGCGTTGGAATGATGCATTGGTCCCCTGCACAGGCGACATGAGCTTTCTCCTCATCCACGGAACGTCCTCAGGGAATTCAGCTACCTGGATTTTGCTTGGTGGTTGTGCCTCCGGTCTGGCTTGCAAGAGTTTTAACACGTAGTCCATGTTTTTGGTTAGTTGTAACACCTGATTACGTAGGTCATCAGCAGATTTGGGTGCGACAGCTTGTCCTACCGCTTTTACAGAGTCTTTAGGGGTAGGCTCTAAGTTCATGTGAGAGGTATTAACCTGCCAGGATGGGATTGCAGGTTTTGCAGGTAATGGGTCTCGTAGTACAGTTATAGCACGGTCCTTTAAGGTATTAAAATCCACATCTGGATGATCTAGGATTCACATGTGCACCTGCTGACGGTGAAAGTCTGATCTCAACCTATTCATAAACTGTTCTGCAAGCAATTTATCTTCATCTTGCACACTTGCTGGATCTACCTGTTTTATGGACCGGAGTGCCGCTTATAAACGTAGGGCAAAGTCTCTGATGTTATCTTGCGGTCTCTGCTTGCATTGGTAGAATAGCATCTTTAGTTCAGACTGTGTGCATTTTTCAAAAGCAGCTTTGAGCTTATCAAACACATTTTCTATAGAGTCTCCATCAGCATCGCTCCAAGTCTCAGCTTCTAGCTCCGCTGCACCTATTAATTGTCCTTGCACAACGGAGGCTCGCTGCTTTCCTGTCATTGCATACATGTCCAGCATCGCACACATTTTACGTTTGAAAGCTGCTAAGGTACCGGGTTTACCTTCATACATCGGTAACCGTTTGGCCCCTGGTACATACGGCAAGGCAATTGGCATTATCGAGGCCATCGCTCCAGATGCTGCGGCTCCTTCACCAGCTGAGGAACCGGCTGCTGCTGCGTCTTGGGCATCCCCTACCTCAAGGTCTCGGATATTGTTTGCTTCACTCATGACGGTGCCCCCCTAGTTAACCGTTGCCAGCCGCTACGATCAACTCCTTCGGTGACTATCCTCACGCTTCTTTAGCCGCGCAACCCCGACTCTCTCCGCTCTGTGACACAGTTTAATTTCTCTATGACGCAGTAATTACAGTACACAAACTTTCAATAAAGTCCAATTTAAGCACACAGTACCCGGTTCTACCGGGCCCGGTATCCTGTTCGTGACGCCAAACTGAGTCGGTCGACAGGGTAGGGGTACTCGGATACCGGGATGGATGGGTTACTTGTGTGGGGATCACGGTTGGTCGGTTCCCGGTTCCGTGCCCTGGACCGTCAGTAAAGGGATGGGGGTGAAGATGATGGGAGTATTGTGTCCTGACGCCTCCTGAGGTAACTGGTGAAATCGGTTACCAGCGCTGTGTATGGTTGCTGAGGTGATCGGCATACGGCTTGTACGAACGCTATAGGCAGTAATGTCAAAGTAGGCACACACACACATTAAGTCTTTGTTCCCGTACCTTTCTTTTACTGATGTCCGGTAACAGGTACAGTTCAGGAGGGTAACCAGGTTTTCGGTGCAGGTAGAGATATTCACTCTGGAGATTTGTGAGGCCTCCTCTAACACTGTGTGCGTTGTTTGGGATCAGTCCTGCCTTAAGCTGAACCTGCCACCTTTTACTTTCTTTGGGGTCCTTCTCCACAATTGACATTGAGGACCTTTCCTTGGGGCTACCAATTCTCTTTCTGGGCCCCTGGTCCTATACTTGGTCAAGTTTGGCGACTCTTTCCCCTTCTTCTTCTGGGGGAGTAGATCCTCCTGATCTGTCCGGGTTTTCTATGCTATTCCTGAACTAATAGCAATCTCGGACTCCGGTGTCCGGATGAGCTAAAGGGATAATAGTTTTATCTCTTTCTTTCTCCTTCTAGCCTCCGTCCCTCTCTCTAGGGCGCTTTCACAACACAGACCTGTTTCCTAGTTCAGGGCTTAACTGGTCCTCAGCCAACAGCTCTCTGTCTCTCTCCTCCTTCATCCGTCTCTAGACCAACTGCCGCTTTGCTGTCTCCCTGGAAACTGACTCCTCCCCTCAGACCTGGGGTGGAAGGTGTTGTGTGTGCCCAAGTGTACATCTCTCCCTGCACCTATGGATCCTGTGGTAATCCCCCGCAGGGGTGCCACACCCCTATACCCACTATTAGGGTGCAACACTGTAGTTGTAAATATGGTTACCTGGTTAGTGGTCAATTCAGATCTTTCACGTCCCCTGAGCTGAACCCCTAGCAACACCTCTGGTGTTATTCTATGATAATATCATACAAAGTCAATGACCTCTTCAGTTCTATGCCATAATACTACCAGTGTTTGTTTCTGTAGTAATTACATGTCTACGTGCTTGCTTTTATACACCTGTTTGCAATGGATATGGCTAAAACTCCCTTAGCTCAATATTTAGGAAGACCGTCCACATACACATGTAATCACGTGGTCACTTATAACTAGTAAATAAATGTCGGAATTCACTTATATTGCATCATTTATCATACAACCTGTCTATTGATAGGATCTGGGGAAAATTATTGGATATTTATATATTATTTATTTATCATGCTTTCCTTATAGCGCCATTCATTGCCATAGCGCTGTACAGACATCATCATCGCTTTCCTCATTGGGGCTCACAATCTAGATTCCCTATCATTATGTCTTTGGAGTGTGGGAGGAAACCGGAGAACCCGGAGGAACCCCACCCAAACACGGGGACAACATACAAAGTACTTAGTAGGGCATCCAATTTTATAAAAAACGTTACTACAATACACAGAAAAGTAGTTTTGTGTATTTTGAAATTATCGTAACATTGATAGTGACACCGTGGCCATCTGTGTGGGCAAGCATGAAAAATATGAGGAAATTTGCCTACTGTGATATACTGGTTTCCTCCCCATAAGATGTTAGTGCAGCTGTGTATCTGAGCAATTAATGTGTGGTTAGAAGCTTAGTTTCCTTCATGCAGCGCTCTACTTCCTGTAGATCATATTCAAGGTATATGTTGAACGTCCTCTATTATTAGTCTTTCTTCTCTTCAGCTATTCTTCCCTTATGGACCTGACTGAAGAATTACCTGACAGTGGACGCCTCTTACTTCCCTCCGTATTTTATCTCATAATTGCTCCTCTGATATCAGACTCAGTACTACAGACACAGTTGTAACTATCACTAGATTGTTTTTACTTTTATATAGTTTTTGTGCACATTTTTGCCTCAAGTTGATTTTTTTTTTCGCCTGGATTTCACCATACCTTTTCTCTACTCTTGGACATAAATGAATTTATCTTGAGCCATAAGGAACAGTAATTTGCTTCTCAAATGTTTAGCACCTTCAGTTATGGCCTTTATCTTGAAGCTCCTTGGGTATGGAGGGGAAAAGAAGCGTCTAGTGGAATGTCCATGGCTCCGTCGGGATGTTAACCCAGAACAGAACTGGGAAGTCCTCACTGAGCTTGGAGATGGGGCGTTCGGAAAAGTCTACAAGGTAAATACTATAAATGAGTATAAGAAAAATACAAGGCTCTCTATGATAGTGGGTAACGGCCTGTAGTCCAAGGCTGGTTTTAAAGGGTGGTAGACAATTGCCAAAAGTCTCTACTTTCTTGGGTCCCCCCCAAGGATGAAACTATGAAGAGCAACCTAAGAGTGGAGTATTTCCCTTTCAATGGCAAAATTATATGGCCAAGATATGGTAGATCATTTGGAAATGTTATGGGTGCGGTATTTCGGAATTGGATAGTGGTATTGTGTGAGCAATGTTTGGCAGTTTTTCAGATATATACATTAAAATAGATAGATGATAAATAGATAGATAGATAGATAGATAGATAATCCAAAAGATGAACTCTAGTTAAAAAACATAATCTCAGGCTTTTAGCTTAAAATGTATTGCAAGACACTTATCAGTTCTCGTGTTGTCATGGAGAAAGCACTACTGAATTTTTTTTTTGCTATTGTTATATTTCAAATTATAGCCTCAATTTTCTATCTTGTATCAACTGCCAGAGACCTATATTTAAAGCGGATCTGTCACCAGATCTAACAATACGAACTTCATACATTATTACATAGATGTTTTAGACCTAATGAGGCTGGTGTACTTGTTTTGAAAATGGAATACCAAAATGGCTGTATAATCCATATTGACATTTTTGTTGCCTGATATTTATATATTTATAATTTTGTTGCATAAAATATTTATTTTAATATCCTGATGATACAGTCATTCTGACTTGCCTTTTTAAGTATATGTGATCTATATAATAATGAATGCAGTTTTTATGTTATAATCTGTTGACCGATGCCCTTTAGGGCTCGTGCACACGACCATAAAAAATGGAACGAGTGCTATCTGTCGTTTTGACGGATTGCACTCCTTCCCATGTTATTCAATGAGGCCATGCACATGTCCGGTTTAACTCTGAATGGAACGCACTTGGCCATTCAATTCTATGGGCCCGTGAGGAAAATTGGACCATTCTCAGATGACATCTGAGTGAGGTCCGATTTTCATGGACTGACTGAATGGAGCAAATGGAGAAACTTTTTTTTTTATTCTCCACATCCAAGAAAATCAAATACCACTATGATCACACTCTAACCAGAGTCTGATCAGAATGTGATTAGCATAATCGGACCGATTTTCTTGGAAGCCTAAGGATATATTGTTAAAGGAGAGATGCTGAAAAACATCTACATTCATTAAATGGCCCATAATCTCCTTACAAACAGCAGTTAAGGTATTGTCCTGTCCTCAAACCCCTAAGCACCATAATGGCCTATTAGAAAATGTTTTTGTATAAGGCCAGGATCACACGACTGTATTTTCTTTCATCCGAGAGAATCGGGCTGATTATGCAAATCACATTCTGATCAAAATCCTAGCAGTGGATAACCCCTTTAATATTACTATAGGATTTTATATAAGTTACATTTTTGCCTGCCACTCACCAGAGTCATAAAAGATATTTTAGGAGGCCGCTTTTTTTGAAATTATAAGAAAATCCACAAAAGTTAGATAAAAGCTAGCTCATATCTCTCATAGTAAATTCATGTCTCATATCTCATCTATAGCCTACTTCTAGACAAATTAAAGTCATGATATAAGTAATCTTAAAAGTTATAAACATATGGTAAAAAGTTTTCAAGATGTAAACCATGGCCATTACCTGGGTGTTACAGTGTCATCAATTTGCAAAAATATAGTTTTAAGATTTAGTTATTTTGGTAGCGAAGCTGAGATTTTGAGCGACCATGTAAAACAATATTTTAAAGTTTTAAGCAACTGTTATGGGGCTCTGTCAGTGGTTCCCTAGAAGCTATAAAAATGGCTACCACGGACTGACTTAGTGCAAGCCACTCCATTTACCAGATCCCAGAAGTTGCCCTTCAACCTTTAACCCCTGTACAGGAGTATGGACTTACATAGGAGCCCCTGAGTTGGGGCCATGAAGTCAGCTACTGGCTAATGGTGCAGACTGGCAGGAGTGGTCAAATAGCCGGGTCAGAACCAGGAGGGCAGTCAAGGTATAAAATCAGAAAGCAAAAGAATGGCGACAACAGGCTGCAGTTAGACACCAGGATTACTAACTAACACATATACTAAGGGGGCGGGGGGGGTCTATTTAGTTCAAAATGGTGATCTTACTCTGTAATGGAATTTAGGTACTAAGATGGTAACCTAAGAGCTTCATTATCCAAGATCAGAGTTTCCTCTGATTCTGGTAATTGCAGAAGAATATAAACTGTATATTGCAGTAAGCAACCAAGACTGATGGCAGCGATGCAGCTTCTGTGTCCTGTTGGTTGCATGCACGATGTATATGTTTTTCTGACTGTTTCACATACAGTAAGAGAACAAGTACATAAACAATTCACTATTCACAATTCTCTATTCACATTACATTTGGGAGTTTTGCTTCTCTGTTCCTTTGTAAAGATCTGTCAGTAGGATCAACCCTCCTAAGCCGCCTTTATGGGTATGTAGGTCATAGGCAGCTGAATGGAATGATTCCTTGAATCTGGGATCTGATGTCTTGTTCCACAGAAATCCACATTTTTTTAAATATGTAAATGAGCTGTTAAGATCTATGGGCTGGACATAGATCTCCCTGAAATCTGCCTCCAGAGCTTATTTTAAATGAAAGCGGGCATTATCATTGTGAGACATATAAGGACTGACAGTCTTCTCTCCTGATCGACATGTCTCACACTGGTAACGTCCCCTTTCATGTAAAATAAGCTCTAGAGGCAGATTCTCAGGGAGATCTATGTCTGGCTCATAGATCTTAATAGATCATCTACATATGAAGAAAAACATGGATTTCTCAGGAATAAGACATCAGATTATAGATATCAAGCTATCTGCCACGATTCCACCAATCACTGTGTCCTTGACATAGTGAGTGACAGTTCAGTCACCCCATAGAATCAGAGTCATGCTCAGCTGTCAGTATTATGAGTGACAGCTCAGCCATCTAATCTGGGGAAGGGGCGTGCTGCTGAGCTGTCAGTATTGTGAGTGACAGTTCAGTCACCAATCAGGGCACTCTGGGTTTCTTCCAGTTGTCTTTGGTTCTAGGTGATTACCTGGCTATTTAGCTGGCTATCAGTGTCTGATTATTGCCAGCCGTAGCTTTAGCTCAGCAGTGTGTGCGCCTTGTTTCCCAGTGCTCTGTTTCTGATGTTTTGCAGCCTGACCTTGGACCTTGCCTTTGACCATCCGTTGGCCTAGCCCCTTTGTCTTCATGCGCTACTTTCCTGGAATTCTGATCTTGGACTTTGACCTAACTATGCCTTTGTCTTACCAACCTGTTCATGACGAGCTCTCTTGGTATCTGACCCAGGACCTCTTGATTACCCTATCTCTAGACTTGTCTGTGAGTAATGACTGAGCGTCACATCATCATTTTATTCAGATTTCCATGAACTACATGCCCATATAGATGGTTTAGGATGGTTGATCCTACTGACAGATTTTCTTTTAAGAAGAGAGAGAATTCATGCCCAAAACAGACCCATTTGCTAACTAATGCAGAGGGGCACTATTGGTTTTTTAAGGGGGCATCAGCTTTTGCGTTGTTAGCAGTTTATTAGAACAGAAGAAAAAGTTCTGCCTGATGTGCCTTTTCTTCTGTTCTAAGTGACACAAAAAACATAACCCAGACTGTCTCCATCATCAATGAGGCCCCTCCGCTTCCATTTGCATCAGTTAGCATTTAAACATCAATTCTTTCTGTCTGTTCTTAAAATGATACAGACAAATGGGGCTCCAAAGTGGGTGTGTGAATGGAACCTAAAACAAAAAATGTAAATCTGTAAATCTTTAAATGTCAATTAGTTTCTTCTCTAGAATAGTCTGTCATTTAGGGTTTGATAGGGGTTTTCCAGATGCAAAAATATACATTTACCTAGTTATTAGCATTATTGTGTTACAATGTGCATTGACAGAGACTTGAAATAAATACTACTCTTGTATGTGTTCATTGAGAGTTTGTTGAGGTAGAAGGAAGTCCCCCACCAAGACCAGTTCTCTAATATGTAGAACCATCAGAGAACATTTAAAGATAAATGTTATCTTTTATCTTTATTTATTCCCCAGAAATAACAACTTTGGAGCAACGGATGATGTTGGGGGCAGATAAGGGTCGGACAGTTTGCATTATAACACTTGACCTTTTTATTCTAAAGGAGAGAAGCCACTGCCAGAGCTGTTTGGCAGCAGCTTTCTCCGCTATCCTCTATGAAAACATATAAACGCTTGGCTGAGCCAAATGTTCATGTGTGTGGAAGAGTTGGGAGAGATAACTGATGGCCAAATGAGCACTTGGCTGTGGTCTACCGTATGTGTATGACCAGCTTTGGATCACTGAACACCCCTATGGTTCTTCTCACCAAATTTGATCATTTGATGGATCAATTTAACATCTCTTCTCTGGTATTTTGGCCAGTTCACCATAGTTTCCAAAATGTATGATGATAGAAACAGCAGCGTAGCAGTGCCATCAATTATAGGATCAAAATGAGATTTTACAAGACAGAATTACTAAACGATGATACTAAACTTTGCAATGTAATCAACACAGAGAAGGATAATTTAATAATACAGATGGATTTATGGATGTTGGAGGCTTGGGCTAAGAATTGGCAATTAAAGTTTAATGTACATAAATGTAGGGTCATGCACTTGGTCGGAGGAAATAAAATGTATAATTATGTACTTAATGGTAAAACACTGGGTAAAATTGTCACCGAAATAGGCATGTGGATGGATGACAAACTAAACTTTAGTGACCAGTGCCAGGCGACTGCTGCCAAGCCTAATAAAATAATGGGATGCATAAAAAAAAGCATAGATGCTTATGGCAAGAACATAGTTTTGCCTCTATAGAAGTCACTAGGGCTGCCACACTGAGAATACTGAGTACAATTTTGGTCTCTGGTGTATAAGAAGGACATAGCTGAACTAGAGCGGGTGCAGAGAAGAGCGACCAAGGTTATTAAGGTAATGGGCGATTTGCAGTACCAATGTTATTGAGTTTGGAAAAACACATTTTTAGAGACGATCTTATGACAATGTACAAATATTTAAGGGGACAGTACAAAGATCTTTCTAATTATCTTTTTATACCTAGGTATTTGACGTTGACAAGGAAGTATCCTCTACATCTAGGGGAAAGAAGGTTTAATCATAATCACAGTCGCAGATTCTTTACTGTAAGAGCAGTGAGACTATGGGACTGTCTGCCGCATGATGTTGTAAGGGTTAATTTACTACTAAAATCCTGGATGTCTTTCTTAAAAAAATATAATATTACAGGTTATGGACACTAGATTCTGTGATAGGACGTTGATCCAGGGAACTAGTCTGATTGCCATATGTGGAGTCAAGAAGGATTTTTTTCCCTATATGGAGCTATTACTTTCTGCCCCATGGGATTTTTACACTTCTTTTGATCAACATGTTAGAGAATAGGTTGAACGCGATGGATTTACGTCTACCTTCAACCTTAACAACTATGAAACTATGAATAGAGAGACGTATTTTTTCTTTGTTGCAGATCATGGCTTGTCTGGAAGAAGACAGGACATTATGTAAGAGTTCTTATTGTTAATCAAAGTACTGATAGCTAAAAAAAAAAGGAACTCAAATCTCCTGAGATTACCCAAAAACAACATGTGAGTGCAATAGTGTAACAATGTAGAAATGCAAATAGAACAGATTAGTGGATGACAAGAACAGAGCAAAATCAGATTTTAATACAAATTTTTAACTCACATTCTGCATTCTTTAAAGTTTAATCAAGGCTGGAGTTACACAATGATTTTAGCTGCGACACAACTCATGTGGCCAAAAATCGCTCTTTGCTGCTGTCGCATCCCAGCGTGATGCAGATGAATAAGGTCACATTTCAACCCACAAGATACCAGCACAAACAAATCACAAAAAGTCGTAACCTGCTGGAGTTTTTGTGTCTTGCTTGTTGCAGTCAACGTACCCCATCGACCTGTATTATGCTGCGGAACGGCAGCGGCACATAGCGATCTTTGGCTAAGGGACTTGTGTGTGAAACCCCAACTAAAAGGGTTTGTTTTCCAAAATGCTTGTTCAATAACAAAAAAAGACCACTTAAGACTTGGACTACAGGAAGGTGTGGCATGACATCAATTGTCGGTAGTGTGACCAAAACACCTGTGCAACTTGCTGTTGTGTGACTATTTTAGAGCTGCAATATTGCTGTAAAAACTGGCCAATTCTACTTGCAACAGAAAATCCAACACATTTGGGAACATTTGCGACTTTGTGTCACAGTAGTGGTAGGTTGCAAGTCATAAGGTGACATGGCAAATCATCAGATGCAATGTCGCGGTGTAATGTCACGACTAAGAGATAGATAGTGTAAGGAGATAGAAAATTGAGAAGACTCACACAGTTAATGCCTAACAGAGTGGCTGCACGCGAACACCACCATCTGCTGGTCAAAGACGATAGAAAAAGTGAAAGCAGAAAGAACTGCATTAGTAGAAATTCAAGAGTGAAGTGCGTGTTCCCTCGGGAAAGAGATTGGAGGAGACATCAGGTCAGGCGATAGCTGTGGCGCAGTTAGTAATTATAAAAGGCCCAGGAGGGCAGTAAAGGGGAGGAGTTGCCACTCAAACCTGTAGCAGGATGGACGTGCGGTTATAGCTGCCATTACAAGATACCATATCTGAGTAAAGACCCAAGAGAGAGACCAGAGCCGGGAGAACTGGGACAAGCTAGCAGACCCAGGGCAGAGAGAGAGAAACGACTAGGCCACAGTGGAGGGACATTCGTGTGAGCTGTCGCTTCCAGTGTAAACGGTATAAAGTGGGGACCGGGGCCATGCTTCAGGGAATGAAGGCGGCCAGTGTGACTAGTGTACTGAGTAACTCACCAATCTGCGACTAGCGACCCAGCGAGTAGCATCTCCAACCCCCTTTAGGGCCTGTGTGATGATTTGTGTTGCCTATAGAGTGACAACGGTGACGGGCCCAGTAGTGAGAGTGACGCCGTTTAGGTTGGGGTAATAGGACTAAGACCATTTAGTACATAATAGAACGATAGTGTGTAAATATCTAAATAGCATTATGTCAATATACTGTTCATTTGAATTACTGTATTCTCCTTGTAACATAACTTGTTTTATTTTCACCGTTTGCACTATCCCCTGATATTGTGCCGAAGGCACCCCTCTGATTGTGTCAATCGAATAAATAGTTGTTGGTTTAAGTACCACTGTCACCTCATTATCTGTGCTGTTGTATCCGCGTACCTGTTGACAATAGGGTAGGTCATCAATATAAGATTGGTGAGGGTCAAAGTCCTGGGTC
Organism: Phyllobates terribilis; assembly: GCF_046119375.1. NCBI lineage: Eukaryota > Metazoa > Chordata > Amphibia > Anura > Dendrobatidae > Phyllobates > Phyllobates terribilis. The sequence continues at coordinate 525,562,059 of NW_027362771.1, read as the reverse complement.
CACCTGAGCAGAACCAGAACACCACATCATTGTGCACTGTACAGTGGCCGTTCTTGAGCACTTCAGCTCATAGACCAGTATAAAGAATAATAATGCCTAGTTAGAAATGTATTCCTATACTTCCAGGAGCAATAACAGAAGGTTATCACAATGGAGAATTTTAATTGGGGAACAATTGGAAGGCCCTCGTAGACATCAGATGGGAGATCAATGATGCTGAAATAGGTGGGTTCAACCAACATTAGTAGAGCCGCAAGAAGTCCTATTACACTACTGCGACTGTATTGTTGACAATAGAAGTCCCCTCTTATTACGAAGCCTGTCCCTACTGATCAGTGCATGTCCTCTACAAATGTAGCAATAGTCTTTTGATAAGGATAGTGAAAATTAATAATAAAAATATAAATTCAATTGACACAATTTTTTTATATATTATAATTGAGTAAAAAGCACCAAACTCCATAATGTGGAACCTTGAGAAATATTTGTAAAGTGGAAATATCCAAGTGAGGTGGCCAACATGATGGTGAATTTGTGGACTGTCTTCCCAACAGAAGCTATAATGTTTAGTGTTGAGCGAGCATGCTCGACACTGCTCGTTACTCGCCCGAGCATCACGCTACTCGGTCGGGATGTTCGGCAAGCACCGAGCATTTCAGGGTTACTCGGGCGGGAGCTCGGGTCTCCGCCCTGCACGTTTGCCGCTCTTTACAGAGCCAATGAACATGCAGGGATTGCCAGCCAGTCACTGTAATGCCGCAGCCATGTTGTTTGTGGGCATTACAGTGATTGGCTGGCCGCACAGCATCACCTCGAGTATTTAAAACTGGGCGCCGCCATCTTGGACACAGTCGCTCCGGATCAGCCAGTGTAGGGTCAGTGCTGCTGAGTTAGGGAGAGATTTATACTGCGAAGTAGGTAGTGTAGGGTCTCTAAAGCCTGCAAAATCAAACAAACTGTCCTTCTCAGGACTAATATCCATCCCAGATATCAGGCAGGCAGGCAGGCTGTATAGGAGACACAGTGGTTATACCAGCAAACGCTGCATTACAGTCCTGTGTGCTCCTGTTGGTCAAATTGCTAGACTTATCACCCCGGTCTCAGGGGCCAGGAAAAACTTTTTTTTTTTCATCTAAATCCTGTATTTTGTTTCCCTCAGTCAGACTGTCCAAATACGCATCTTATTAACCTTTTGGTATTTTTTCACCCGAAAAAAAAAATTGAGTGTGTCTGTGACTGTTCAGACACCAATATATCTGTTTAAAAGAGTCTGGTGTAGGCCAGAAAAATAGAACTGTGGTTCTGCAGTTCCACGGGTCAAATCTCTGTATTATCCTGTTTTTGACATTTTTTGCTGTAAAAAAAAACTGTAATAGTGTCTCCCTGACTGGTCAGACACCAATAGATCTGTTTAACCGAGTCTGGTGTATGCCACATAACTATAACTGTGGTTTTGCAGTTCCATGGGTCAAATCTCTGTATTATCCTGCTTTTGGCATTTTTTGCCGTAAAAAACTGTAATAGTGCCTCCCTGACTGGTCAGACACCAATATATCTGTTTAAAAGAGTCTGGTGTAGGCCAGAAAAAAAGAACTGTGGTTTTGCAGTTCCACGGGTCAAATCTCTATATTATCCTGTTTTTGGCATTTTTTGCCGTAAAAAAAAACAGTAATAGTGTCTCCCTGACTGTTCAGACACCAATATATCTGTTTAAAAGAGTCTGGTGTAGGCCAGAAAAATAGAACTGTGGTTTTGCAGTTCCACGGGTCAAATCTCTGTATTATCTTGCTTTTGGCATTTTTTGCCGTAAAAAAAACTGTAATACTGTCTCCCTGACTGTTCAGACACAAATATATTTGTTTGAAAGATTCTGGTGTACGCCACATAACTATAACTGTGGTTTTGCAGTTCCACAGGTCAAATCTCTGTATTATCCACTTTTGGGTATTTTTTACATAAAAAAAACAGTTTGAGTGTGTCGCTGACTGTTCAGCCCCAAATATATCTATTTAAAAAAGTCTGGTATGCGCCAGTAAATTAGAACTGTGTTTTTGCAGTTCCACAGTTCAAATCTCTGTATTATCCAGCTTTTGGCCTGTTTTACATGAAAAAAACAGTAATAGTGTCTCCCTGTCTGTTCAGTCACAAATATATCTGTTTAAAAGATTCTGGTGTAGGCCAGACAAATAGAACTGTGGTTTTCCTCTTCCACGGTTCTAATCTCCTTTTTATTACCCTTTTTCCATTGATAGTGCGAGTGTAAGCTATTTTACTTCATTAACAAAGGGCAAGGCGCGTGGCAAGGGACGTGGAACTGGACGTTCTGGTGATGGTGCCTGTAGAGGACGGGGCCGTGGCCAAGGTGAAAATGTGCCACAACCAACAGCCACATATTCTCGCTCCCACTTCTTGACCGAATTACTAGGGAAGCACACTACAACACCAGTATTGCGAACTAATCAGTGTGACCAGGTTATTAATTGGATAGCAGATAATACTTCCAGTTACCTGGGCACCACCACCTCCGGTCTGTCTTCCACACGGTCAAGTTTTAGTAGCCGTGAGTCTCGACCCCATACTCCTCCTCACCCTGATGCTCCTTCCTCCCACCATGCCGAGTGTCGTCAGACAGCAACTGATCCCACACTTGGACACTCTGAAGAGCTGTTCACTGGTCCATTTCCATATTTGTGCCGATCGCCTGCTCCGCTTGAAGTGGTGGAAGAGGAGATCCCATGTAGCGATGCCCAAATATTTGAACAGCCACGGCCGCAGGAAGTCGACGCTGGCAATTTGTCACAAGAGGTGGACGATGACGAGACACAATTGCCACGAAGTGAGGAGGAGGATCGTGGTGCGCAAGTGGAAGAGGAGGAGGTGGTGGATGATCTAGTAACTGACCCAACGTGGCAAGAGGACACGCAGAGCAAGGCCAGCAGCACACAGGGGGAGGGAGGCAGAGTACCCCAACAGACAGGAAGAAGCAGTGTGGTGGCCGCACACAGAAGGCGGGCAACAGTTCCCCGTAACACCAACACGAGGGAAGTTGCCAGTACAACAGGTAGGTCTTCCAGAGTCTGGAATTTTTTTACAGACTCTGCTGATAACCCCAAAAAGGCCATTTGTACCACCTGCCATGCCAGCATCAGCAGGGGTGACAAAACTACCAGCCTGACCACCACCAGCATGATCAGGCACATGGCAGCAAAGCACCCGACTTTGTGGGGCGAACCCCAGGGTCCATGACCAGTGTCAACGGGTGTCACCACTGCTTCTTCCGCTGTTGTGCGTGTGATAGAACCCCCTATTGTGTGTGCAAGGCAATCCCCTGTCCATACTGCATGCAAAGATGCCCCCTCCTCTCAGTCTTCACTTGTTATGGCAGTTTCTCAAGAAACAGCATCAACGTCCACGTCCCACCGCAGCGTTCAATTGTCCATATCCCAGAGCTTTAAACGAAAGAGCAAATTTGCAGCCAATGCCCCATAGGCCACAGTCCTAAATTCGCACATTTCACAACTGCTTGCGTTGCAAATGCTGCCTTTTAGGCTGGTGGAGACGGAATCCTTCCGCAACCTTATGACGGTGGCCGTCCCTCGGTACTCGGTCCCCAGCCGACACTATTTTGCCCGGTGTGCCATCCCCGCACTACACAAGCACGTGTCCCAAAACATCTGCCGTGCCCTCAACAACGCAGTTACTGGTAGAGTCCACCTGACAACGGACACGTGGACAAGTGCTTGTGGCCAGGGACGGTACATCTCCTGACAGCACACTGGGTAAACATAGTGGAAGCTGGGACCCAGTCGGACCTTGGGACGGAACACATCCTCCCCACACCAAGGATTGCGGGCCCTATGTCAGTCAGAGTTGCCCCCACAGTGTACAGCTCCTGCGCATCATCCTCCTCCTCCTCCTCATGTTCAGCCTCCATCTCAGATATCACCACATCAGTTACAAGCTGGAAGCACTGCAGTACTGCCTCAGCCAAGAGGCAACAGGCTGTGCTGAAACTCATAAGCTTAGGTAATAAACCTCACACTGCTTGTGAGTTGTGGACAACTGTGAAAGAGCAGGCAGATCTGTGGCTGAGACCGCTGAACCTACATCCAGGCATGGTCGTGTGTGACAATGGCCGTAACCTGGTGGCGGCTCTGAGGCGAGGCGAGATCACACACGTACCAGATGCAACAAGGCCGTCGATATTCAGGTCAGACTCCACACATAAGACCTCAGGAGTGGACCTGGATGTCTGACATATGTACCATCCTGACAAACTTTGAGGAGTCCACCAAGATGGTGAGTGGCGATGACGCCATCATTAGCGTCAGCATCCCACTTGTCTGTCTTTTGCAACACTCTCTGCAGAGAATTAAAGAGGAGGCATTGCAGCCAGAGTATGATGAGATGGATCAAGAAGCCGTAGCGGGCGATTACACACAGCCCAGCCTCATCTCATCCCAATGTGCATTGGGGGACAATGAGGGAGAGGAGGAGGAGGAGGAAGAACAGGAGCTGGTATCATGCGCTGTAGACAGTAGTACCTGTACAACTGTCATACCGTCGGTTCAGCGTGGGTGGCCTGAGGACAGGGGGGATGAGAAGGAGGAGGAGGAGAGCATGGTCAGTCGTCATCTTGGTGAGGACACAGAAGTCTTGCCCGTTACCAGTCTGGCAAGCATGGCTGCCTTTATCTTACGCTGCCTTAACTGCCTTAAATGTTGGGTGACAGTCATTACTGGTTGGTGACACTTTTAGACCCCCGCTACAAGGAGAACTTTCACTCTCTTATTCCTGAGGTGGAGAGGTCTACAAAAATGGGGCAGTAAGAGAAGACCCTTGCTGCAGAACTGTTAAAAAAATTCCCATCTGAACACGCTAGCGGCAGAGGTCACAGTTCGATGCCCAACCAAGGCGTACAGACAAGAGAGACACAACTCCAATCCAGCAGAGGCAGGGGAACACTGTCAATGTTCTGGGACAGTTTTCTGAGACCCGCCCAGCTTACAGGCCCTGAGGCGCAGGGTACTCTCACAAGGAGTGGAAAGTTTCAAAAGATGGTGAGGGAGTACCTTGCCGACCGTACCAGCATCCTACGTGATTCCTCTGTGCCTTTTAATTATTGGGTATCCAAGCTGGACATTTAGAATGAAATCGCTCTGTATGCCTTGGAGGTCCTGGCCTGCCCTGGCGGTAGCGTGTTATCGGAGCCTGTTTTTAGTGCCGCTGGGGGAATTATAACAGACAAGAGCACTCGCCTGTCAACTGACAATGCTGACAAGCTGACCCTTATCAAAATGAACAAGGGCTGGATTGGGCCAGACTTCTCATCACCACCAAATGACAGCAGAGTAACATAAAGTCAAATCCACTGTGTTATTTCAGGAGGTGTAATCCCATGCACCGCTTCACACCCACACATGGGTATACGCTTCCTCATTTCGACTGTATTTTGCTCTTCTCCTTATCCTCAGCCTCCACCACCACTATACCACCAGGGTGACCTTGGTCCGTGTTGCCAGCATTGCAAGTTCCTCCATCCTAATTTTTGGCAGCTTTTGCTTGGAAGGCATAGGCAAAGACTATGGGAGACCCACTCCCCAATAATGGGAATAATGTTTTTAAGATGCTGTACTGCATGGCTCTTCCCAGGGGCATTTAAACCGTCTTGTTAAGCTACTGCAACCTCCACGTCTCTTCCAAGGGGCATTAAAAGCGTATTGATAAGCTACTGCAACCTCCACGTCTCCTCCAAGGGGCATTAAAACCGTCTTGTTAAGCTACTGCAACCTCCACTCCTCTTCCAAGGGACATTAAAACCGTCTTGTTAAGCTACTGCAACCTCCACGTCTCTTCCAAGGGGCATTAAAACCGTCTTGTTAACCTACTGCGACCTCCACCACTTTTCCCAAGGGCATTGATATTGTCTTTTTATTCCACTGCGACCTCCACGTCTCTTCCAAGGGGCATAAAAACTGTCTTGTTAAGCTACTGCAACCTCCACGTCTTTTCCAAGGGGCATTAAAACCGTCTTGTTAAGCTACTGCAACCTCCACTTCTCTTCCAAGGGGCATTAAAACTGTCTTGTTAAGCTACTGCAACCTCCACGTCTCTTCCAGGGGGCATTAAAACCGTCTTGTTAAGCTACTGCAACCTCCACGTCTCTTCCAAGGGGCATTAAAACCGTCTTGTTAAGCAACTGCAACCTCCACGTCTCTTCGAAGGGGCATTAAAACCGTCTTGTTAAGCTACTGCAACCTCCACGTCTATTCCAAGGGGCATTAAAACCGTCTTGTTAAGCTACTGCGACCTCCACCACTTTTCCCAGGGGCATGATATTGTCTTTTTATTCCACTACAACCTCCACGTCTCTTCCAAGGGGCATTAAAACCGTCTTGTTAAGCTACTGCAACCTCCATGTCTCTTCCAAGGGGCATTAAAATCATCTTGTTAAGCTACTGCAACCTCCACGTCTCTTCCAAGGGGCATTAAAACGGTCTTGTTAAGCTACTGCAACCTCCACGTCTCTTCCAAGGGGCATTAAAACCGTCTTGTTAAGCTACTGTGACCTCCACCACTTTTCCCAAGGGCATTGATATTGTCTTTTTATTCCACTGCGACCTCCACGTCTCTTCCAAGGGGCATTAAAACTGTCTTTTTAAGCTACTGCAACCTCCAGGTCTCTTCCAAGGTGCATTAAAACCGTCTTGTTAAGCTACTGCAACCTCCACGTCTCTTCCAAGGTGCATTAAAACCGTCTTGCTAAGCTACTGCAACCTCCACGTCTCTTCCAAGGGGCATTAAAACCGTCTTGTTAAGCTACTGCAACCTCCACGTCTCTTCCAAGGGGCATTAAAACCGTCTTGTTAAGCTACTGCGACCTCCACGTCCCTCCAAGGGGCATTAAAACCGTCTTGTTAAGCTACTGCGACCTCCACCACTTTTCCCAGGGGCATTGATATTGTCTTTTTATTCCACTGCGACCTCCACCATTCTTCCAAGGGGCATTAAAACCGTCGTGTTAAGCTACTGCAACCTCCACGTCTCTTCCAAGGGGCATTAAAACCGTCTTGTTAAGCTACTGCAACCTCCATGTCTCTTCCAAGGGGCATTAAAACCGTCTTGTTAAGCTACTGCGACCTCCATCACTTTCCCCAGGGGCATTAAAACCATCTTGTTAAGCTACTGCGACCTCCACCATTCTTCCAAGGGGCATTAAAAGCATCTTGTTAAGATACTGCAACCTCCATGTCTCTTCCAAGGGGCATTAAAACCGTCTTGTTAAGCTACTGCGACCTCCACCTCTTTTAACCAAGGGCATTGATATTGTCTTTTTATTCCACTGCGACCTCCACGTTTCTTCCAAGGAGCATTAAAACCATCTTGTTAAGCTACTGCGACCTCCACCATTCTTCCAAGGTGCATTAAAACTGTCTTATTAAGCTACTGCAACCTCCATGTCTCTTCCAAGGGGCATTAAAACCGTCTTGTTAAGCTACTGCAACCTCCACGTCTCTTCCAAGGTGCATTAAAACCGTCTTGTTAAGCTACTGCGACCTCCACCACTTTTCCCAAGGGCATTGATATTGTCTTTTTATTCCTCTGCGACCTCCACATCTCTTCCAAGGGGCATGAAAACCGTCTTGTTAAGCTACTGCAACCCCCACGTCTCTTCCAAGAGGCATTAAAATCATCTTAAGATACTGCAACCTCCACGTCTCTTCCAAGGGGTATTAAAACCATCTTGATAAGCTACTGCAACCTCCACGTCTCTTCCAAGGGGCATTAAAACCATCTTGTAAAGCTACTACAACCTCCACATCTCTTCCAAGGGGCATTAAAACCGTTTGGTTAAGCTACTGCAACCTCCACGCCTCTTCCAAGGGGCATTACATCAGTCTTGTTAAGCTATTGCAACCTCCACGTCTCTTCCAAGGGGCATTAAAACCGTCTTGTTAAGCTACTGCGACCTCCACCACTTTTCCCAGGGGCATTGATATTGTCTTTTTATTACACTGCGACCTCCACCATTCTTCCAAGGGGCATTAAAACCGTCGTGTTAAGCTACTGCAACCTCCACGTCTCTTCCAAGGGGCATTAAAACCGTCTTGTTAAGCTACTGCAACCTCCATGTCTCTTCCAAGGGGCATTAAAACCGTCTTGTAAAGCTACTGCGACCTCCACCACTTTCCCCAGGGGCATTAAAACCATCTTGTTAAGCTACTGCGACCTCCACCATTCTTCCAAGGGGCATTAAAACAGTCTTGTTAAGATACTACAACCTCCATGTCTCTTCCAAGGGGCATTAAAACCGTCTTGTTAAGCTACAGCGACCTCCACCTCTTTTAACCAAGGGCATTGATATTGTCTTTTTATTCCACTGCGATCTCCGCGTCTCTTCCAAGGGGCATTAAAACCGTCTTGTTAAGCTACTGCGACCTCCACCACTTTCCCCAGGGGCATTAAAACCATCTTGTTAAGTTACTGCGACCTCCACCATTCTTCCAAGGTGCATTAAAACTGTCTTATTAAGCTACTGCAACCTCCATGTCTCTTCCAAGGGGCATTAAAACCATCTTGTTAAGCTACTGCAACCTCCACATCTCTTCCAAGGGGCATTAAAACCGTCTTGTTAAGCTACTGCGACCTCCACCACTTTTCCCAAGGGCATTGATATTGTCTTTTTATTCCACTGCGACCTCCACATCTCTTCCAAGGGGCATGAAAACCATCTTGTTAAGCTACTGCAACCTCCACGTCTCTTCCAAGGGGCATTAAAATCATCTTGTTAAAATACTGCAACTTTCACGTCTCTTCCAAGGGGCATTAAAACCGTCTTGTTAAGCTACTGCAACCTCCACTATTCTTCCAAGGGGCATTAAAACCGTCTTGTTAAGATACTGCAACCTCCATGTCTCTTCCAAGGGGCATTAAAACCGTCTTGTTAAGCTACAGCGACCTCCATCTCTTTTAACCAAGGGCATTGATATTGTCTTTTTATTCCACTGCGACCTCCACGTCTCTTCCAAGGGGCATTAAAACCGTCTTGTTAAGCTACTGCGACCTCCACCACTTTCCCCAGGGGCATTAAAACCGTCTTGTTAAGCTACTGCGACCTCCACCATTCTTCCAAGGTGCATTAAAACTGTCTTATTAAGCTACTGCAACCTCCATGTCTCTTCCAAGGGGCATTAAAACCTTCTTGTTAAGCTACTGCAACCTCCACGTCTCTTCCAAGGGGCATTAAAACCGTCTTGTTAAGCTACTGCGACCTCCACCACTTTTCCCATGGGCATTGATATTGTCTTTTTATTCCACTGCGACCTCCACATCTCTTCCAAGGGGCATGAAAACCATCTTGTTAAGCTACTGCAACCTCCACGTCTCTAACAAGGGGCATTAAAACCGTCTTGTTAAGCTACTGCAACCTCCACGCCTCTTCCAAGGGGCATTAAATCAGTCTTGTTAGGCTATTGCAACCTCCACGTCTCTTCCAAGGGGCATTAAAACCGTCTTGTTAAGCTACTGCAACCTCCACGTTTCTTACAAGGGGCATTAAAACCGTCTTGTTAAGCTATTGCAACCTCCACGCCTCTTCCAAGGGGCATTAAATCAGTCTTGTTAAGCTATTGCAACCTCCACGTCTCTTCCAAGGGGCATTAAAACCGTCTTGTTAGGCTACTGCGACCTCCACCACTTTTCCCAGGGGCATTGATATTGTCTTTTTATTCCACTGCGACCTCCACCATTCTTCCAAGGGGCATTAAAAACGTTGTGTTAAGCTACTGCAACCTCCACGTCTCTTCCAAGGGGCATTAAAACCGTCTTGTTAAGCTACTGCAACCTCAATGTCTCTTCCAAGGACCATTAAAACCGTCTTGTTAAGCTACTGCGACCTCCACCACTTTCCCCAGGGGCATTAAAACCATCTTGTTAAGCTACTGCGACCTCCACCATTCTTCCAAGGGGCATTAAAACCGTCTTGTTAATATACTGCAACCTCCACGTCTCTTCCAAGGGGCATTAAAACTGTCTTGTTAAGCTACTGCGACCCCCACCTCTTTTAACCAAGGGCATTGATATTGTCTTTTTATTCCACTGCGACCTCCACGTCTCTTCCAAGGGGCATTAAAACCGTCTTGCTAAACTACTGCAACCTCCACGTCTCTTCCAAGGGGCATTAAAATCGTCTTATTAAGCTACTGCAACCTCCACATCTCTTCCAAAGGGCATTAAAACCATCTTGTTAAGCTACTGCAACCTCCACGTCTCTTCCAAGGGGCATTAAAACCGTCTTGTTAAGCTACTGCAACCTCCACGTCTCTTCCAAGGGGCATTAAAACCGTCTTGTTAAGCTACTGCAACCTCCACGTCTCTTCCAAGGGGCATTAAAACCGTCTTGTTAAGCTACTGCAACCTCCACGTCTCTTCCAAGGGTCATTAAAACTGTCTTGTTAAGCTACTGCGACCTCCACGTCTCTTCCAAGGGATATTAAAACTGTCTTGTTAAGCTACTGCGACCTCCACCACTTTTACCAGGGGCATTGATATTGTCTTTTTATTCCACTACGACCTCCACCATTCTTCCAAGTGGCATTAAAACCGTCTTGTTAAGCTACTGCGAACTCCACCTCTTTTCCCAGAGGCATTGATATTGTCTTTTTATTCCACTGCGACCTCCACCATTCTTCCAAAGGGCATTTAAACCGTCTTGTTAAGCTACTGTGACCTCCACCACTTTTCCCAGGGGCATTGATATTGTCTTTTTATTCCACTGCAACCTCCACGTCTCTTCCAAGGGGCATTAAAACCATCTTGTTAAGCTACTGCAACCTCCACGTCTCTTCCAAGGGGCATTAAAACCGTCTTGTTAAGCTACTGCAACCTCCACCATTCTTCCAAGGGGCAATAAAACCGTCTTGTTAAGCTACTGCAACCTCCACGTCTCTTCCAAGGGGCATTAAAACTGTCTTGTTAAGCTACTGCGACCTCTACGTCTCTTCCAAGGGATATTAAAACTGTCTTGTTAAGCTACTGCGACCTCCACCACTTTTACCAGGGGCATTTATATTGTCTTTTTATTCCACTACGACCTCCACCATTCTTCCAAGTGGCATTAAAACCGTCTTGTTAAGCTACTGCGAACTCCACCTCTTTTCCCAGAGGCATTGATATTGTCTTTTTATTCCACTGCGACCTCCACCATTCCTCCAAGGGGCATTTAAACCGTCTTGTTAAGCTACTGTGACCTCCACCACTTTTCCCAGGGGCATTGATATTGTCTTTTTATTCCACTGCAACCTCCACGTCTCTTCCAAGGGGCATTAAAACCGTCTTGTTAAGCTACTGCAACCTCCACGTCTCTTCCAAGGGGCATTAAAACCGTCTTGTTAAGCTACTGCAACCTCCATGTCTCTTCCAAGGACCATTAAAACCATCTTGTTAAGCTACTGCGACCTCCACCACTTTCCCCAGGGGCATTAAAACCATCCTGTTAAGCTACTGTGACCTCCACCATTCTTCCAAGGGGCATTGAAACCATCTTTTTAAGCTACTGCGACCTCCACCACTTTTCTAAGGGGCATTGATATTGTCTTTTTATTCCACTGCGACCTCCACCATTCTTCCAACGGGCATTGCATTTCCTCCTAATTTTAGTCAGCTTTTGTTTTTCAATGTATAGGCGAACACTAAGGGAGACCCACTCCCCAATAATGTGTAGAAGGTTTTTAGTATGCTGTAATCCACGTCTGTTTCAAGGGGCATCGCAGTTCCTCATAATTTTTGGAAACCTTCCATTCACTGCTTAGGCCAACAGTGCACAGGAGACCCAGTTGCTATAAATGGAAAAAACGGTTTAGTTAAGGCCCTCTGACCTCCATGTCACTTCCAAGGGGCATTAGAGTGCCTCGAAATTTTTGTTAGGCAATGCACTTACTGCATGCCCTTTAACTGTGTAGCCAAACCGCTCCTTTTGATACAGAAACATATCCTACAAGACATGTGTGGTTGACTGGTCTGATATTGATGGGAATGGTCCCTGTTCCTCCTGCTCTTTCTCCTTTGCCACCACCTCATCCATCATTTATCACCTGAAGCTTTGTTTTAACGGGAGTCATAGAACTGGGATAGTAGCAGGAAAACATCCAGCAATCCTCGGAGGAGGTAGGATATGCGCCAAAACGCTGACCACCTCAGGCCTAGCCGCTACTACATACATGCGCTTGCATTCCAAGAAAACAAAGCAGACGCTAACTTCTATCATCATCATCATGCTCCTCATCTTGGCACTCTCAACTCCCCTGATGGAGAAGCCAGGGCCCACCGGAGGAGTCTGGTTCTCTGGTGGGCTCGTCCAATGCTGCCCTAAAGCAATACAAAAGTACAAAAAAGCATAAAAAATGCTACTTGCGAACATAGCTCAAGGTGTGGAGGAGTATTTTTGTTTTTGGTTAATTATTTTACCTTATACACAAGTCTTTACCCTGGAAAGGATGTTCCTTAACATATTTCACAGGAAAACCGTTTCAGTTTAGTTTTTGAACATTTTATTGTGAGCCCTTTAAAGTGGTTTAATACCTCTGACCACGTTGTTGACAGCAGTGACCTGGGGGTCAGAAATGCTTCCAGGGGCGATCCCCATGCTGTCCCCATGTCATTTGAGCACTGTCACTACCGTTTTGGGCACTTTTTAGGCTTTCTACAGACTGCCGGGGGTGCCGCCGCAAAAATGCTCGGGTCTCCCATAGACTAACATTGGGCTCATTGCTCGGGTCGAGCACCCGAGTATCACGGTGAGCTCGGGCCGAGCTTCGAGCACCCGAGCATTTTAGTGCTCGCTCAACACTAATAATGTTTACTTGTAAATCAAGCCGAAGAGAAGCAGTGATCTATGCAGAAAATACTAATAATGTAGAAGAGATGGCTCATGCATAGTGACTAAATATTTGCTCAGTCTGAGTAGACTGTTGAGCATTTCCTTTTAGAACACACTTGTGAGGTAGAAGAAAAACCACGCAGCCTTCCGACACAAGATGTGAGGTGAAGATGAGTCTGTCACATTGTGTTGTTTCATTACATAGTATCTTCAAAAAAGGGTCTAGACATTCCTGTAGATTGCAAGCCCTAGAAAGTAGGGTGCTCTACCCCTCTGTACCAGTCTGGCACTGTTGGTTTGTTCTTTGTCATATATACAGTACAGACCAAAAGTTTGGACACACCTTCTCACTTAAAGATTTTTCTGTTTTTAAATCTTTAAATGAGAAGGTGTGTCCAAACTTTTCGTCTGTACTGTATATATATATATATATATATACTGTACATATATATACATATATATATATATATATATGTATGTTGAATGCAAACACTTCTCACATATACAGCACCATGGAATCAATGGTGCTAAAAAATAATAATAATAATACACCATGTTCCAACTTATTTTGCAAATTGGATTTAAGTGTCATAAAAATGTAATTTTTTTTTTCAAATAAACTCATATTATTGTGTCACAGGGCTCTTCAGACCACTGAAACCAATCTCAAACACCTGTGTTACTTAGTTTGCCAGGCGAGTCCAATTAAAGGAGAACTTCTTAAGAAAGACTTTCCACATTATTGAGCAGGCCACAGGTTTCAAGCAATATGGGAAAGAAAAAGGATCTCTGCTACCGAAAAGCATCAAATAGTGCAATGCCTTGGACAAAGTATGAAAGCATTAGATATTTCACATAAACTTAAGAGTGATCATAGTACTGACTCGCCCCCTGGGCCGTGGGGTACCTGGAACCGGGCTTCTGTACGATGCTGGGAGTAGTAGTGGCAACCCGATCCCGTGGCTCAGGGTGGTCAGACCAAATGCTGCGCAGTCTATTTATCAGTGTTTTGGAATGTCCGATGACCGCCGCTGCAAGGCAGACTGCTGAGGCTGGTGTTGGTGTGCAGCACAGGGGTAGGATAACTCCCCACGGGAAGAGTGTAGCCTCAGGGCAGAGTAGGTGGATGCTGGGGGTGATAGTGCAGGCCGCAATAGTAAGAGTTCAGAGTCCGCTTCAAACAGTCCAGGGTCTTTATTGCAGATGTTATTACTGATCCAACGGGAGTACCGGTTAGGAATGGGCCTGGGTATCTGAGAGCATTCGGGCGAGCCCCACTGGTCAGGGCGAGAGTGTAGGCCTACCGTTCTCTCTATGCTCTTGCTGACTATCCCCCTTTTCGTGGTGTAATAGCCCACGTCCCTGAGCTGGCCGTGTACTTTGCCTGTATGGCTTGCGACTCGGGCCTTAGGTACCTTTTGCTTCTCCTTGCTGTACTGGTCCCTCTGTGTGGCGGAGCCTCCAGGCTTCTTAGGCCAAGGGACCTGGAATCCCTCGCGGGTTGGTTCTCTGCTGCTGGGCTTGCAACCCTGACAGCCTCGGACCCCAATGTCCGGTTGTGTGCTTCTCTCAGCCAGGACCGGCTCTCGTCGCCTCAGTCCCTGGCTCGCAGTCTCTCCTCTGCCTCACGGACTCCTCAGCTGCTGCTGACCTGTCCCTCTTCTCTGAGAACCCTTCTGGACACTTCAGAAGTGGGTTCTGGTCTCTATAACCCTGCCCCAGTTCCACCTTTTATAGGGACAGCCTGCTCCCCCTACTGGCCTGGGACAGGAGGTGCTGCATGCTAATGGTCCCTGACCAGGGAACCTCCCTCCTGCTCTCAGACACAGCCTTTAATATTTGTGGCATCCAGGCCTGGGGTGACACATCCCCCCCTAGTAAAATTTAGTACTCAGGACTAAACACAATTTTAGGGAACACAAATACAGGGTATAAACAATAACATAACATATATACAAGTACATTTTGTCCTTAAGGCCACGGCGCTTCCGTGACCGGATGTCCATATCACCCAACAAGGTGAAGTTTTCCACAGTGTGGGGACCTGTCCCTATAAACCCCAAGTTCCTGGCCTTGGGCGTGGCGACAAGGCTGAGCTAACTACTTTGGGCCGCAAGGGAGCCACGCCGGACAGGTTTTTCTTCTTTGGCCATCTTCACAAGAGGGCACCAGGTGCAACCATCTACATGGTAGTTCCGGCCATTCAGTGTCCATGACCTGTCAGTCCATAGAACTAGAAAAACTGGAGAAAACACTATTAGTTATCAGGTAATAAACATAAAACACTTGCAATATACAGGTTAATACACTTTACATCTAGACTTTCCAGCGAGCTGGTATTTGACCCCTAGTGCTCCGGGTTGACCTGCGTAACCCACTGTCTGGTGGTGGTCTAACCTGGCTTTCCCCACTAGAATTTAGGGTACCGCTACTAGCTGGGTTTACAGGCAGGGCAGGCAGCTGTCTGCAGATCCTTTGGTTTACCGCAGGCATGGCAGGCTCACTGTCAACAGAGGGTTGACTCTCCTGGGCTGCTGGCATGGGTTCTTCTGCCTCCGGGGCTGCTTGTTCCTCTTGTCCTTCCTGCTCTCCTGTAGGCTCCTGCTGGGTTGGCTGAAGGAAGTGTAGGACGGGTACCGCTATCGCGTCATTTATCCGAGTCCAGGTCCAGGGGAACTCTCCGAGAACGGTGCTGACCATCTCTCCCTTGTCCACTGCGGACACAAGGTCATCTTGATCTTCACTTGGACTCTGCAGTTGCTCGGGGCACCGTTTTAGGTGGTCTCTGGAGACGGTGCTAGTGGTTTCTCCTCCATCCTTGGTAATTACACATACCTTCGGGTTGTTGTGGTCGGACTGCAGTACTGTGTACGGGTCGCTCTCCCACTGGTCATCTAGCTTGTGAAGCCTTCTCTTCCGCTTCAGGACCTGCTCTCCAGGTTCCAGGGGACCAGCAGGGGCGTGTTGGTTGAAGAGCCTCTCTTGCTTTTCTCTCGCTTGAGCCAGACTCCTCTCCACACTCTCCTGTACCTTCTTGTACTGTAGCCGTCGTTCCGTATCCCAGTCCGCGTCTTGGGAGGTGTCCTCGGGTGTCAGTACTCCCATCTCCAGGTCCATAGGCAGCTTACCTGGTCTTGCTCGCATCAGGTAAGCCGGGGTGAAATTTGTAGCATTCACCGGGATATAGTTGTACAAGTCGATCAGGTCTGGCAGCTTCTCCTGCCACAGGCTGCGTTCTTCCAGGGGCAACGTCTTGAGGAGATCAATGATGATATTGTTAATTTTCTCACACAGCCCGTTGGTTTGCGGGTGGTAAGGCGTTGTCCGAATCTTCCTACAGCCGTAGAGGTTGCAGAACTGCTGGAATACTTCAGCCTCAAATGCTGGACCTTGATCTGTCAAGACCTGTTCCAGATACCCGTGTGGACGGCAGAAGTGTTGCAGGAAGGCTCTGGCCGCTGTTTGGGCTGTGAGGTCTTTAACAGGAACCACCACCAGGAACCGGGAGTAATGGTTCACAATCGTGAAGGCATAGATGTAGCCAGACCGGCTTGGAGCCAACTTCACATGGTCCAGAGCTACTAGCTCAAGAGGCTGCCTGGTGACGATGGGCCTCAAGGGTGTCTTCTGGCTGGTACGGTCCTTCCTTCTGAGGTGGCATGGGCCGCAGTCCCTGCTCCACTTCTCTATGGCCCCTCTCATACCGACCCAGTAGAACCGCTCTCTCAGTAGGAACTCCAGTTTCTTCCACCCGAAGTGTCCCGCTCTGTCATGGTAGGCCTCCAGGACCATTGCTGCATCTCGCCTTGGGACCACTACCTGCCAGGTCAGCTCGTTCGTCCGGTGGTTGACAAGCCTTCTGCACAGCTTACCCTCGTAAAGGAATAACCTGCTTTTCTCCTTCCATAACTGCTTGGCTTCCTCTGGAGCGTCCGGGCCAGGGCTAGCGTCTGCCTGGGTTAACAGGTCTTTCACCAGGCGAACTGCAGGGTCACTATCTTGCGTTTCAGCCCAGCCGTGGTGGGGTAAGGGGTTGAACATGACGGTGGTTAGGTCTTTGTCTTTTACTCGGTGAGACTACTGAGTGGCCAAATACCGGTGGAACGCAGGGAGCTCTACTTCCTCTAGCTCTTCCGAGTCTTCTTCTCCTTCAGGTAGGTGGGGCATTCTTGATAGAGCATCTGCGTTGGCATTGGTTCTGCCTGCCCGGTATTTGATTGTGAAGTCATAATTTGATAGCCGGGCCATCCACCGCTGTTCTAGGGCACCAAGTCTTGCATTGTCCAGGTGTGTCAACGGGTTGTTGTCCGTGTACACAGTGAACTTTGCGGAGGCCAGGTAATGTTTAAACCATTCTGTGACGACCCACACCACTGCCAAGAATTCTAGCTTGAAGGAGCTGTAATTCTCCGGGTTTCTTTCAGTGGGCATCAGCTTCCGGCTAGCGTACGCGATCACCCTTTCTCAGCCCTGTTGGTTCTGTGACAGTACGGCTCCCAGCCCCACATTACTGGCGCCTGTGTGGAGGATAAAAATCTGGCCGTAATCGGGGTAGGCCAGGATCTCATCCCCCGTGAGGGCCATCTTCAACTGGCGGAAGGACTCCTCTTCCGGCTTGTCCCACTTGAAGGGTGGCTTTTGGCTTCTGGTCTTGGATTGCCCTATCAGGAGGTCCTGCATAGGGGCTGCCATCTAAGTGAACCCGGGGATGAACCTTCGGTAATAGCCTACCAACCTGAGGAACTGCCTCACTTCTTTGATGTTTGAGGGGCTTGGCCAGTTCTTGATTACTGTGACCTTGTCGCGGTCGGGGGCTACTCCTTCTGCACTCACCACGTGTCCTAGGTACTGTACCTTCGGTTTTAACTGGTGACACTTTGAGGGCTTCACTTTCCGGCCATAGCCTGCCAGGGCTTCGAACACCTCGGCCAGGTGCTTTAGATGGTCCTCGTAAGTCTTCGAATAGACAATCACGTCGTCCAGGTAAAGTAGGACCGTCTCGAAGTTTCGGTGCCCTAGACAGCATTCCATCAGCCTCTGGAAGGTCCCGGGTGCGTTGCAGAGCCCGAATGGCATACAGTTGAATTCACTTAATCCCATCGGGGTGGTGAAGGCGGTCTTCTCCTTGTCAGCCTCTGCCACAGGAACCTGCCAGTACCCGCTAGTAAGGTCCAAAGTAGAGAAGAAATTAGCTGATTTTAGTGCGGCCAAAGACTCCTCTATCCTAGGTAATGGGTACGCGTCTTTATGGGTGATACGATTGATTTGTCTATAGTCCACGCACATTCTCATGGTACCGTCTTTCTTTTTTACCAGAACCAAGGGGGCTGCCCAGGGGCTACAGCTGTCTCTAATGACCCCGGCTTCTTTCATTTCTCTCAGCATGCCCTTTGCGTTCTGATAATGTGCAGGGGGTACAGGTCTGTATCTCTCTTTTATTGGTGGGTGGCTCCCCGTGGGGATTTGGTGTTCTACCCCTTTCACCCTGCCGAAGTCTAGCGGGTGCTTACTAAAGATTCTCTCGTACTCCTGAACCACCCGGTAGACTCCTTGTTTTTGGTGCGAGGTAGTGGAGTCAGCACCCACGTGGAGTTTCTGGCACCAGTCCTCCTTATGTTTTTGGGAGCCATTATCCTCCACCGGGTGAGATGGAGGCAAGGGTTCCACGACCCTGAGAGCATTGTGTTCGACAGCAAACAATTTGGCTACTGTAGCGTACCGGGGCAAGTGTATTTCCCTTTCCCCGATGTTTAAGATCCGGACGGGCACCCTTCCATGGCGGACATCAACCACCTCCCGGGCTGTCAAAATGGTGGGCCTGCTGTCTGAGTACACGGGTTCTACCATGGCTTGGTAATCTCTCCCTCTTAACCCGATTGCAGTCCGACACCAGATCATCATTTCGCTTTTGGGAGGCATGGCAATGGGGAACGGGTCGCTCATCCTCACGCTACCGATCTCACCACCAGACAGTTCTACCTGTTGCCGTCTCATCAGGGCTCTTATCTCCTTGTGGAGGACCCTCTGTTGGCTGGAGCTCGCATTCATCGCCACCTGCTGCAAAATTACAATCACTTCTGAAAGACAATTTTCAATCACGTTAGTACCCAAGGTTATTTTAGGATGACTTTCTCGACAGTCAATGTCCACAATGATCACTCCCTGTGCCGGCAGTTCAACTTTACCAATCTTAATGGTCATCTCTCTGAACCCCACCTGCTGCACAGGCTGGCCATTGCTGGCGATGATGCTCAAGTCACCGTCTGGATAGCGGGTTATATCAGTGTCACTCCAGTACTGCTTGAAAAGTACATAGGGGATGGTAGTCACTTGGGACCCGGTGTCCAGCAGTGCACTCATGGGGATACCGTCCAGCACTACGGGTAAAACCGGGCGTCCCCCTACGTACTTATCACGCCAATTAGACGGACCTGGTGACCTTATGCCTAGGGGTTGGCCCTCTGCCCCAGGTCGGACCCATTTAAAGTACAGTACATGGCTACGTGTCCCAGCTGGCTGCAACGGCAGCAAATCAGCTGTCCATCCTCAGTGTAACGATCGGCGGGCCTCCCTCTGAACGGCGGGATCCTCCTCCGTCGACGCCACGGGACATCCTCTGGACTGGAAGCCAGCTTGATTGGTCCTGACGGGTCCATCTGTAACGACTGTACGGTCCTGGTCAATGCAGCAACACTCTTTGTTAGTTCCTGGAACTGATGGTGCAGATTTGCAGGCGGGGATGGGTTTAGGGCCTGCGCATCAGCCCCCACAAGGTCTGCAGGGTCGGGCGCTGCCTCCTGGTGGTAAGTGATGGCAGGGCGCCGGGAAACTACAACGCCACCTGGTGCGGGTTCTCGGAGCACCCGGATGGCCCTATCTTTGAACTGTGCAAAAGTCAAATCGGGGTTCTGTAGGGCCATGAGGCGCAGCTGAGTTCTGTGGGTGCTGGACAGCAGACCTTCTATTAACTGATCAGTCAACAGTTTATCGGTATTAGAGATGAGCGGTGTTCGACTAGAACTGTTCGCCAATCTCAAATTCGAGCTGTTTTGGGCGGTGTTCGAGTTGTTCGACGAACCCGAACGATTTGCAAAAAATTCGGCTGTTCGAGGTTATGTTCGATAACTGTTCGTGCACCAAAAGCGTGTCCTGCATGTCTGGCGCTATTTAGAGCACCAATCATGCAGGGATTGTCTGCCACTCACTGTAATGCCACAGCCATGGTGGTTGTGGCATTACAGTGATTGCCCAAATCGATGGGAACAGTGCTCACAGTGAAACATGAAAAGCCGGCAATTCAGCAGCGGCATACACCGGTACCCGACAATTTAGAACCGAAAGAATAGAGCTTCACACATAGATTAGATAGATAGAAACATGTCAGCCACATATATATGAAGTACAGTGACAGTGTTGCTTACTGTACTTGTCATTTAGTGTAAAGGATTTATCAAAAAAAATAATAGTGTTTTCATGCACCGTCTCTTTAAAAAAGCCGGCCGGCAATTCAGCAGCGGTACCCGACAATTTGGAATAGAAAGAATAGAGAATCACACATAGATTAGATAGATAGAAACATGTCAGTCACATATATATGAAGTACAGTGACAGTGTTGCTTACTGTACTTGTCATTTAGTGTAAAGGATTTATTAAAAAAAATAATAGTGTTTTCATGCACTGTCTCTTTAAAAAAGCCGGCCGGCATTTCAGCATCTGTACCCGACAATTTAGAATAGAAGGAATAGAGCATCACACATAGATTAGATAGATAGAAACATGTCAGTCACATATATAAGAAGTACAGTGATAGTGTTGATTACTGTACTTGTCATTTAGTGTTAAAATAAAGGATTTATTTAAAAAAAAATTGGCGTGGGATCCCCCGTAATTTTAGGCTCTAGCGGAGGTTAAGCAGACGGCTGGGGCAGATGTTTGAAGCCTGGGAAGGGGGTAATACCCACGGAGCTTCCCAGGCTACTAATATCAGCCCCCAGCGGAATACCTAGCCTTTACTAGCTATTAAAATGGGGGACCCCCCAAAAAAAATGACGTGGGGTCCCCCCTTTTTTAATAGCTAGCAAAGGCTAGGCAGACAGCTGGGGGCTGATATTAATAGCCCAGGAAGGGTGCCATGAATATTGGCCCCCTCCCAGGCTAGAAACACCAGCCGTCAGCCGCCCCAGAAATGGCGCATCCATAGGATGCGCCAATTCTGGCACTTAGCCTCGCTCTTCCCACTGCCCTGTATCAGTGGCAGTGGGGTAATAGGGCTGGGGTTGATGTCAGCTTATAATGCCAGCTGACATCAAGCCCAGGTTAGTAATGGAGAGGCGTCTATAAGACACCCCCATTACTAACCCCATAGTCAAAGTTAAAAGAAAACACAAACACCCAGAATAAAGTCCTTTAATTGAAATAAAGACACAATTCTTTATTGTTCTAAATTAAACCATACTTACCACCACGCCCATTCCAGCTGAAGCCAACGATCTCCTGCAATAAAAGTAAAATAATAAAGCAACCTCATCCTTACCTTTTCATGGTTCCCAGGACAGCTTCAGCTCTGCTACATCGAGATGACAGGCTGGACCGCAGCAGAACGCTGCCATCCAGCCTGTCATCCCGCGGACACTGAGAAGCGCAGGCATGCTTGTGACGCGCCCCCTGGGCCAGTGCTGTTTGGGGATTACCCGGAGCCGGATCTGATGGGGGTTGTAGTCTCCGAGTGGCGGCGACCCGGTCCGTGCCCAGGGTGTCAAACTCAGTGTGTGGCAGTCTTTACAGATGTTATTAGTTGTTCTTAGTGTCGACTACGCCACCCGTTGATTTGCGGTCAAAAGGCTGCCGCTGCAGCAGAGTCCGCTGAGGCTGGTGGTATATGTGCAGCTGTGGTAGTATAACCCCCAACGGGAGGGGTATAGCCTTAGGGGGTCAGGTGTAGAGGATGGTGGTAGTGGTGGTGCAGTGTGGATGATAAGAAGACTCAGAGTCGGGCTGTGCAGTTCAGGGTTTTTACTTACTGCTGTTCTGTTGGTCACTCTGGCCTTGAGTGACCGCCCGAGCCGTGCTGCGTCCACCAGGTCCTGGACTCGGCCAACCCCCAAGCAATTCTGGAGCGTGGTCCTGAGCTCCCTTTCTGACTGTCCTCTCTACTGGCCGTTCCCACCAGGGGTCCACTTATGTCCGGCTCCCTCGGGTCTCCTGTTGGGTGAACCTTCTTTGGCTTCCCTGACCCTATGCTCGGTGTGCCTTCTTAGTGGACTTGGTGAGGGGCTGCTCCACATGTAATGTCGCAGCCTCCGGTTCTTAGTTGAGGGTAGTTTCTCTCCTCCACTAATTTGGGATCCGGTTCCCTTGCGTGCCAACCCTTCACCCTTCTGGTTGTATACTGGGTTCTTGGGGTTCCTTCTTCTCCCCCTCTGGGTCCTTCTCTTCTCCTCTCTTCTCTCTGCAGGCGCTCCTGGACCTCTCTCAGGACTGACTGACCCTCTACAGAAGACTGACACTGATCTAAGATGGTGCCCACCTTATATACTCCCTCTATGTGTGAGCTCAGGTGACCAGCACCCAATGAGCTCCTAGCCTTACCCAGACTGCTCCCCCTATCTGCCCCTACACTACTGGGATGTTCCACCCCCCTCCCACTCCAGCCAGGGACAGACACTGTCGTACCTGCACATATACTGGTGGGAGTACCGTCGGTCTGTCCCCCGGAAATGGGATGTATGTAGTGTATGCAGCTATCTGAGCTCAGTCCCACACTCCATCCTTACCCGGGAGTGGAATACCACACCTCTGGCTTGAGGTGTAATACCCCTGTAGCAGCCGAGTCCTCAGGGTGCTACATTCCCCCCTGGTAAATCACAGCACGTCCTCGGGCTGTAAGAGAATAAAACATCCATAAACATACAATTTTTTTTTTTTTTTCATAACAACATAAACATATAAAACATTATATATATATTTCTGCAGCATAAAACTTTTTCATAATAAACATTCTTGTAAACTTTCTTGTTCCTCCGGCCACGGTGCAACTTGTGACCGGGTAAAGTGCGACAGTCTCTTGTAGAATAACACAGCTTTCCTATAAAACCAGTAGGGGGCGCCTTAAAAAGCGCAACTATATACAAGGGGAAATATGGCCGCTCTCAGTCCTCGGCCAGGTATTAGGAAAGGAATGACCGCTCTCAGTCCTCGGTCAGTGGGAATAGGGACACACGGGTTTCAGTTCAATTTGCTGGTCCCAACGGGGACTATATTTTAACTAGCAGCAGTAACAGTTCTTATACCCTGACGGGTAACTATGTACAGTCTCTTTACCGTACTTTAATGACGGCGTACTCCTGCTCCTCCTTCAGACCCGTCCGGATCCTCTTGCTCCTCTTCACACCGTAGCTCCTCCTCCGTCAGCCGGTGTACATGGAGGGCGTAGGGTCCTTTGGCACACTTGTGCCGGGTGAACGTGACCTCGTCCCCTACATATAGGTCACGACCTCTGTGTCCCTCCGGCAGATGGGACTCCACGTCTCTTCTGGTCACAAAGACGTCGCCGGGGGTGTGGTGATCCCTGATGAAGCCCCACTCGTGCTGCAATTGAAACTTAATCACAGTCCCGGTGGTACGGGGACCATGAGCTGCACGGGGGTCTCTCCTGGTCCTGCTCTTCTGCCCTGCGCTCTGTTCCTGCAGCCGCTGCTCACGGACCCGCCTCTCTCTCCGTTCTTGCTCGAAGACTGCCAACTGCTGGCGGCAGCACTCCACACGCTCCGCTGCGGCTGCCCGAGTTTCCTGAGTGAACCCCATGAGGTCTCCTCCGGTGGGGTCCCACTCGAACTGCGCTTCTTCCAGCGGGAGCGGGGTCCTCTTAACGGGCTTCGGAGCCGGAATCAGGGGCTCGCACAGGGGCCTTGCTTTTTGGAGTTCCAGTTGGTAGTACTCCGGTGGCCATCTAAAGGGCTGCCCATCCGGGCACGTATGCTGGGCAAATAGGTCTTCACCCAGGTGTGGCGCTGTGGATGTTGAGGGCGCGGTGGTGGTAGCGGCGCCCGGGTTCGCCAGGCCTTGCGACCAGGCCTGGGGTACCCTGAACGTAAAGGGCACCGTGAAGACGGCGGCGCCCGGGGTTACTTGGCCCAGCGACCAGGCCGGTGGCTCAGTGGAGGTAGAGGGCGCTGTTGGTACTGCGGCGCCCGGGGGTACTAGACCTTGCGACCAGGCCGGTGGTGTTTCCTGCTTTACCGCGCTCAGGGTTGAGGCGCGTGACGTCACAGGGGTCGCGGCCGCGGCTTCTGCTTGAGGCATTGTCTGGAGCGGTGACGATGCAGCGACGGGCACGGCAGGGGGAATTTCGGGCTCTGCGACGGGGAGCTGGGGCAGGCACGTGGTTTCTCGGCTCGGGGTAGTGACGTCCCCTTTACCTGCCTCCATCTGTTCAGCTCCCTTCTCGGCGCCGTCTCCGGCCTTCACTCCTCCTGCACCATCCTCAGAGGCGGTCTGTCTCCTCGTCTCGGGTGGCGTGCTTCGCTGGCGGGTTCTTGCCTGCAGGGCCATCTCTCGGCTCCACTCCGTCAGCGTCTCTCGCTGCACCTGGGCCATCCTCCATGCGAGGCGCTCCAGCGCGGTCTGCGCACACTCCCGGTCTCGGGGGAGCTGTGCCAGGATCTCCACTAAGCCTAGTGGGGTTGTTGCTTGCAGCAGGCTCCTGACCACAGGGTCGGTGCTGCCTGACTCTCCTTCCATCTCCGGGTACGACTTCTCCGGAGTCCTCTCCAGACTTCTTGTCTCCGGGTGCGCTCTCTCCAGACTCCTCCAGGCTGCACCCATCTTCTCTGTTTTTTTCGGTATCCGCCCACATTCAAGGTGGTCCCGGGGCAACTTTGTGATTGTCAGTTCCAGGGGCAGTTCTCTCACGCTGATGGACATCTCTAGCATCACAGTCTCCGTTGGTGGGGGCGGTTTCCGTTTTTGGCGTCATTCCTTGACCTGGCCCACGATGGGAGGTGACCTCTTGCCACCCTCTGGCACGCCCATAATGGCGTCTGCTCTTCCAAGGCGGGAAATCTTCTGGAAATGGCGGGAATCGTCTCCCAGTGGCGGGAAACTCCGTGGATGGCGGGAAAAAGCTGCAGATGGCGGGCAACCGGCGGGAAACGATCCGTGATGGCGTCCCATGGCGGGGACCCTCTGGAACCGGTGGGAGACTTCTTCTTGAGGTAAATTTGAACTTTTCTTCAGGCACGCAGTACCCGGTGGTTGTGGGCACGAAATCCTGCCGACTACGCCAAAGTTGACGCGCCCCCTGGGCCAGTGCTGTTTGGGGATTACCCGGAGCCGGATCTGATGGGGGTTGTAGTCTCCGAGTGGTGGCGACCCGGTCCGTGCCCAGGGTGTCAAACTCAGTGTGTGGCAGTCTTTACAGATGTTATTAGTTGTTCTTAGTGTCGACTACGCCACCCGTTGATTTGCGGTCAAAAGGCCGCCGCTGCAGCAGAGTCCGCTGAGGCTGGTGGTATATGTGCAGCTGTGGTAGTATAACCCCCAACGGGAGGGGTATAGCCTCAGGGGGTCAGGTGTAGAGGATGGTGGTAGTGGTGGTGCAGTGTGGATGATAAGAAGACTCAGAGTCGGGCTGTGCAGTTCAGGGTTTTTACTTACTGCTGTTCTGTTGGTCACTCTGGCCTTGAGTGACCGCACGAGCCGTGCTGCGTCCACCAGGTCCTGGACTCGGCCAACCCCCAAGCAATTCTGGAGCGTGGTCCTGAGCTCCCTTTCTGACTGTCCTCTCTACTGGCCGTTCCCACCAGGGGTCCACTTATGTCCGGCTCCCTCGGGTCTCCTGTTGGGTGAACCTTCTTTGGCTTCCCTGACCCTATGCTCGGTGTGCCTTCTTAGTGGACTTGGTGAGGGGCTGCTCCACATGTAATGTCGCAGCCTCCGGTTCTTAGTTGAGGGTAGTTTCTCTCCTCCACTAATTTGGGATCCGGTTCCCTTGCGTGCCAACCCTTCACCCTTCTGGTTGTATACTGGGTTCTTGGGGTTCCTTCTTCTCCCCCTCTGGGTCCTTCTCTTCTCCTCTCTTCTCTCTGCAGGCGCTCCTGGACCTCTCTCAGGACTGACTGACCCTCTACAGAAGACTGACACTGATCTAAGATGGTGCCCACCTTATATACTCCCTCTATGTGTGAGCTCAGGTGACCAGCACCCAATGAGCTCCTAGCCTTACCCAGACTGCTCCCCCTATCTGCCCCTACACTACTGGGATGTTCCACCCCCCTCCCACTCCAGCCAGGGACAGACACTGTCGTACCTGCACATATACTGGTGGGAGTACCGTCGGTCTGTCCCCCGGAAATGGGATGTATGTAGTGTATGCAGCTATCTGAGCTCAGTCCCACACTCCATCCTTACCCGGGAGTGGAATACCACACCTCTGGCTTGAGGTGTAATACCCCTGTAGCAGCCGAGTCCTCAGGGTGCTACATTCCCCCCTGGTAAATCACAGCACGTCCTCGGGCTGTAAGAGAATAAAACATCCATAAACATACAATTTTTTTTTTTTTTCATAACAACATAAACATATAAAACATTATATATATATTTCTGCAGCATAAAACTTTTTCATAATAAACATTCTTGTAAACTTTCTTGTTCCTCCGGCCACGGTGCAACTTGTGACCGGGTAAAGTGCGACAGTCTCTTGTAGAATAACACAGCTTTCCTATAAAACCAGTAGGGGGCGCCTTAAAAAGCGCAACTATATACAAGGGGAAATATGGCCGCTCTCAGTCCTCGGCCAGGTATTAGGAAAGGAATGACCGCTCTCAGTCCTCGGTCAGTGGGAATAGGGACACACGGGTTTCAGTTCAATTTGCTGGTCCCAACGGGGACTATATTTTAACTAGCAGCAGTAACAGTTCTTATACCCTGACGGGTAACTATGTACAGTCTCTTTACCGTACTTTAATGACGGCGTACTCCTGCTCCTCCTTCAGACCCGTCCGGATCCTCTTGCTCCTCTTCACACCGTAGCTCCTCCTCCGTCAGCCGGTGTACATGGAGGGCGTAGGGTCCTTTGGCACACTTGTGCCGGGTGAACGTGACCTCGTCCCCTACATATAGGTCACGACCTCTGTGTCCCTCCGGCAGATGGGACTCCACGTCTCTTCTGGTCACAAAGACGTCGCCGGGGGTGTGGTGATCCCTGATGAAGCCCCACTCGTGCTGCAATTGAAACTTAATCACAGTCCCGGTGGTACGGGGACCATGAGCTGCACGGGGGTCTCTCCTGGTCCTGCTCTTCTGCCCTGCGCTCTGTTCCTGCAGCCGCTGCTCACGGACCCGCCTCTCTCTCCGTTCTTGCTCGAAGACTGCCAACTGCTGGCGGCAGCACTCCACACGCTCCGCTGCGGCTGCCCGAGTTTCCTGAGTGAACCCCATGAGGTCTCCTCCGGTGGGGTCCCACTCGAACTGCGCTTCTTCCAGCGGGAGCGGGGTCCTCTTAACGGGCTTCGGAGCCGGAATCAGGGGCTCGCACAGGGGCCTTGCTTTTTGGAGTTCCAGTTGGTAGTACTCCGGTGGCCATCTAAAGGGCTGCCCATCCGGGCACGTATGCTGGGCAAATAGGTCTTCACCCAGGTGTGGCGCTGTGGATGTTGAGGGCGCGGTGGTGGTAGCGGCGCCCGGGTTCGCCAGGCCTTGCGACCAGGCCTGGGGTACCCTGAACGTAAAGGGCACCGTGAAGACGGCGGCGCCCGGGGTTACTTGGCCCAGCGACCAGGCCGGTGGCTCAGTGGAGGTAGAGGGCGCTGTTGGTACTGCGGCGCCCGGGGGTACTAGACCTTGCGACCAGGCCGGTGGTGTTTCCTGCTTTACCGCGCTCAGGGTTGAGGCGCGTGACGTCACAGGGGTCGCGGCCGCGGCTTCTGCTTGAGGCATTGTCTGGAGCGGTGACGATGCAGCGACGGGCACGGCAGGGGGAATTTCGGGCTCTGCGACGGGGAGCTGGGGCAGGCACGTGGTTTCTCGGCTCGGGGTAGTGACGTCCCCTTTACCTGCCTCCATCTGTTCAGCTCCCTTCTCGGCGCCGTCTCCGGCCTTCACTCCTCCTGCACCATCCTCAGAGGCGGTCTGTCTCCTCGTCTCGGGTGGCGTGCTTCGCTGGCGGGTTCTTGCCTGCAGGGCCATCTCTCGGCTCCACTCCGTCAGCGTCTCTCGCTGCACCTGGGCCATCCTCCATGCGAGGCGCTCCAGCGCGGTCTGCGCACACTCCCGGTCTCGGGGGAGCTGTGCCAGGATCTCCACTAAGCCTAGTGGGGTTGTTGCTTGCAGCAGGCTCCTGACCACAGGGTCGGTGCTGCCTGACTCTCCTTCCATCTCCGGGTACGACTTCTCCGGAGTCCTCTCCAGACTTCTTGTCTCCGGGTGCGCTCTCTCCAGACTCCTCCAGGCTGCACCCATCTTCTCTGTTTTTTTCGGTATCCGCCCACATTCAAGGTGGTCCCGGGGCAACTTTGTGATTGTCAGTTCCAGGGGCAGTTCTCTCACGCTGATGGACATCTCTAGCATCACAGTCTCCGTTGGTGGGGGCGGTTTCCGCTTTTGGCGTCATTCCTTGACCTGGCCCACGATGGGAGGTGACCTCTTGCCACCCTCTGGCACGCCCATAATGGCGTCTGCTCTTCCAAGGCGGGAAATCTTCTGGAAATGGCGGGAATCGTCTCCCAGTGGCGGGAAACTCCGTGGATGGCGGGAAAAAGCTGCAGATGGCGGGCAACCGGCGGGAAACGATCCGTGATGGCGTCCCATGGCGGGGACCCTCTGGAACCGGCGGGAGACTTCTTCTTGAGGTAAATTTGAACTTTTCTTCAGGCACGCAGTACCCGGTGGTTGTGGGCACGAAATCCTGCCGACTACGCCAAAGTTGACGCGCCCCCTGGGCCAGTGCTGTTTGGGGATTACCCGGAGCCGGATCTGATGGGGGTTGTAGTCTCCGAGTGGTGGCGACCCGGTCCGTGCCCAGGGTGTCAAACTCAGTGTGTGGCAGTCTTTACAGATGTTATTAGTTGTTCTTAGTGTCGACTACGCCACCCGTTGATTTGCGGTCAAAAGGCCGCCGCTGCAGCAGAGTCCGCTGAGGCTGGTGGTATATGTGCAGCTGTGGTAGTATAACCCCCAACGGGAGGGGTATAGCCTCAGGGGGTCAGGTGTAGAGGATGGTGGTAGTGGTGGTGCAGTGTGGATGATAAGAAGACTCAGAGTCGGGCTGTGCAGTTCAGGGTTTTTACTTACTGCTGTTCTGTTGGTCACTCTGGCCTTGAGTGACCGCACGAGCCGTGCTGCGTCCACCAGGTCCTGGACTCGGCCAACCCCCAAGCAATTCTGGAGCGTGGTCCTGAGCTCCCTTTCTGACTGTCCTCTCTACTGGCCGTTCCCACCAGAGGTCCACTTATGTCCGGCTCCCTCGGGTCTCCTGTTGGGTGAACCTTCTTTGGCTTCCCTGACCCTATGCTCGGTGTGCCTTCTTAGTGGACTTGGTGAGGGGCTGCTCCACATGTAATGTCGCAGCCTCCGGTTCTTAGTTGAGGGTAGTTTCTCTCCTCCACTAATTTGGGATCCGGTTCCCTTGCGTGCCAACCCTTCACCCTTCTGGTTGTATACTGGGTTCTTGGGGTTCCTTCTTCTCCCCCTCTGGGTCCTTCTCTTCTCCTCTCTTCTCTCTGCAGGCGCTCCTGGACCTCTCTCAGGACTGACTGACCCTCTACAGAAGACTGACACTGATCTAAGATGGTGCCCACCTTATATACTCCCTCTATGTGTGAGCTCAGGTGACCAGCACCCAATGAGCTCCTAGCCTTACCCAGACTGCTCCCCCTATCTGCCCCTACACTACTGGGATGTTCCACCCCCCTCCCACTCCAGCCAGGGACAGACACTGTCGTACCTGCACATATACTGGTGGGAGTACCGTCGGTCTGTCCCCCGGAAATGGGATGTATGTAGTGTATGCAGCTATCTGAGCTCAGTCCCACACTCCATCCTTACCCGGGAGTGGAATACCACACCTCTGGCTTGAGGTGTAATACCCCTGTAGCAGCCGAGTCCTCAGGGTGCTACACTTGCGCTCCTCAGTGTCTCGCTGTGACGGCATCCAGATGAGCCGACAATGAACTCGGCTCACCTCATGCACGTCACTGACAGCGTGGGAGAATTCTCCTGCACTCAGCGCTTCAGCGTGAGAATTTTCCCACGCTGTTAGTGACGTGAATGAGGTGAGCCGAGTTCATTGAACATGAATGAGCTCACCTCATGCACGTCACTGACAGCGTGGGAAAATTCTCACGCTGAAGCGCTGAGTGCAGGAGAATTTTCCCACGCTGTCAGTGACGTGCATGAGGTGAGCTCATTCATGTCCATTGAACTCAGCTGACCTCATGTACGTCACTGACAGCGTGGGAGAATTCTCACGCTGAAGCGCTGAGTGCAGGAGAATTCTTCCACGCTGTCAGTGACGTACATGAGGTGAGCTGAGTTCATTGGACATGACCTCGGCTCATCTGGATGCCGTCACAGCCAGACACTGAGGAGCGCAAGCATGCCTGCGCTTCTCAGTGTCTGCGGGATGACAGGCTGGATGGCAGCGTTCTGCTGCGGTCCAGCCTGTCATCTCGATGTAGCAGAGCTGAAGCTGTCGTGGGAACCATGGAAAGGTAAGGATGAGGTTGCTTTATTATTTTACTTTTATTGCAGGAGATCGTTGGCTTCAGCTGGAATGGGCGTGACGGTAAGTATGGTTTAATTTAGAACAATAAAGAATTGTGTGTTTATTTCAATTAAAGGACTTTTTTCTGGGTGTTGTGTTTTTTTAAAATACTTTACTAGAAATTCATGGTGGTCATGTCTAATATTGGCGTGACCCCATGAATTTCGGGCTTAGGGCCTGCTGATAATGCCAAGCTGGCCCTAACCCCTTTATTACCCAGTGAGCCACCGCACCAGGGCCCTGGATGAGTTGGGTACAGCGCCAGAAGATGGCGCTTCTATGAACGCGCCATTTTCCGGGGTGGCTGCGGACTGCAATTTGCAGCTGGGGGGACCCAGAAAGCTTGGGCCTCCCTGCGCTGCAGATTCCAGCCCCCAGCTGCCTAGTTGTACCTGGCTGGACACAAAAATAGGGCGAAGCCCCACGTATTTTTTTTTTTAATTATTTCATGAAATTCATGAAATAATTAAGAAAAAAAGGGCTTCCCTATATTGTTGTGTCCGGCCAGGTACAAATAGGCAGCTGGTGGTTGGGGGCAGCCCGTTCCTGCCTGCTGTACCTGGCTGGACACAAATATAGTGCGAAGCCCCACGTCAATTTTTTTTTAAATTATTTCATGAACCTAGATGGTGGCCCGATTCTAACGCATTGGGTATTCTAGAATATGTATGCGGCAGACCCGGCGCAATCAGCAGAGCGGTGTTTAAATTTGCCGCCAAAATCGCTGACTGGTCGCGGCCAGCAACCGCGACCAATCAGCAAAGCGGTGTTGAAATTTGGCAACTATATCACTGATTGGTCACGGCCGGCGGTCGCGACTAATCAGCAGAGCAGGGTTTAAATTTTGCGCCAATAATGCTGATAGGTTGTGGTCGCGACCAATCAGCAAAGCGGTGTTTAAATTTGGCGCCAATAATGGTGATTGGTCACGACCTCGACCATTCAGCAGAGCGGTGTTTAAATTTGGCGGCAACAATGTTGATTAGTCGCGGCCGGCATCGCGACCAATCAGCAGAGCGGGGTTTAAACTTGGCGCCAATAATGCTGATTGGTCGCAATCGCCGACCGCGACCAATCAGCAGAGCGGTGTTTAAATTTGGCGTCAAAATCGCTGATTGGTCGCGGAAGGCAACTGTGACCAATCAGCAGAGCGGGGTTTAAATTTGGCGCCAATACTGCTGATTGGTCGCGGCCGGCAACTGTGACCAATCAGCCGAGCAGGGTTTAAATTTGGCGCCAATACTACTGATTGGTCGCGGACGGCGACCGCGATCAATCAGCAGAGCGGGTTTAAATTTGGCGCCAATCAACAGAGCGTTGTTTAAATTTGGCGCCAATCTCACTGATTGGACGCGTCTGGCGTCCGCGACCAATCAGCAGAGCGCTGTTTAAATTTGGCGTCAAGCTCGCTGATTGGTCGCGGCCGCTATTTAAATGTGGCGCCCAAATCGGTGATTGGTCGCGGGCAGCGTCCGCGACCAATCAGCAGAGCGGTGTTTAACTTTAGCGCCAAGATCACTGATTGGTCGCGTGCGGAGAGCGCGACCAATCAGCTAATCGTATTGGTGAGGACCGGGGAGCGCCGCTGCCTGGTCGGATACTTCCGTTGCGAGAAGCCGGGAGATGAGCGACTGCTCGCAGCAGAAGTATCTCGACCCGCAGCGCCGCTCCCCGGTCCTCCCTTGACACCCTAGCCGCTGATGTCCCCACAGTATCCGCATGGTGTTACAAAGATCCGGACATTTGTGTTAAAAATCGCTGATTGGTCGCGGGCGCTGCCCGCGACCAATCACCGATTTGGGCGCCAAATTTAAATATCGGCCACAACCAATCACCAATCTTGGCTCCACATTTAAACACCGCTGTGCTGTGCCACATTTAAATAGCGTCCGCGACCAATCAGAACAGCGGTGTTTAAATGTGGAGCTAAGATGGGTGATTGGTCGCGGAGGATATTTAAATTTGGCGCCCAAATCGGTGATTGGTCACGGGCAGCGTCAGCGACCAATCAGCGATTTTTAACACAAATGTCCGGACCTTTGTAACACCATGTGGATACTGTGGGGACATCAGTGGCTAGGGTGTGAAGGGAGGACCGGGGAGCGGCGCTGACATCCAATTGGTCGCGGCCGCTATTTAAATGTGCCGCACAAATCGGTGATTGGTCGCCGTATTGACCGCGACCAATCACTGATCTTGCCGCCAAAGTTAAACACTACTGTGCTGATTGGTCGCGGACGCTGCCCGCGACCAATCACAGATTTGTGCGCCAAATTTAAATATAGGCCGCGACCAATCACCGATCTTGGATCCACATTTAAACAACGCTGTGCTGATTGGTCGCGGCCGATATTTAAATGTGGCGCCCAAATCGGTGATTGGTCGCGGTCTTGGCGCGCGACCAATCACTGATCTTGCCGCCAACACTAAATGACAAGTACAGTAAGCAACACTGTCACTGTACTTCTTATATATGTGACTGACATGTTTCTATCTATCTAATCTATGTGTGATGCTCTATCTTTCTGTTCTAAATTGTCGGGTACAGATGCTGAATTGCCGGCCGGCTTTTTTAAAGAGACAGTGCATGAAAACACTATTATTTTTTTTTATAAATACTTTACACTAAATGACAAGTACAGTAACCAACACTATCACTGTACTTATTATATATGTGATTGGCATGTTTATATCTATCTATGTGTGAAGCTCTATTCTTTCTGTTATAAATTGTCGGGTACCGCTGCTGAATTGCCGGCCGGCTTTTTTAAAGAGACAGTGCATGAAAACACTATTATTTTTTAAAATAAATGCTTTACACTAAATGACAAGTACAGTAAGCAACACTGTCACTGTGCTTCTTATATGTGTGACTGACATGTTTCTATCTATCTAATCTATGTGTGATGCTCTATTCCTTCTTGTCTAAATTGTCGGGTACCGGTGTATGCCGCTGCTGAATTGCCGGCCGGCTTTTTTAAAGAGAGCGTCTTCTGAGCAGTTTGTCAGCTTTTGGACACCTTTGAAGGTGTTTTCTATGTGTTTCTATGTGTTTTTGTTTGCCTGCCATTGGTTTTAACCGTGTTCGACGGTGTTCTAAGGTGTTCGACGAACAGTTCGACGAACAGTTCCTCGAACATCCCGGTGTTCGACGAACCGAACCCGAACACTACGGGGGTGGCTCAACACTAATCGGTATCCTGCATGCTGCCAGGGTCAGCTTCTTTGATTGCTCCCAGAGCTTCTTGCAGGTTCAAAGCATAGTCTCTGATACTATCCTGGGCTCGCTGCTTACAGCCATAGAACCGCATTTTGATCTCTGCTGAGGTACGGGTGTCAAAGGTACCCCGCAGCCGGGTCAGAATGTCCTTTACAGTCCTTTTCTCCTCATCTGACCATGATTTCACTTCCCGCTGGGCTGCACCCGTTAACTGCCCCGTCAGAATGCTTACTTTCTGTTCTTCTGTCAGGGGATAAACTTTAAATAAACTGTGCAGTCTTTCCTTAAAGTCAGTTAATGTATGGGATTCCCCTGAGTATTGGGGCAGCCAGGCTGCTCCGGGGATGTAGGGCATGGAGAACGGCATCACCGCTGCTGCAGCCATGCTGGTGGTAGAAGGTCCCTCCGCGTCCGACATCTTCCTCCCCCCTAGTTAACCGTGGCCTACCTTTCGGCGATCCTCTTCTGTAGGCCGCGGGTCCGCTCGCGATGCTCTGGGCGAGGACCTTGCGTCACTCGGTGATGACGTCGGCGTACGCTGGATCTCCTTCCAGGACCTTGTGCAGCGTCTCAGCATAGGGCGGGGCTTCAGGTCTCACGCGGTTTTGACGTCCACGCCCCTCTTCTTCCCGCGCAGCGTCCCGAAGATGGCGCCCGATGGAGGGAAACGGCTCTGAATGGCTGGAAACGGCCCCGAATGGCGGGAAACTTCACTCAGGTAAGTATAAAGTCTTTTTCAGGCACGCAATACCCGTTTGTGGCGGGTTGGTCACAATCCTGCCAACTACGCCAAAAGCTGACTCGCCCCCTGGGCCGTGGGGCACCCGGAACCGGGCTTCTGTACAATGCTGGGAGTAGTAGCGGCAACCCGATCCCGTGGCTCAGGGTGGTCAGACCAAGTGCTGCGCAGTCTATTTATCAGTGTTTTGGAATGTCCGACTATGCCACCCGTGGATTGCGGTCATGGATGACCGCCGCTGCAAGGCAGACCGCTGAGGCTTGTGTTGGTGTGCAGCACAGGGGTAGGATAACTCCCCACGGGAAGAGTGTAGCCTCAGGGCAGAGTAGGTGGATGCTGGGGGTGATAGTGCAGGCAGCAATAGTAAGAGTTCAGAGTCTGCTTCAAACAGTCCAGGGTCTTTATTGCAGATGTTATTACTGACCCAACGGGAGTACCGGTTAGGAATGGGCCTGGGTATCTGAGAGCATTCGGGCGAGCCCCACTGGTCAGGGCGAGAGTGTAGGCCTACCGTTCTCTCTATGCTCTTGCTGACTATCCCCCTTTTCGTGGTGTAATAGCCCACGTCCCTGAGCTGGCCGTGTACTTTGCCTGTATGGCTTGCGACTCGGGCCTTAGGTACCTTTTGCTTCTCCTTGCTGTACTGGTCCCTCTGTGTGGCGGAGCCTTCAGGCTTCTTAGGCCAAGGGACCTGGAATCCCTCGCGGGTTGGTTCTCTGCTGCTGGGCTTGCAACCCTGACAGCATCGGACCCCAATGTCCGGTTGTGTGCTTCTCTCAGCCAGGACCGGCTCTCGTTGCCTCAGTCCCTGGCTCGCAGTCTCTCCTCCGCCTCACGGACTCCTCAGCTGCTGCTGACCTGTCCCTCTTCTCTGAGAACCCTTCTGGACACTTCAGAAGTGGGTTCTAGTCTCTCTAACCCTGCCCCAGTTCCAGCTTTTATAGGGGCAGCCTGCTCCCCTTACTGGCCTGGGACAGGAAGTGCTGCATGCTAATGGTCCCTGACCAGGGAACCTCCCTCCTGCTCTCAGACACAGCCTTTAATATTTGTGGCATCCAGGTCTGGGGTGACACAGTACTATGAAGAGATTTGAGGCTGATAAAGAGCACAGATGGGTTCGTGCAGATAAAAGCATAATGAGGAATATTTCTGCCAGACAAATTCATTGGATTAAGAGAGCAGCTGCTGAAATACCATTACAAATCAGCAAACAGGTATTTGAAGCTGCTGGTGCCTCTTGAGTCCCGCAAACCTGAAGGTGTAGGATCCTCCTTGCAGTCGTGCATAAACCTACTATTAGGCCACTCCCTAAATAGTGCTACAGTGCTCACAAGCAGAAACAGTTGCCTTGGGCCCAGACATACATGAAGATTGATTGTAAAACAGTCTTGTTTACTGATTAGTGCCGTGCAACCCTGGATGGTCCAGATGAATCGAGTAGTGGATGATTGGTGGATGGTCACTAGGTCCCAACAAGGCTGAAAAGCCATCAAGGAGTTGGTGCAGTCATGTTTTGGGCCAGAATCATGGGGAAAGAACTGGTAGGCCCCTTTAGGGTTATTGAAGATATGAAAATTACCTTGGCAAAGTATAGAGTTTATGACAAACCACTTTCTTCCATGGTACAAAAATAAGAACTGTGCAGCAAAATCATCTTCAAGCATGACAATGCACCATCTCATACTGCATAGAATACCTCTGAGTCATTGGCTGCTATAGGCATTAAAGGAGAGAAAGCCATGGTGAGGCCACCATCCTCCCCTGACCTCAACTCTATTGAGAACCTTTGGAGTATACTCAAGCAAAAGATCTATGATGGTGGGAGCAAGCTCACGTTAAAACAGCAGCTCTGGAGGCGATTCTGACATCCTAGAAAGAAATTCAAGCAGGAATTATCCAAAAACTCACATTCAAATTCAAGGGATGCATGAATTGTGAAGGTGATATCAAAGAAGGGGTCTTATGTTAACATGTAACTTGGCCTCTTAAGATGTTTTCAATTGAAAACGCATTTGATTTCAGTAAATGAGACCTCTTAATGCTGCAAATTCCACAATTGACAATTTTCAGTTCTTTACAACCTAAAAAATGTTTGGAAATTCTGCTGTGCATAATAACTTGGAACAATGCATTTTGATTTTTTTTCGTTTTGAAAAAAATGCTGTTATCATTGGGAGGTTTGTCCAATAAAATTAGATTTATACTCTAATAGTTGATGATTTGAACATTATATTGACCCATTTGCATCAATCAGTTAGGAAAATCAGAGAAAAAATAGCATTTCCATAATGGACACAGCCATGAAGTCCTTGAAGCTTCATGCTGCAGTATGGTGCTCTGTGTGGAGCTGTATTACAGTTATTCTTCTGAACATGGAATGCTGCCATTTTTTTCTATAGAATTCAACAAAAAAATACTTATCTGAAGTTGGGGTTATGTGGAGAGTAGCACGGCAGCTACAGTGACATTTCAGGCAACCATGAAGTCTAAACAGCAAAGAAAAACATCTGGTTTGTGTAAAATCTGGGATATGACCCAGCCGGACTGGGGAGAGAGGAGAAGGCTACATTCCATCCAACCAGTACTGCCTTGAGCTGTTGAATTAATATTATTCTCGTTAGTAGCCACCATGGAGAGCGCCATAATTTCATTCACATCGGCATTTACTGTGGAGTCACCATGATACATGTTATGAATGATCAGTGTTTTGGTTTGCAATGTTGGGCAGTAATCGTACACCCTTATGACTAAGGATATTGTGAGGTTTAGATAGTGGCCAGATGGCCTCATATTTGTTTTTTGTACAGTGATGTAAATTGTTTTGCTGGGTATGAAAAAATAAAGCTAGTCACGTCCAGTTTTGAGTAAAGATCCACCATGTTAAAGCTAAAAAATTTTGAATGCTAACCATCTTCCCAAAGAGATGCCGATCCTATGAATTAATTTAACCTCAATTTGCTACAGGAAGTACAATAGGGCCTCATAGAAGGTTATGGGTGTTATACTAGAGCTATATAAGGGGTGTGGACCGGACTATCACATTCCTACCCCTAAAGACACCAATCGCATTATATTGTGTGATGTGTATTGTGTCTTTTGTATATATACTGTATTGTGATATGGTAATGTAATATGCATAGTGTATAAGTAAAGTTGATAGTATACAGCATAGGGTAAGACGTAGTTTAGGGCTTAGGACATAAGATAGGTAGTGTAGATAGTTGACAGTAGTTAGGTAGTGACATTAGGGTAAGCATAGTGTTAATGTTCAGAACTAGCCCACAGTGAGACGGACTTAGTGTTAGGGTAAGTGACTTCTTCATATTGTTAGATAGGGGCAAGTTCAAGTAGAAGGAGGAAGTGTCAGTGAGCAGTGCTGCCGTTGGGTGAACTACAGCAGAGGAGACTAAGGGACAAGAGAGTAGCGCGACATGGAACTGACTGAAGAGACAGAGTGGCCTTCCACCTTAAATGGGTCCCTGGATAGGACGACGTGTCACGAGAAAGCTTGAGCTTGCTAAACGCTGAAGGTAACGAACCTAAACAGGACTGTGCTTGTGGAACTAGTGGGTGGTCCGAAGTGGTAGATCCAGGGCACCAGTAGTGGAACAAACAAGATGCGGAACCGCTGATCAGGTAGAGAGACCAGCTGAACAGGACTGTGGCGACAAGCGAGACTGTGACGAAGTAGGGCAAACCAGTGTGCTTCACCGGCTCTGGAGTAAACTACAGTGGAAGGAAACCATGTGTGTCAAAATGTTTTTCACTGTGCAGGAAACTTCCATAAGAATTTGTACCCGCTACCTGTTGTATACAACCCTTACCAAGTTAATGTTAAGTAAAGACCCTGAGTTTGAACGGAAGTCTCCTTTATTGAATTTTAATACTTATGGTCCTGACCAGCCAACACTATCGGCCACAGGCAGCCTGCACAAGCGCAAGACCCTGACATCACCAACCCAACACCAACACCCAGCCAGAACCCACTTTTTCAAGTAGCGTGTTGGGGCATCACAGGAGAAGACCAGTGCCTCGCCCGCAGCTACCGTCCCGTGCCGTGCTACAGCTGTATAGAGCCATATTATGGCCATATGCATGAGGTCTAAGACTTACTTTGTCTTAGATTGTACACAAGTAGATTGTAAATGGATAATCCAGAAAGTGTTATTATATTTAGTGAGGAAGAGGTTGTGGTTGAAATAGGACCTCTATGCCTGATGGTTCCAAGGTCACGTCATATACAATACTACATTTTGTGTAAGGGCCATGAAATTTTTAAGCTACACATTCGTAGAGCATGGTGGCTCAGTAGTTAGCACTGCAGATTTGTAGCACTGGGGTACTGGGTTCAAATCCCAGCAAGGTCAACATCTGCAAGGAGTTTGTATCTTCTCCCCGTGTTTGCGTGGGTTTCCTCTGGGTTCTCCGGTTTCCTCCCACACTCCAAAGACATACTGATAGAGAATGTAGATTGTGAGCCCCAATGGGGACAGTGCCTATATTGTCTGAATTGTAAAGTGCTGCGGAATATGTTGGCGCTATATAAATAAAAAGATTATTATTAATGTTGACTTTTCACTTCACTGTGTTTTCAGGCACATCATAAGGAGAGACAGGAGTTGGCTGCAGTGAAGATTCTTGAAATTTCATGTGAAGAATCCTTGGAGGATCATGTTTCTGAGATTAATATTTTGGGGCAATGTCAGCATTTCAACATTCTTAGACTCCTAGAGGCAATTTTTTGGGATCGGCAACTCTGGGTAAGAGGCTGATGAATGTCCACCTTTCTTGTTTTAAAATTCATTATTAGGTACAGAACTCACAAAATGTTGGCCAACATTGGGTAGAAAGGATTCTGTACATATATGACTGATAGCTCTCTCTCTTTCTCAGATCGTAGTGGAGTTCTGTGCCGGAGGAGCTCTTGATGGAGTTATGCATGGTCAGTAACACGTACAATCTTTACACATGTATGTCAAAACACACTTGCTACATGAAAGTCTCTGGTAAATGTCTGATTTATATATTATACCCTTCCCTGAGCAGAGCTGGGACATGGCCTGACTGAAGGCCAGATTCAGGTGGTCTCTTACCAAACGCTCCTTGGTCTTCAGCATTTACACTCAAATAAAATCATCCATAGAGATTTGAAGGCTGGGAACATCCTGCTCACACAACATGGAGACATCCGTCTGGGTAAGAGTTGTTCTGTATCTCCCCAGAAGGTTCCAAAATATCTATATTCATGAGGCAGTTATTCAATATGTACATAAAAATAGAAATCTAATCGTATTGTAGTAAGGACCATAGGGTGGCACTCAGATTACCTATGTGCCATTCCTAATAACACTAGAATAAAGGAAAAGTGTTCACTGGACAGTAACATCTGTATAGGGGGGTGTATGCACTTATCAACAATAAGCGCGCTCACCTCGATAGTTCAATCCCAGCTGCTGCCGATCCCAAGTAGGCGACTGCTGCTCCTATCATAAATGCAGAAAGAATTCCAGCAAAACGCAGGATTTTGGGGCTGTGCTGCTGGTAATAGATGATCCAGTTGACGTGCCCCCGGGGCAATGGGGGACTCGGCAGCCGGGCCTATGGATGCTGGGGGGGGAAATGTCACAGTGGCTGGCCCGGTTCGTGGCCCAGGGCGGTCAACCAAAAGGGGATCGTAACTTGGATAGAAAATTAAAATAAACTAAATAGTTTGTGACGCCAACTGTGGTATCTGGTAAGGATTACCAGCGCTGCTGCAGACCTCCGGGGGGTGATGGGATGGCAGCTGAGGTGTTTCTGCTCCCCACAAGTGGAGCGGGCCCCCGGGGCAGTGTGGAGTTTGGTGAGTGGTGATGCTGGGACTTGTAGTGCAGGCGGGATGGCGCAGCTGAAATAATTGACGGAGGCAGTGCAGTGCAGTCATCCGAGTTTTTACTCACAGTTCTTATGTAAGTTCCACAGGTACACTGTACGGGTGTCAGCCTCCCACGTTGTGCTAAGTTCACCAGATTGGGGGTTCAGCTCTTTCTCAGATGCGTCAGGAGTGCTTGACAGAACCCCGCTTTCTTATGTTCCTTCCTTTGACCGACTTCACGCTGGGTCTTCTCCCTCCTGCCCTGCGCTTTCCCACTCACAGTCCGGCTCGGGTGCTCTGAAGTCCCTCTGGGCAACCTGGAGTTCCCGGACCTACTTGACCCTCACGGTGACTAAGATAAGGCTGTGGCAACTGCACTATAAAAGTCAGAAGCCTCCGGTTTTTCCAGTCGAGACCTGGAGTAACACGGCTGGTCCAGGGGCCGGTCCCCTTCTTGCGGCCTGATCCCTCTGACACCTGGCAGATTCGGGGCATACGGGTACTTTCCTGCACTCGCCGTACCCCCTGGGATCCCTTCTATAGAACGGAGCCTTACTCCTCTGCTCCCCTCCAGGGCCTCTATTGCTAGGCCCCACTTATGGAGCAGAGCTCCTGAAGAGACTCTGCTCCCTGACTGACTGACTAACCTGCTACCCTAAGATGGCTTCCCTTTATATACCTCCTACAATGGTGCTCCCCTACTCTACATCCTACACCCACACCCACTACTGGTTCCCCCTACCTTTGGTTCCCGCCACTCCAGCCAGGGACAGGGCTCAGCAGGAAACACATTGTGTCTTGCCCTTCCAGCCGGCCTGGAGCAGTGTAGTGTTGAATGTGGGTGTTGGGGTTCCCGGCAGCACTCCCTGCTTACCTGAGAGAAGGAGACACCACACCTCTGGGTGAGGTGCAGTACATCTGTGGCGACTGAACCCTCAGGGGCGCCACACAGTGATGTAAGAATAAATACTTATAGACATGTACAACTCGACACTTTTCTTGGTCGGACTGTCCCCTTTATCAGGAAAAATATATTGCATGGAAGTAGAGCAAACACTGATTTAAACAGTGGGAGGGTCCTAATTAATTCGTAAATGAATTATTAGTAAAAAAAATATATAGATAAAACCCATTCATAAAACAAATAGGCCTATCTGTTACTAAATAGCTGTATCTAAAAAAATCAATACATTTGTAAAGATATAGATACATTAGTAAGTAAAGAAATTCTTAATTTACAAGAATACTTGTCATGGAGATTTTCCTGTATATATTTATATACAGGTCTATCATTAATTTTCCTTTCAATGTATTATTCACATTTTTACATTTAAATACTTCTTCATCCATATATTTTATAACAAACCATTCTCATATTTTCCGATCACATAACAGGTCCCACATCTTCACCCTCTTACCACAGTGTCCATCACACCATTTCCCCCCATTCCTATATATTTCTATACAGTGTCTACATGTTTTATGAGTGGGTTTTATCTATTTTTTTTACTATTAGGTTATTAATGAATGAATTTGGACCCTCCCAGGGGGTGGCATCTTTCAGTTAGCAACAGCGACCTTTTTAAGTATATAAATCACTGTTGTACTTCCATATAATGTACTTTTCCTGATGAAGGGGTCAGTCCGACACAGAAACACTTTGAGATATACATGTAAATAAATATTTATTCTTACCTCACTGATCACTGGATCATCTATTACAAGCAGCCAGAAAATCCTGCTTTTTCCTGGAATTCTTTCTGCATTTAGATTTACATTCTGTGTAAATGGACCGTTATTCTTCTCCTTCCTGCTGAATCCAGCTTTAGTTTAAAAAAAAACTGCAAACTCAAACTGAATTAAGTTCTTCTGAGTTATAGTATCTTGTATT
This sequence comes from Phyllobates terribilis, assembly GCF_046119375.1. NCBI lineage: Eukaryota > Metazoa > Chordata > Amphibia > Anura > Dendrobatidae > Phyllobates > Phyllobates terribilis. Next base: position 525,519,719 of record NW_027362771.1, on the reverse strand, counting down.
GATACTAAAGGGGTGGTCCGGGACTTAAAATATATTTTCTAAATATCTATCCTTACACCCTAACCACTTTTGTAATTTTCTGTATTACAACACCCTACACTTCTCCCTATCCTGCTAATCCCTAAATGTGTTTTTTTTTTTTACTGTACTTCCTGTTACGTTTCTTTTGAGAGGAGTCTCAATTGTAACATCACAGGAAGCTGGGGCTGCACTCACTTCCTGCAGCATCCATTGCCCGTCTTAGAGCAGGACGTCACAAGGCACAGCACTGCAGTTAGTAACTAGCTTCTTGCATCGCTGCCCCCTCTGAAAACGTCCTGGATCCTGGGTGATGGATGATGTGGGTGATGTAAGTGTACTAAAGCAGATCTTTTATCTTCTTGTGTAGTGACATAAATGTTGACTTTATTTGTATTAAACTTTCTGTGTCCTGTCTCTGTCAGCGGATTTTGGGGTCTCTGCAGTGAACAGCCAGACCCTGCAACGTCGAAGTTCTTTTATCGGAACTCCTTACTGGTAAGAGAATTTTCTTATTTGTTCAATGTACAATTCTCAGCATTGAAATTGCAACACTAAGATGGAAAAGTCATGAAGTTATGGAAATCACAGGATCAATAGAAATGTTATTGATATGCAAATGATGAAAAAAGGGAAACAAAATTTTCAAAACATCTCGATTTATTCAGTATTGAGTATGAGAGCCACATGCAGAAATCCCCGCACTTACATGTCTTGGCTGCTATCAGTGAGGTAGGTTCTGCCACAGTAAATGCACTTGGGCAAATCATCAAAAGTTGCTGCTGACAGCTCCCTTTGCAATTGCTGAACAATGACATCCCTGATCTGCTCAGTGGAAGACAAGTCTGGAGATGCTGCAGCCATGGTAACATCTTTAGGCCATGGAGGCTGCTCACAGTAGCACCAGCAACATGCAGCCTGGTTTTGTCGTGTTGAAAAATGGTACCTGGGACAATTGATACATTCTGCACTACATGTGAAATTGGACATCACACACCATGCTTAAGGTGTCAAACAGTATCTACACAAACCATCAGAATGCATTTGCATAACATTGGGTTACAAGCCAGATTTCCAGCTACAGGTATACCATTGATCTCACACCACCAATCTCAAAGTTTATTACGAAGCAGAGCAAGACAGCAATGGAGGCCAGAATGGAGGTTTATCCATTTCAGTGACAAGTCCTGCTTTTGTTTTGGATGCAATGATAGCTGGAGATTGGCCTGGAGACCACGTGGGTAATGCCATGAAGAGGCCTTCATGTGGAAACATCACACCATTCTACTCCAGGGATTATGGTGTGGGGTAGCATTCATTCCATGTATACTAACAGCTTGAAGTTACACTAGTTTGGTTGTGGCACCAGTGACGTGGCCATTTCTTCAAAGGGTCTCAAGTGCAATTTTTCAACATGACAACACCAGGCTGCATGTTGCCGATTCTACTGTTAGCAGCTTGCATTGTCCTCGTTTTCATTGAGGACATCTGAGACGCCATTGCTCGCCAATTGCAAAGGGATCTGCCAGCAGCGGATCTTCATGATTTGCTGCCCAAGTGCATTCAGTGTGGCAGAACATTCATGAGACAACCATTAAAGAAGCCATGAAGGTTTTTATCGTCTTAATATATTGCAATCATTATATTTTAGAGTCCCAATTGCTCATTTTGTTTTTCTACCCAGCTTTGTCTTCTCTTTTTTCTGCTCTATGTAGAAACAGGAAGTCTCTTGTCCCTGCAGAAATCACCCCCTTTTCAACTCCTGACTAGGCTGCTCCCTCCTTTCCCCTCCCAGGGACTTTTGCAGTGACTCATGACTCGCGCAGGAAAAATTGACCTCCTGTTTCTACATAGAGCTTAGAAGGATCAGCTAGACAGTTTTTAATCACATGATGTCATAAACCTAATGGAAAACAAAAGAATTAGCTGGGTAGAAAGGCAAAATGAGCAATTGTAAGTACACAGTGCTATGTAATATGATGATCGCTAAATTTTAAGAAAATAAAAATTTGGATGGGAGTGCTTCTTTAATAACCTCATTATAGCAGCCAAGGTTTGTAAGTGTGTGTCTTTCTGTGTGTGGCGCTCTTACTCAATACTGAATAAATCGAGATGTTTTGAAAAATTGTATTCCATTTTTTCATTATTTGCATATCAGTAACCTGCCTATTATTCCTGTGATTTCCATATTTCCACAACTTTTCCTTCTTGGCGTTGCAATTTCAATGTTGAGGAAAGTATACTGTCTCACTTTGTAAGACTCATGCTGGTTAGATGCCACATATACTGTACAACAAGCTGCAATACTCTGCGTATTCTGACACCTTTCAGTCATTACCTAGATTAATTTTTAATTTTTCAGTAAATTTTATGTGATATTCATCCAGAATAACCTCTACTCCCAATGAACTTCTGGTATCAAAGACTCTTTTATCTTTTCATTAGTTGTCCTTCCTGGATCATTTTTTATAGGAACTAACCGTTGCATATCAGGAACAAGACCTGCCATTTTAGGGATGCTCTTACCCAGTGATCTAGTCATCACAATATGATGACTTCAGGACTAGATCCTGATGCTTGGTCATTTTCCTACAACCAACACATCAACTGAAAATGACAATTCACTTGTCCAATGTATTCCACCCGTTGACTGGTGCCATTGTCAACAGATGATAGTTGTTATGGATTATGTTATTCAAGTGGATTTTTAAAGTTTTCCTTACAAAATACTTTCTTTCTGAATGCTGGTAGGATGGCCCCTGAAGTTGTAATGTGTGAGACGTGCAAAGATGCCCCATATGACTACAAGGCTGATGTCTGGTCTCTTGGCGTTACTCTCATTGAGCTGGCTGAAACTCAGCCTCCAAATCACGAAATGAATCCCACTCGTGTCTTGCTCAAGATCCTCAAGTCTGAGCCACCGAATCTGAAGTATCGGAAGTTGTGGTAAGTTAATTTTTTTGCAAACCTATTTAGTATGCAACTGAATATGAAAAGCTCTTCATGTTCGTTCAAAGAAAATTCCATCAAACTCAGGCAACTACCTCTTTAGATTTATAGTCAATTGATATTGAATTGTCCTTGTTTTATTCCCTAATTAGGTCTCAAGACTTTAAAGACTTTCTAAATAAGTGTTTACAAAGGAATCCCCAAGAACGATCTTCAATCAATGAGCTTATTGAGGTTAGTTACAGTAAAGACATTGAAGACGCCTAGAGGGTAGACACAAGACAGCCTAACTTAATAACAAATCATAGTGGTTCAGTCTCCTGCATATCTTTTTTTTTATTTAGCACTCCTTTGTGTCCAAGGGTATTGATAATGCTCCATTAAGAGAACTGGTAGCTGAAGTTTTAGCAGAAATTACAGAAGAAGAAGATGGAAGTCTGAAAGATTGTGACTTAGTGGTAAGAAAAAACTTTTATCCTTAATTTTATCCTTAAAAAAGTGGTACCATGTGACGCCATATCACATTATATAGCACATACCAAAGATGTAGCTGTTGGGATTTAGTCATCAGGTGCAAATCTTTACTCTAGCACCCACCTAGATACACACTCGCACACCTCCAGCTATACTAAATTTAACTCCATCCCATAAAATGTACAAATTAGTATGGCTTTACTGCATTTAAATAATAATAATACAAATAATAATTTAAATATAGTATTGCTATATGATATACACATACATACGCATTATTTATCTATGCATATGCTTAAGTATGTGTGTATTACACACATACTTAAGCATATGCATATATGCTACATACATGGACATACACTTACACACATACAGACAACTATACAAATACATAATACAAACATTAACATTACACATACACACATTACATGCATAACACACATATTCATACGCAAAACACACAAAGATACCTTCACATACATATACATCACACACACATGTAGTTACACATGACACATACTACAGTAAATATCTCCTATAGAACTGTCAATTCCCATCAGAACAGAGGGAGCCCTGGTGAAAAGAGGACAGGACGCTTCTACAGACTCTCCCCTCCTCTGTCACCTGTCTGTCCTGACAGAGCTGCTCCATGGATCAAGTTACAACAGCCAACATGAAGGTCTTGCAGCTGTTACTAAAAGAAATACAATCTAGAGAGGGGGAAAGGCAGGATCTACAGCCACTCTCATCTGCACCCCCTCCACATCTCTAAGTATCTGCATCTGTGTCTAATGTGGTCCCTTCCACCGCCTAGCTATGCCCCTGTACATACAAATATAACATAGCAACTTTTTCCTACATAAAATCTAATTTGTATCCTAGATGTTCAATACTCAAATGAAAATGTAAAGTTTTTTTAAAAAGTTTTTATTTTATTCTCAGAATGATGTTTCACGCAATATCAAAGGACAAGAGGATATACTTAGGGATTCTCAGTCCCCTGGACAAGACTCTGTCGAAATAGAAGATGGCCTGCATGCCGCCCAGGAAAGAGATGCTATTAAAAACGCAAACCAAAAACCATCAATGAGACTACAAAAAAGAACAAGTTTCTTGAAAGAGATGCGTAGACGTTCTGCTCCTTCATTTTCGAATGAAGCCAGAGCATCTGTGAAATGGAGAGTTGGCAAGGAGCACTTTGAAGCGAAGAATAGAGAACATGTCAAAAAGCCACACACTCCTCCAATGAACATTCCTCTTGACATACCAAACTCTGAATTAGGATTATTTCAATCTTCTGGAGTGTCAGGAGAAAAGGAGATCAGTGATTTACATGATGTGCAAGATATGGATACTGGTTCTGCCACTTTATGCCTTGCTAATAAAGAATCTAAAGAGGAAGCTAATATAGGCCTTCAACAGACGCCAAAATTAGCCAAAGAAAATCAATATGAGGTCATTAATCCGATAAATCACTCACATACCAACTGCAATTCCTGGGACTTGTTTAGATCTCTAACACCTACTCCTCAAAGGTGGAGAAGTAATGAAAATCTTAGCTCTTCAACTAGGATATTAACCAAGACCTGGTCAGTGCCGTGCACTAGTAAGAGAAAATCCACTGTTGCTTGGAGAACATTGAAAGAAAATGTAGCAAATGAGCAAAAACAGGTAATAAAAACCATTAATGAATCATCACATCTATCTAACAAAGATGAAAACCCACCAGATCCAGATTCTACTGAGGATGAAGATAGTAAGACTGAAGACAGAATTACTTATCATATCAATGATAGACCTCAGGCTTCTTTTAGATGTTCTTGGTATGTACCTCAAACAGAGAAGCATACTGGAGCACAGAAGCATTCACATTCATTTTCACATGGTAAAAAAGCATCGGTGAAATGGGTTGCTAAAAAAGAGCAGGATGTAGCCAAGGATAATGTTTTTATAGGCCAGAAGAAAACATCATCTTTAGAAATTATTGTAAGTTCTTCATCTGAAGTTGACAAGGAGAGTAAACACCCAAATGTGGTTGAAAAGGAAACTATCAATATGAACAAAGAAGACCATCATATGTATCCATACAGCAACCGCCCGTCAGAAGCCTATAAACATGTCCATAAATCTATCTCTCCAGTTATTGGTAACGCAAGTAATAATCGTTCTGCCAGGAGATTATTAAGACGATGGACAATAGCAAATTCAACAGAAGAAATCAACTTGGAATCACCATTCTGTTTAAAGGAAACTGAGTTAAAATATGAAGTAAGGGGAAAGAATGAAGATGTAATAGCTCATTTACTCAAAAAAGAAGATAGTGAAAAATCTAATGCCAGTGACAGAAGTATGGCTACAGGTGAGAGTAATCGTGAAAATGATGCTACTCAGGAACCCAGAGTCCAAAAGAGGCTGAACTTTGCTCGATGTTCATGGAGTGTTCATCCTGCTGATGTCAATGGTGAATCCAATATACTGAACGTAAAAACTCAAGACATGATCAACATAACAGAAGATGTAGCAACAGAGGAGGTAAGAGCCCTGAAGGTAAATAATATATGGCAGCAAAAATCTAGATATTCCTACCATGTGAAATTCTAGGATGGTGCCATAGCTGCATATACTTATATACTTGTTAAAGAAGACCTTTCTCTGAATTTTTCAACTTCAACATCATATTATGCTTACTTATATAGCACCAACATATTCCACAGCACTTTACAGACTTTATCATCACTCTCCCCATTGGAGCTCAACATCATAATTCCCTATCAGTATGTCTTTGGAGTGTGGGAGGAAACCGGAGAAACCCCACGCAAACACGGGGAGAACATACAAACTCCTTGCAGATGTTGTCCTAGTTGAGGTTTGAACCCAGGATCCCAGCACTGCAAAGAAACAATACTAACCACTGTGCCACCGTGCTGCTGGTCCACTACTTCTGGAACAGTTTTTCTTTTCTGTGCCCCTCCATTCCAAAGTTATGACCCCCTGAAAAAAAAATGTTTTTTTCAACCAACTTTGCGTATACCACAGAACATCTTTGAGGGTGTGGACATGCTTGTATTGACTAGCCTCAGAGGAGAAAACGCAAATGCTTACAGAGAAGTTGGTTGAAGGGGATATTTGCATCTTCATGCTCTATGCAAAAGAGGAAGAGGACTTGAATTCTAGCGCCACCTATTGAAAGCAGCAATCCTAAAAGTCAATATCGACTCTTTAACAAGCCTTGCAAAATGACTTAGGGTAAAAGCCAAACCAGAATCTCAAATTTGCAGACACGGTGTTTCGGGGTGTTGCCCCTCGTCAGTGCAAAGTATGAGATGTGATTTGGCTTGGTGAGAGGCTTAAGACTGGGATCTAAGAGGTAACATTTCTCCTCATTCTCAAGAGAGATAACTTTGAAATGGAGGAGAAGAGAAGAAGTAGAAAATCTATTCCAGAATCAATGGAGCAGAGCCAATTAGAGGAAAAACGTAGTTTAAATTAGAGTTTAGTTTAAATTAAAAACTCCATTCAAAGGTCTTCTTGTAGACAGCTGAGAACCTTTTATGTTTCTAAGATATTCTTAGGGTCTGTTCACATCATGTTTAGCACTTAGGATGGAGGTATACATGTGGAGAATCCCCTGATAAATACTTCCCCAGAAAGACTCTATATAGGCACCTAGTGGCATACTTTGCTAAAAGGTTTTCAATATAAAAAAGTTTAAAGCACAAATTTAATGTAAATTATTATTCTCTGGTGTCTCTCTAGACCCCAGAGCATAATAAACGTAGTATGTAAAAATTTTGAGAAAACCCTAATATTCACCTTGCCACTCTCCTCTTCGGCCTGTCCACTCCTCACCATCACCCATCCAGTTCTCGCCGCATCTTCAGATCGCCGCCGCTCTCCCTAAAATCCTTAAGCCTCTCACGCTAGGCCAAGACTTCTGGCTTTGATGGTGCCCAGGAGGATTTTGCACATGCAAGGTCACAGAATACGCTGTGATGTCATGACACTGTGACCTTTTGTGCGCTTGCGCAGACCCTACCGACCCTCATCAAAGCCGGAAGTCTCAGCCCTGAATGAGAGGCCTGGGGATTTCAGTATGGGTAGAGGAGATCTGAAGATGTGTCAAGGACTGGATAGGTGACAGGGAGGTGAGTAAAAGGATTTAATTTTTTTGCACATTTTGATGGCCCTTTATGGTTTAGTGGCCGCCGTCTTGGTAAGCAAAAAAAAATCCACATTTTGGAGAATGTTAATGTTTGTAAGATTCGAGTAGAATTAAAATCCACTTCAATGTATTCACTCATCTCTGCCCTCCAGGTATCTGACTTGGGGGTTCCAAGTCTATGTGAAAGAACAGTGGGCAGACTTTTGTGCCCTTTTGTAGAGGGAGATTTGGGGAGAGGATTCTTCGTGAGCACGGTCATCCTCAGGAATATGTACAAGCTAGAAAGTACAAAGCAACATGCTCCAACATCTCCATCTTGTCCCACCACCACCCTAAACTTTGACGCTGGATGCTATGAATTAGTTTTTAGAGTCCAGAATTTTTCAATTTAAGTATAAACGTTTAGCTAGTTTTTCCAAATTTTCATATATGTGATAATGTAACTTAGTGTAATGCCCTTTAAAAGGTGCGAGGTGAAGAGTCAGATGAAAAGGACATGTCATCTCTGGACACGCAAAAGACTATTCGGATCACCAGGAGGTTCATAGTGGATGGAAAGGAGATGCAGGTGTCATCATGTAAACGCAAGGCTCAACCAAACAATAAAGATAGCAAAGAACGCACAGTTAGGTAAGAATGGCCTTACAAGTGTGTGGCTTCCTGTGTATGATTTGGGTTACCATAGAGAAATATGCTATGCTAGGTCTTGAGATACACCATATTGAACCTGTGCTGTAATCTTTCTTTTGCATAAATACTTAGATAACAGTATAAGAATATGCTACGTGGTTTTATGCTTTCTCTTGAGTTTTCAAGTGCTATTATCCACAGTTTGAAATCCCTATATATTTTCTTTAAGTGTTTTATCATATGGCCACGGCCCCACTATCAGTATTTGTTCAGTATTCGGTCAGTATTTTTTCTCAGGAGTGGGAGCCAAAATCAGGAGTGGGTGATAAATGCAGAATTGGTGACTTGTTCTATTATATATTTTCTCTGATTGTTCCTCACCTAGTTTTGGCTCCCACTCCTGAGAAAAATACTGACCGAATACTGACCAAATACTGATAGTGGGGCCATGGCCTATAGGGCATGTTCACATAGAGGTTTTTTGTTCACATGGATTTCAACATCTATTCTGGGCAAAAATTATTATGGAAACCTCACTCAGTTTCCATTGTATGCCAATTGAACTGGGTGAATCCACATAAGGACCATCAACATTCCACGTTACAAATCCTCACCATAGATCCAAGAGTCAGCCTTGGATTTCTGCAGAGGATTCTACTGCAACACTGTTCAGATTTTTCCACATGAAAAATTTGCTATGTGAGCCTACTTTATGAGCAAAGTAAGAAAATATTTTACATGCCTAGCTAATAGTCTTGTGAGAGCAGGTTTTCACTTTAATGTTAAGCAAAACCAAAATCGTGGGCCAGCATACCTGTTAGTATAGGTGCAATGTCTAGTTACACATTCACATTGTGGCCATTACCAGACGATACCTAAAAAAAATAAATAGATACAAGGTAAATAAGTAGTAGTAATACATGTAAAAAACATAGGGGACTTGGTTGACACTGTTTTAATCAAAAGAGCGTAAAAGCCATCCCACCACGACAAGGTGTACCCAATCAGGATGGTCCCCAACTCTAGGATTTCACCTTGCTATGTACCCGCAGTACTGAAAATATGTTATTTTACATTGTTTGAGAAAGTCACATAAAGGTCAATAAGAAAACAACTAAAAAAAACATAAAAGGTGTTGCCAACTACTTTTTATAGATGGCCTTGTCATAGGATAGGTCATCAATTTCTAATTGGTAAGTGTGTAACACCTAGCACCTCTGCCGATCAGCTGTTACCGGCACCGGCCAGAAGTTCTCGGATGCTGTAGGAACACAATAGCTCAGTCATTTCGAAAGTGGCCTTGGCCAGGTACTGCAGATCCATCCCCTACAGTACCTGGCAGTGGCCACTACAGTTTTGACGAGATTGATGTTTTTCGCCGGCAACAGCTGAATGGCAGGGGTGCCGGGTGTCGCACCCTTACTGATCAGATTTTTGATGGTCTACCCTAGGGATAGGCCATCAATAAAAAAAAGGAGTGGCCAACACCTTAACCCTTTTCTGACACAAGGCGTAATAATACGCCCTTAGCCTTGGACCATAATGACCAGGTACGTATTATTACATCTCATGGATTGCGTCCACACAGAGGCTGTGCGTGGGCGCGATCTCCCCTGGGTGTCAACTGATTCTGACAGCTGACACCCGGCAATCGGTGCCAGGAGCGGTCCCGCACTGCTCCTGGCACATTAACCCCTGAAATGCTGAGATGAAAGTCGGTCGCAGCATTTCGGGAGTAGGCAGAGGTAAGACATCCCCTCTTATCTTGGATTGGAGACCCGTGACGTCATCGCATTGTCACGACGACATCCAGATCACCAGGCATCAGCAAGTTAGTTAGATCATCCGCAGTGTATAATCTATCTAACTTGTGTCAGTGCAGCGCTGACAGCCCGCATAGCATAGGGATGCTACTGCATCCCTATGCTATACAAGCGATCAACCTGCAAAAAATTAAAGTCATATAGTGGGAGTATTTAAAAGTGAAAGAAACTGAAAAAAGTGAAAAAAAAATGTAAAAATATAAAAAAATAATAATTAAAAAAAAATAAAAATATATTGTACCCATAAATAAATCTTATTATGAAAAAAAAAAAAAGTAACAATAAAAGTACACATATTTGGTATTGCGGCGTCCGAAACGACCTGTCCTATAAAACTGTCCCACTAGTTAACCCCTTTAGTGAACAAAGTAAAAAAAACAAAAAACGAAGTAAAAAACGTTGCTTTATCATCATACCACAGAACAAATAGTAGAATGCGCGATCAGAAAGACGAAAGTAAATAAAAATGTTACAGCTGAAAATGTCATCTTGTCCCGCAAAAAAATAGCCACCACATCTCCATCAGCTGAAAAATAAAAAAGTTATAGCTCTCAGAATAAAGCGATGCAAAAAATTTTTTTTTATTATTATAAAATAGTTTTTATTTTGTAAACGCGCCAAAACATAAAAAAGCTATATAAATGTAGTATAGCTGTAAACATACTGACCCGAAGAATAAAGATGCTTTATGAGTTTTACCACATGCGAAACGGCGTAAAAAAAACAATTCCTGAATTGTTTGTTTTTGTTTATTCTGCCTCCCACAAATCGGAATAGAAAGCGATCAAAAAATGTCACTTGTCCAAAAATGGTACCAATAAAAATGTCAACCAGACCCGCAAAAAACAAACCCTTACATGAATCTATCGGCCGAAATATGGAAAAATTATAGCTCTCAAAATATGGCTATGAAAAAAATAGTCTTTGCAACAGCTGGCAAACATAAAAAACCTGATATCTGGTATCGCTGTAATCGTACCGACCTGAAGAATAAAGTTGTCTAATCACTTATACCGCACGAGGAATGATGTAAAACATAAATAAAACTAATTCCTCACCTGCTGCTGATTTGTTCATTCTGCCTCCCAAAGATCGCAGTATGGCTCGGCTCACATTTATCCTGCGCTCTGCGCTGAGCGCTTACACCAGGGTTTCCATGTAAATCTCTGAAAGACAGAACCTCTGGTGGAAGATTCCCTGTAATGAGGCAAATGGAGACACTGTGGACGCTGTCTGACCTTTATTAGGAGTGATTAAAAGTGCCGTCGGCCACAGTTTTGTGAACCTCTAAAAAAAAGGACACCGCTAAAAGAGGTCAGATGGAGTCCAGAATAACTCTGCTGCCTCGTTATAGTGAATGGATCCCTCAGGGGTTTCATCTGAATTACGTCACTTGGAGATTTAAGTGGAAACCCCGATATCAGTGCTCTGTGTAGAGTACAGGATAAAAGGGAACATTTTACATACCATTCTGGATCACAATAAAAGCTTTGACTCAATCCACAAAAAAAGCAAGTCCCCACTCAGGTGCGTCATCTGTTAACAGAGATATAGGGGGCTTTCACGTTACTAGTAGCACAAAGGCTCTGGAAAAGCGAAATGGCCCTTTCCCCCACAAAAGAAATTCAGCAAATTCTGTCTCCTAAATACAAATGCCCATCCCTCCCTTCTGAGTCCAACAGTGTGCCTAAACCGCAGTTAGCGTCCACATGTTTGGCATTTCTGTAGCGAAGAGAGCCCACCTAATTTACAGGTGCATGTCCCCAGAAGCTCGAACTAGGCATAACGTACTAATCACTACAACAGCAGTTTGCAATTTTCACTCAGCAACATCCACTGCTGCTTGTTCCTGGAAAACACCCATGTAGTTAAAATCCTCACCACACCTGTAGATAAATTCCCAAATAGGTATAATTTCCAAAATGGGGTCACTTGAGGGGGATTCTGCTCTTCTAGCACTTAGGGTCTCTGTGTATGGGTCTGCATACTATTTTTGTAAAATCTGCGCTCCAGGAGGCAAATAGTGCTCTGTCTCTCCCGAGTCTCGCTGTATGGCTAAGCAGTACTGTACAGCCACATTTGGGTTATTTCTACATTCAGCAGAAATTGTGTGACAATTTTTTTGTGCCATTTTTACCCATTTCCCAGTGTAAAAAGGTAAAATCTGGTGCTAAAACAAAACTTTGGTGGTAAACATTTAATTATTCTTTCTTCACTGCCCAATGGTATAAAATTCTTTGAGGCACATGTGGTGTCAAGATGGTCACTGCACCCCTAGATGAATTCATTGAGAGGTGTAGTTTGTAAAATGGGGTCTCTTATAGGGGGTCTTGCTGTTCTGGCACCTTAAGGGCTCTGCCAAAGTGACATGGCACTGTCAAACCAGTCCAGCAAAATATGAACTCCAATATGGCGCTTCTTCCTTTCTGAGCTTTGCAGTGTGCCTCAGAAGTACCGATAGCTTTCAACCACATATGGGGTATCAGCGTACTCAGGAAAAATTTCAAAACAAATTTTAGGGTGCATTTTCTCCTGCTATCATTGTGAAAATTAAAATATTGGGGGCTAAAACAAAATTTTTTTGGAAAAAATATATTTTTTCATTTTTACAAAATTAAAACTCTGTGAAGCACCTGCGGGTTCAAGGTGCTCACCACACATCTAAATAAATTCCTTGAGGAGGCTAGTTTACAAAATGGAGTCACTTGTGGGGGGTTTCCACTGATTAGGCACATCAGGGGCTCTCCAAAAGCAATATGACACTCGCAGACCATTCCATCAAAGTCTGCATTCCAAAACATCACTACTTCCCTTCCGAGCCCTGACATGCACCCAAACAGTAGTTTTCTCCCACATATGGGGCATCAGCGTACTCAGGAGTACTAAAGAGTTTTGCATTGAAAAAGTCAAGCGGTGCTCCTTCCCTTCCAAGCCCTGCCGTGTGCCCAAACAATGGTTTTCCCCCACATATGGGGCATCAGCCTACTCAGGAGAAATTTCACCACAACATTTGGGGTCCAATTTTTCTTGTTACACTTGTGAAAATAAAAAAAATGGGGCTAAAAGATCATTTTTGTGGAAAAAAAGTGATTTTTTTATTTTCACGGCCCCTAAGTTATAAACTTTTGTGAAACACTTGGGGGTTCAAAGTGCTCACCACACATCTAGATAAGTTCCCTGACGGGGCTAGTTTCCAAAATGGTGTCACTTGTGGGGGGTTTCCACTGTTTAGGCATATCAGGGACAGGGACTCTCCAAACGTGACATGGCGTCCGCTAATTATTCAAGCAAATTTTACATTCAAAAAGTCAAATGGCGTTCCTTCCCTTCCGAACCCTGCAGTGCACCCAAACAGTGATTTTCCCTTACAAATGGCGTATCGTCTTGCTCCGGAGAAATTGCATAACAAATAGTTTAGTGCAATTTCTCCTGTTACCCTTATGAAAATGCAAAATTTGGGGCTGAAAAACATTTTTGTGGGAAAAATGTAAAAATGTTATTTTTACGGCTCAATGTTATAAACTTCTGTGAAGCACCTGGGGGTTCAAGGTGCACACCACACACCTAGATAAGTTCCCTGATGGGTCTAGTTTCTAAAATGGTGTCACTTGTGGGGGGTTCCCACTGTTTAGGGACATCAAGGGCTCTCCAAACGCGACATGGCATCCGCTAATTATTCAAGCAAATTTTACATTCAAAAAGTCAAATGGTGTTCCTTCCCTTCTGAGCCTTGCCGTGCGCCCAAACAGTGGTTTTCCCCCACATACAGGGTATCAACGTGCTCTGGAGAAATTGCACAACAAATTTTGGGGTCCATTTTTTCCTGTTACCCTAGCAAAAATAAATAAAATTGGGTCTAAAGTTAAATTATTGTGAAAAAAAGTTAAATGTTCATTTTTTCCTTTCACATTCCATTAATTGCTGTGAAGCACGTGAAGGGTTAAAAAACTTCATGAATGTGGTTTTGAGCACCTTGAGGGGTACAGTTGTTAGAATAGTGTCACTTTTGGGTATTTTCTGTCATATAGACCCCCAGGGGCAGATTAAGAGTAGCTAGGGCCCCGGACAGTTTAGAAGGCGTGGGCCCCCCACCCCGGTACCTGATGTATCACATGACATGTCACATGATCTCCTTTGATAAATCATGTGATAGTTTATGTGCGTAACATACTGGTGCTTTGGTGCTGGTCTGTAAACTGAAAAAGTTTGAGATAGCAGAGCTCTATGCGGCACGCAAATTTTTCCCTTGTGTGTAGCGCTATGTGACTCACCCCCTGGGCCGTGGGGTACCCGGAACCGGGCCTTCTAGTGTACGGTGCTGATGGGGGTAGTAGTGGCAACCCGATCCTGTGGCTCAGGGTGGTCAGACCAAATGGTGGCAGTCTATTTATCAGTGTTTTGAATGTCCGACTACGCCACCCGTGGATTGCGGTCAGAGATAACCGCCGCTGCCAGGCAGACCGCTGAGGCTGGTGTTGGTGTGCAGCACAGGGGTAGGATAACTCCCCACGGGAAGAGTGTAGCCTCAGGACAGTGTAGGTGGATGCTGGGGGTGATGGTGCAGGGGCAGCAGAAATCACACAGAGTCCAATGATGCAGTCCAAGGTTTTTACTCACAGTTGTTATCCATGTCATTTCTGTCAGCAATGACTGCCCAAGCCATGCTGCGTCCACCAGGTGAGGGGCTCGGTCAATCCCCAGGCAATTCAGGAGTATGGCGCAGGACCCCCTTCTGTCCTTTCTCTGGCCTCTCGTGCCCCACCAGTGACCAAACTTCTGTCCAGCTACCGCGGACCGTGTCGGGTAAGCGTTGGCCTCCGCTTCCCGCTATCCTATATGGTGCCTTCATAGCAGATTTGGCGGGGGGTCGCACCAATAAATGATCATGACCTCCGGTTCTTGGCTGAGGGATAATTTACCTCCACCAACTTGGGAATCCGGTACCCTTCTATAGCCTGACCCTTCACCAGCTATAACGCGGGTTTGCAACGGTTTCTGTCCGTTCTGCTCTCTCTTAGGGTCCCTTCTGCCATCTTGTTTCTGGAGCCTTTCTACTCCTCTGTCTCTTCTCCTTCCTTCCTTCTCCTTCTTTACTTCTCCTCTCTGGCCCCGGCCTCTTCTCTAGGCCTGCCTCGTGGAGCTGAGCTCAGGCTGAGCCTCAGCTCCCTGACAGCTCTCTCCTCCTTCTGCTCTGAACTGAACTTCACTTCTCTCAGAACCTAAGATGGCTCCCACCTTTTATCTGCTTCTCTGTGTCTGAGCTCAGGTCACCTGCACCCAATGAGCTCCTTCCTATGCTCCAGAAACCGTCCCCTTCTGCTCCTACATCACTGGGTTCTCTCCCCCCTCCCCACTCCAGCCAGGGACATGGTCAGTTGTGCCTGCATATACATGGGAGCACCGTCGAGCTGTCCCCCGGAAATGGGGTGAGTGTGTGTATGCAGCTAACTGAGCCCTGGTCCACACTCCATCCTTACCTGGGAGTGGAATATCACACCTCTGGTTGAGGTGCAATACCACTGTAGCAACCGAACCCTCGGGGCGCTACACTATGCATAACATAGCGCTATACAAAATAGAGCAGGGGAGGGGGATTAATTTTCCCAAGGGGCCACATGCGAGACCGTGACTGTTGTGGAG
The DNA here is from genome assembly GCF_046119375.1 of Phyllobates terribilis. Taxonomy (NCBI): domain Eukaryota; kingdom Metazoa; phylum Chordata; class Amphibia; order Anura; family Dendrobatidae; genus Phyllobates; species Phyllobates terribilis. The sequence goes on along the minus strand of NW_027362771.1, from coordinate 525,504,023 downwards.
GCTGAACCAATAGGCTGAAATTAACTCTGCTCAATATTAATATTAACATATTAATTATAATATGCGAGACCATGACTGTTGTGGAGGCTGAACCAATAGGCTGAAATTAACTCTGCTCAATATTAATATTAACATATTAATTATAATTATTTTTTTACATTAATTGTATGACTTAATATTGAGTATAATTAAGTATGCTAACATCCTCTATATACAGTATGAGACCCTACATACAATGAGCTTCCACATAATCCCCCTATATACAGTATAAGCCCCACATAGCAAACTAGATACAGTATGAGCCCCCATGAAGCCATCTATATAAATTATGAGGCCGCAAGTAGCTCCCTGTGTCCAGTATGAGGCCGCACGTAGCTCCCTATGTCCAGTATGAGGCCGCATGTAGCTCCCTATGTCCAGTAGGTGTCATGCAGGGTGTGGGAAAGACTTAGTGCAACACAGAGGGAAGAGGGAAAGGGAGCCCAGACACTAGGGAAAGGGGGGAGTGGAGACCTCCTAGTCTGGTCTAGTGTCACCCTGTCTCAACTACCGTCCCTATATTGGCTCTTCACCAATCACCGCACGCGTGCCTCACCCTGACTTTGAGATGAGCACTAGTCGATCTCCACTAGACTCTATAGACAACAAGGGTAGACAAACAGGGGGGAATTGCTTAGCTTTAGACGACTCCAGACAAATGCGCACACGGCCTCAAGCTCTAGAGAGGACAAAGCACTGCTCTTGCTAAAGCCTCACAAGTAGTAATGAATATCGCTGGCACCTCCCTCTCAGACACACCAGGTATTTATACACTCAGGCCAGGGAGCTAATTAGCCAGAGGGAGGTAGCCGCTGGGTCCTAGAGACAGCCAGCCTCTAAGAAGATGTCTGTAATGGCAAACGTAGAGATCTCCTGTAACCAATTGCAGGGCGACTGTCTGTCACCTCTGACACACCCGTGACAGTATGAGACCGCATGTAGCTCTCTATGTCCAGTATGAGGCCGCACGGCGTTCCCTATGTCCAGTATGAGGCCGCACGTAGCTCCCCAGATACAGCATGAGGCCGCACGTAGCTCCCCAGATACAGCATGAGGCCACACGTAGCTCCCCATATACACCATGAGGCGGCACATAGCTCCCCAGATACAGCATGAGGCCGCACGTACCTCCCCAGATACAGCATGAGGCCGCACGGCACACCTTATATATAGTACGCACATATGCAGTCAGGCGCACATGCAGATACGCATGTGCAGTCATGTAAACAGAAACAGACTTGCACGTATACGGGTCGCCGAAATTTGCACACACACAAACATATACAGACATATACGCATAAACATATTTGAAACAAAAAAATACAAATAAACAGACATATCACCAGGGCCGGCTCCAGGTTTCTGTGGGCCCCTTTAACACATATCATGATTCATGATGCACAGATACCGCAGAGAATTATATATATAGTACAATGCAAAGATTTCACTTCTTACATTACATGAGCGATATCTATTGTAAATTCTACAAAAGCTCAGAAACCGGCGAATCCTCGCAGTGCACAGTGCAGACCGGACAGTATAGTGCTCCATACAGTATTATGGGCCCCATATATTGCTCCATACAGAATAATGGACCCAGTATAACGCTCCATGGAGAATACTGGTCTCCATATAATACTCCATACAGGATACTGGTCCTCATATAATGCTCCATACAGGATACTGGCCCCCTTATATTGCTCTATACAGAATACTGGCCCCCACATAATGCCCCATGCAGGTTGTGCTCCGACATAATGCCCCATGCAGGATGTCACTTCTTCCCCATAAAATGCCCCATGCAGGATGTCACTCCCCCCCCCCATATAATGCCCCATGCAGGATGTCTCCTCTACCCCCATATAATGCCCAATGCAGGATGTCACCTCCCCCCCATATAATGCCCCATGCAGGATGTCACCTCTCCCCCCATATAATGCCCCATGCAGGATGTCACCTCTCCCTCCATATAATGCCCAATGCAGGATGTCAACTCCCCCCCCCATATAATGCCCCATGCAGGATGTCACCTCCCCCCCATATAATGCCCCATGCAGGATGTCACTCCCTCCATATAATGCCCCATGCAGTAAGTCACCTCTCCCCCCCATATAATGCCCCATGCAGGATGTCACCTCCCCCCCATATAATGCCCTATGCAGGATGTCACTTCCCCCATATAATGCCCCATGCAGGATGTCACCTCCACCCCCCCATATAATGCCCCATGCAGGATGTCACCTCTCCCCCCCATATAATGCCCCATGCAGGATGTCACCTCTCCCCCCATATAATGCCCCATGCAGGATGTCACCTCCCCCCCATATAATGCCCCATGCAGGATGTCACTTCACCCCCCATATAATGGTAAATGTCACTCCCCCCCACATAATGCCCCATGCAGGATGTCACCTCTCCCCCCATATAGTGCCCCATGCAGGCTGTCACTTCTACACCCACATAATGCCTGATGCAGGATGTGACCTCTCCCCCCCCATATAATGCCCCATGCAGGATGTCACCTATCCCCCTCCATATAATGCCCCATGCAGGATGTCACTCCCCGCCATATAATGACCCATGCAGGATGTCACTTGTTACCCTCCCATATAATGCCCCTTGCCTACATACATATAAAAAAAATCAAATACCTCACTTCTCACCTGCTGCCGCTGCTCCAATTCCTCAGCGTCGCTGGTGTCTTCCCGCTCTGCGCTGTGACGGCTCAGGAGAGAGCGCGGTGTAAAGACGTCACCGCACCCTCTAACCTAAGACGTCACACTGCAGCAGCCGCAGAAGTGACCGGAGCTGCTGCGGAGGCACGGGGAGAGGTAAGTATTGTGCCGGGGCCCTGAGCAAGCGAGGGGGTGGGCGCTGGCACCAGCACCGCACCACTCACGGGTCCCATAGCACGCCGTGATGCCCGACGGTGAGTGCCCCCCCCCTGCCTGCTCAGTTTCCTGGCACTTGCCCGGGTGCGCCGGGTGCTGACGTCGGGCCTGCATATCACACATACCTAGATAAAAACAATCACACACACAAACTCAGACATAGACACACTGTGTCACACACACACACAAGTCACTCACCATCCCCCTGCTTGGCTCTCGTGATCCATCTCCTCTCCCATGGTAAGTAGCAGTACTGGGCGCACAGGGCCGTGTCTCCTAGCTGTAATGCGGCTGGGCCAGCACACAAGCAAGTTTACAGGTGCAGTGCAGTGCTGGCCCAGCCGAAGAAGAATCAGGGATACTGCGCAGCTGCTGGGGGAGTGACCTGGGGGACCGAGCCTGGCCCAGCCCGCCCCTGCCTGCTGGGATATGCGCGACACCGATGCGGGGTAATCTGGCCATGTGCCCCCCAGAGCCTAGGGCCCCGGGCGGTAGCCCAGATTGCCCTCATTATAATCTGCCTATGTACACCCCTCAAAGTCACTTCAAATGTGATGTGATCCCTAAAAAAATGTTTTTGTAAATTTTGTTGTAAAAATGAGAAATCACTGGTCAACTTTTAACCCTTATAACTTCCTAACAAAAAAATATTTTGATTCCAAAATTGTGCTGATGTAAAGTAGACATGTGGGAAATTGTATTTATTATCTATTTTGTGTGACATATCTCTTTGATTTAAGGGCATGAAAATTCAAAGTTTGAAAATTGCGAAATTTTCAAAATTTTCGCCAAATTCCGATTTTTTCAAAAATAAACACAAGTCATATCAAATACTTACTTAATATTTACTTAAATACAGGTGTTTCAGGCTAAAAATCCTTTTTTTCACAGTTTGGTTTTAATTAAAAATTTTGCACCATTTGGCTGTTACAGGCTCTTTGTTTTCCTGCACATTGTTGGCTTCTGAATGAGTTAACTGAGAATCTATCAGGGAGCTGGTTCTGATGGAGAGTTTGTAATTCTTGTATCTGTCTTTTTATGACCTCCTCTCAGCTAATTTATGACCACAACTTGCAGCTCAACTTTGATATGGTCTGTGCTCGTATAAAAGTCCTGGATCCCATTCTAAAAAGTTGAACAATAAAATACACGAGGTTAGAAAAAGAGGGATAAAAGACAAACTCCCAGTCGGAACGAGCTTACTGAAATAACATAGTCATAGGTTTGCAGAACAGCTGCTGGCACAAAAGATTTTTAATCAAGATTATTTGCAAAGTTATAAAAGTTTTAAAGGAAAACAATCGCTTTGATTTGATTATTGATCCAGTCTATTCTTCATCTCTAATGAGGTCAGGAAGTAATTGTAGACTCTGATGGGAAAACCACTTTTCTAAATGCAGATCAGCTGATGCTTCATTGATCACTGTACTTTCCATAATTAAAACCTAAAGCGGCGGCCACTTCAGAAAAAATATAGTATTATATGGCACCTATTCAAATTGATTGTGCCAAGACTACCAAAGCAATAGCTTTGCCCTCTAGGTTATGGGAGGACTCTTTGCAGTCATGTTTTGCTCCCCCCTATCTGCCCCACCTACATTTCATTCATACATTGGAACGTTAAAGAAGTTGTCCACTACTTTATATGAACCCCCAATGTATCCCCCCGGGGCCCAGAAGTGTTTTTGTAAATACCTTGCGGTACCTTTTCTGCCTCTGGGCGGCCCTATCGCTGGCCGCTCAGAGGCATCACGTGACCCATCACCGATGTCACGTCAAGTGAGGCGTGACATCAGTGACGCAGTCCCTGCGGTGGCTGCTAGGCTGTGGGCGGGGTTACCCATCAAGTCACAACCAGCATCCACCAAACGCTTTCCCAGTGAATGAGGAGAGGGAGAGCGCGCGGTGGATGCTGGGTGTGATGCGCGGGGTAACCCCGCCCACAGCCCAGCATCCACTGTGGAACGCAGAAGTAAGTACCCGAAACTTGACGTGACATCAGCGGATGTCAGAGCTGGCTGCAGCCGGGGGTCACGTGATGCCTGTGAGCGGCCAGTGATAGCGCCGCTCACAGGCAGAAAAGGTACCACAAGGTACAGTATTTAGAGAAACACTTATGGACCCTGGGAGAATACATTGGGAGATCATATAAAGTAGTGGACGACCCCTTTAATAGTTGAATATACAGTACTATACTGATCAAAAGTTTGGACACACCTGTTCATGCAGTGGTTTTCCTTGTTCTTAACGGAATGTGCACATTGTAGATTTAGGCTTAGGCTTAGTGCCCACGATGCAGAAATGAAGCAGAAATTTTCCTGAGCATTTCTGCATCTCCTTGGCAGAGAAACGCATGCGGTTTTTACATGCGTTTTTGATGCGTATTTGACGCGTATTTGCCATGCGTTTTTCCAATGCATTGTATATGCAAATACGCATGCAGAAATGCACAAGAATTGGTCATGTCCGTATTTTTTCTGCTAGTAAAATCTGCGCAGAAAAAATACGGACCATGTGCACAGAACTTGCAGAATGTCATAGGAAGTCATGGGATAAGGTATGCAATGCGTTTCTGGAGCGTTTACGCGCTGCAAATACGCACCAAAAACGCATCGTGGGCACACAGCCTAAGACATGAAGGTCAGTCAATGTGAAAAATTACTAGAACCTTGAAGGTATCCTCAAGTGCAGTCATGAAAACCATCAAACGTTATTATGAAACTGGCTATCATAAGAACTGCACCCGTTACCTCTGATGCAGAGTTACCAACCATAGAAAACACAAATTGAGAGCATCTCAGATACCAGCTCTCATAAATGGTGAACAAAAATCAAGTAGCAGACACATATCAACATCAACTGTCCAGAGGAAACTGCAAGAACGCGGCCTTTGTGGTCGAATTTCTGGAAAGAAGCCACTACTGAGAACCACAAACAAGAACATACTTATTTGGGCCAAGGTGCATAAGGACTGGGCATCAGATCAGTGGAAATCTGTACTGTGGTCTGGTGGGACAAAATTTGATATTTTTTGTACCAACCACCGTGACTTTGTGAGATGCAGAAAAGGCGAGCAGATGGTGTCTACATGTGTGGTGCCCACCGTGAAGCATGGAGGAAGAGGTAAGATGGTGTGGAGGTGCTTTGCTGGTGACTTATTCCAGATTCAAGGCACACTTATCCAGCATGGCCACCACAACATTCTGCAATGACATGCTATCCTACCTGGTTTACACTTAGTGGGGCCATCAATTGTTTTGCAACAGGACAATGAACTAAAACACCTCTCCAGCCAATGTAAGGGCTATGTTATCAAGAAGCAGAGGGATGGACAGCTGCATCAGATGACATGGCCTCCACAATCACCCGACCTCAACCCAATTGAGATAGTTTAGAATGAATTGGGTGCAGAGTGAAGGCTCCAGCACGTCTGAGAACTCCTTCAAGTCATTCCAGGTGACACCTGATGAAGCTGCTTGAGAGAATACCAAGGGGGTGTAAAACTACCAATTAATGTAACTGGGGGGTACTTTTAGGAATTTAAGGTTTAACACATCATTCTGGTTTGTTTCACACGTTTCTTAACTCCTTGTTTCCATATCTGTTCCTCCATCGCTTTGCTGCCTTCAATCTGAATTCATACTGTGCACATTCCAAGAACAAGGAAAACCATTGCATGGACCGGTTTGTCCAAACTTTTGACCGGTACTGTACATAAAGTATATTTTATATCTTATTAAAAAGCCTTTATAGGTAGATTTATGAAACGTGTCTTTGTTGCCCATAGCAAGCAATCACAGCGCATCTTTTACTTTCTACGTACATTGTAAGAAATAAAAGCTGCGCTGTGATTTGTGGTTACGGACAGATCTTTCTATTCCTTTACGTTCCCCAAACCTTCTCTGAAGAGACTCCCGCTGTTTCTGCTAAAACCATTCTGCATTAAAATAAAGACTCTTTCACGACGGGACGATTCCGTTTGAGAACGTTACCTTTTATTTCCCCTCAGGTTGAGGTCAAGGAGGGAGAGGGGGTGAGGGGGTGAGGGTGCCTATGCTGGTATATAGGGGGAATTTTTTCATTTCATCTAGTGAAATTTAGGCTTTGGAGGACGCGAGCAGAACCTTCAGATGAATGACCCATTCATCTGAACGTTCTGCTCGCGTCCTCCAAAGCCTAAATCGTCACGACTGACATTTATACTAACGACCAAGGTTCCATAATGAATTGATTATTTTTTTTTTTACAGTGTTCAAGACCATAAAATGGCTGACTTCATTGTGTCTAAGCGACAGGTGCTTTTTATATATATATTTTTAATGTACTGGACAATTAAAGAGCGTTGTCTAAATGAATATTCATGAGAATGCAGTCTATAAATTCTTTAGAAACTAATGACATCACAGATGTTTCCTTTAATGGTGATGTTTCCAAGGGAATTATTAAGCTGCATGGTCGGGAAAAAACTTGGTTTAGCCCAGAAAATGGCTGCTTCCACTGTGTGTGGGCAAGGGGTACACATTCATCACGATTAGAAGCATCGACCTGTAGCTCTTTAGGTATGGCGCGATTGCGGCTCCTCGCTTGCTCTGCCCGCCTGTGGCATCTCTCCAGTGCTTGGCGATGGAATCGTAAGCAGGACATAATATATTCCATTTGATGTTTACTGCAGGCGCCAGGAGCTACAGCAGCTGAGAGTGCTGCAGAAGGAAGAGATGAAAGCACAGAGCCAGCTGGAGCAGCGGATGCAAAGAGAGAGGGAGATCATGTTCCGACACATTGAACAGGAGATTATAGTAAGTGGGGTCACAAGACAAAGCTGTAGACAATGGGTGGGCTTGGGCACTCGAGAGGTCACAAGCTCAAACTGTTGACAGGCGTCTTAGAGGAGACCGAGCATTGACTGCTCCCAGGCATCCCCTCTATGACTTATTGATAACAGGAGGGATCTAATATGGATGGCAGGGGACTCATCAGTGCAACGTTAATGGTTAATGCTCGTCTCGATACAACGATTGCTAGGATGTTCAGGATTGCAGATTTTTTTTTCTTCCATCAAGGCTCCGACGCTTGGCCTGCATGTATTGACATAGAGGTTTGTGCGTTTACAGAGTAAAAAACAGTATTATGAGCGAGAGATCGAGGCCTTGGAGAGACAGATGGAGCAGGCACGAGCACGAAGGGAGCAGGAGCACACCAACCGCCTGCAGCAAGACGCCCTCCGAATCAAGTCTCAGCATCAGAAAGAGAGGAACAAGAGGAAATTGGAGTTCAAGGACAAAAGGCAAGAGGTAACAAAGCTTCATCCACCAGCTGTAGCCGAGACGAAATATACATGACAAGATTACACTCAGACAGAGCACTGGCCAGAAACAGTTCTGAGGCTCGTGCCAAAAAGCTGAACAATAAAAGCAAGGATACAATATACAGGTGGATATGGAACTGGTCAGCAAAAAAGAAGCGGTGTAAAGGGATTATTCGGACTTGAGACAAAAGTCTGCAGTCATTTATGTGGTTGCAGTCTGCAGAATCATGAGAATGTGCTGTGCGCACACTGTCACGATCCCCCTTTATTTCCCGTGCTAGCTGGCACTCATGTGATCCGATGTAGGTGATTTAGATACTTGCAGTCACACGCCGAATAGACGCATCTGGCTTCTTTCAATTCACTTCTATTGAGAAAAGCTGAACTAGTTCAGTAGTCAAGTGGCTGCAAACCAGCACAGGGAATAGAGGGGAATCGTGACAGCGTGCGCATAGCAAAATGTCACGATTCTGCAGTTTGCAACCATATACATTTCTGAAGACTTTTGTCCCAAGGCCGGACAAACCCTTTAACCTGCAGCCATAGTGATAGTCTGCAGGTAAATACCGTTTTAAACATATGTGGCTTTTTAATGAAAGTGCAACTACAGGGAGAATATAACTTAATTTTTCTCTCTGCACCTCACAGAGTTAATTATAAAGCCACATTTGCTTAAAGGGAATCTGTCAGTAAGATCAACCCTCCTAAGCTGTCTATATGGGCATGTACGTCATAGGGAGCTGAATAAAATAATACCTTGATATCTGCTATCCGATGTTTTATTCCAGAGAAATCCAAATTTTTATTAACATGTAAATGAGCTGCTAAGATCTATGAGCCTCCCTGAGAATCTCCCTGAGAATCTGCCTCCGGAGCTTATTTTAAATTAAAGGAGGCGATAGCAGTCTGAGACCTGTAGATTAGGACAGCAGACTGTCAGTCATTACATGTCTCACACTGGTAACGCCTCCTTTCATTTAAAATAAGCTCTAGAGGCAGATTCTCAGGGAGATCTACGTGCAGCCCATAGATCGTAGCAACTTATTTACATATAAAGAGATGTGGATTTCTCTGGAATAAGACTTCGGACAGCAAATATCAAGGTGTCAATTTATTCAGCTTCCTATGACCTACATGCCCATATAGACGGCTTAGGAGGGTTGATCCTACTGACAGATTCCCTTTAAGATGGTATTTACCTACAATTTCCCACTATAACTGCAGGTAAATATTGTATTTGTTCCCTTTAAAACAAAAAATTAAGCAGTGATTTTCACAAGTGGAATGTGAAAATTGCAGCTTATCTTTTAATGCTCCAAGTCCACCTGTATATTGTAAAACTAAATATAATAAAATATACGTATGTAGAGCTTAAAATCACGAGTCTTTGACACCCATCATCTGTCAAATCATGTCAGTCAACTGTTCTAAGAGTATAATACAAACTGACTGTTGGAAAGAGGTGTGGGTGGAGAATATCAACTTCCCAGAAGGCACCATATGGAGGGAAGAAGAAAATGTGTCAATGTATTAGAAGCTTAAAATCGCTGAATATTATTTGACATGTTTCGGGCTTTTCTTTCAAGCTGTAACAGGATTTTTTTTAGAAATGGGACTGGACTATGATCATATATGCTTAAAATTCCTAGGCCATATTTTTGTTGCTACTGGTAAAGCAGCCTGAGCTGTTGCATAGTCAGGGGAGCAAAACACTATTAAAATGGGAAGCAAGGTTTCCTTGGCTGAAATTTTTTTTTGAAAAATTCCGATCCAGAATCTGGAGAGCGCTAATACGGAACAAGGAGCTTCATTGGTGAAGATCCATGAAAAAACTCAGAACATGTCCTATACTGATCCGATGTTGAGGGTCTCGGGATTCTCCTGTGGGTGTCAGCAGACAGATGAGTCCCCTATTTGGCAAAGTCGACTCTTTCTATAGCGAAACAATTTTGGACTGGAGTTCCTCAGACCAGCTAGTGAATTCTGAGAGCCCATCTTGCATCTATACAGAACATGTGCATGTCGTTACCATTGATCACATAGGACATATCATATTACCAGTCATATCAAGTAGTTTATTTGTGAACCAACTCAGAAATAAGAGGCCATGAAAGAGCTGGTTTCAAAGTCACCATCAAATGGGGTTGACCTATTCGTTTCAGAGCCTGGGCTCATTAGAGGATTCTCTGACATGAACAACAAGCTGGCTCCCATCTAGGGAGTCACAGGGGGGGTGAAATGCTTTGGTACATCTGTTCATGTGGTCAAAACTCCGCTCATCCACCAAATAGCTCAAATTAAGCCTTCAAAATCATGCAGCCATTGGCCAACCTCAGGTAGACAGGGTTTTGACCACAGTGGGACTTTGTGACTTTACCCTGAATGTTGTGTCCATGTGTGTATGAATTGAGGTTGAACGGGTACCTATCTTCTTTGTTTTTAACATCTTTACCCTATCTTGTCCTACAGACCGGTGGGGTTCAGGTCCTGAGATCCCACCGGTTGCTCAAAAATCCTCTTTGCCGTTCTCTGCTCAAAAAGCAGAAACACTGAGCTCCTGACACAGAGTACAGAGTACATGATAGAAATAGAAAGTCTATTGGGGTATTGTTAGGACCCATTTTTTATTTTATTTTATTTTTAGAAAAGGTGCCTTTAATGAAAAGGAATTTGGGAACCGAAAGAGCCGGGGCTGATTAAAAAGAGTCAGAAGTGCCTTCGCTATGGTATCCGATCTCATTTTTGGAAGGAACTATTACTTTGTGCAAAAATCTATCTAGTGAGGGAGTCTTGCCGGTTATGTTCCCTTGGAAAATAATGCAGAATAGCTTCCAGGAGGGAAAAGCGGTCTCTCTATAGAATAGGAAAAACATAGAGAACACGGAAACAATTGGCATAATAGATGCACAATTAGCGGCACTACACTCCGTCTCCCACTGTTCCCTTCATTCAGAGATACACTGCTCTACTGAAAGGCCTCTCTCGTTACAGGAAAAATTTCTTGTAGAGCAACAACAGGAGCTGAATATGGCTTTGCAGAAAGTAGTAAATGAACATAAGAAGAAGGTCGTAAGCATAGAACGAGAAAATCTCAGTAAAATCCACAGCCTTAAGAGAGGTAGGTGCCCACCATGGAGACTGCATGTATGACGCAAGCTTTTTATTTTTTACCTTCTGGCTTCACATAGGATCAAAGAGGTTGTGCCAACCTAGCAAGTTGTCCCCAACCCACAGGATTGCTGAGTATTTGGGAGCCCACTGATTAGACTACTGTTGGTCGAACCCTCCGATATCGACAAGTTCAGCCAACAGTCTAATGTGTACGGGGGGGGGACCTGAAAAATTATTGTCAGGGGAAATATCGATCCAGCATGTTCGATTTGGGATTGCCAATCGTATTGTCTCCTTAGACAACCAAACGGCTCTCTCATAGAGAACACAGGTAAAGTGCCCAAAAGAAATAAGTGGATCCTCTGCGCTTCTGCTAAAAATCCAAATGAAGTTTATCATCAATGCATTTTGAAATCTTCCTAATTCTTCATCAGGAGAAAATGACAAACTTTAAACTATAATTTTTTCCTTATAAAGAAGTCAGATGGCTTCGAAACGCGTTGATAATAAACCGCATTGTTACTGACGCACCCCTGGGCCTGTGTCGCGCTGCGGTGCGCACGCGGGAGCTTACCCGGAGCCGGATCCGTGGAGGGTTGTAATCTCGTGGCGGTGACCCGGTCCGTGCCCAGGGAGTCAAACTAGACGGCAGTCTATTAGTAGTAAATAGTTGATGACTACGCCACCCGTTGAGTGCAGCCAGGAAGCTGCTGCTGCAGGGCAGACCGCTGAGGCCGGTGGTAGGATTGTGCAGCGTGATAGTATAACCCCCAACGGGAGGGGTATGGCCTCAGGGCAGCCGACGTGGATGATGGGGGTAGCAGGAACCACTCAGAGACGGTACGGTGTAGTTCAGGGTCTTTACTGGTAACAACGATAGACCCTCCCGGAGTACTTGCTAGCAAACGGGGCCTGGTCAGTCTTTGAGCAGATGGGATCTCCCCTGGCCAGGCGTAGTTGTAGGCCTCCCAAACTGACTGTACTCTTCTGGCTACCTTGCTAGAAGCTGATGTAAGTAGCCCACGTCCCTGAGTGTACCGTGTGGTGCTCACCCGTATGGCCGGTGACTCGGGGCCTTCTAATGGCTTCCGCTCCACGATGGCGGTGCTGGTCCCACGCGTGTGACCGTGCCTTCGGGCTTCTGGGCCAGAGGACCTGAAATCCCCTGCCCGACGGATTCTGCTGCTGGGTAGGAGTTAGTCCCCACAGCCTCGGACTCCGGGTCTGGTAAAGAATCTTCTTAGTCAGGGCGAGCTCTGTAGCTGCCAGCCCCTGACTCCTTGTAACTCTGCTGTTTCCTATGCTGCTTCTCTTCTCCACTCTCCTTGTCTGACTCACCCTGCCTCAGCCCCGGGTTTATACAGGGGAAGTTCTTCCCCTCCCAAGACTGGGCAGGAGGTGTGGCATGCACAGGATCCCTGACCAAAGGACCTCCCACCTGCTCTCAGACATAATATCTCTATCACTGTGGCAACCAGACCCCTGGGGTGTCACATTCCCCCCTAGTGAAATTTAGTACTCCGGGACTAAACACATTTAGAAAAACATAACAAAGTATAACAATAACAATACTATAAGAAAAACACATAAGATGGTTACGGCGTGTCCGCAACCGGATGCAGTCTTTGAAGAAAAGCAAAGGTGTCCATTTCACCAATACAGGGAGACGTAACCAGGTAGGGGTCTGTCCTACCCCGAGTCCTTAACAGTCTCTAGTCCATCCTGGGTTACGCTCCAACTATATACAAGGATTCCCGGTAAATCCACCAAGGTTTCCTAAAAATAACTAGAAACACAAAATTATACACAAGCAACAAGACACAGAAAAACATAAATAAAACAATTTATACACTTTAAATTCTCCAGCGTGCGGGTAACTGGCCTCTAGTGGCCCGAGTGGACCTACGGAGCTGACTGTCTGGCCCTGAACTACAGGGTGTAGGAGCTGTCAAGGGTAAACTGGGCAGCTGTCTACCGGCTCTTTGTCTCACTAGGGGTACGGCAGGCTCACTATAAGCAGAGGGTTGATTCTCCTGTTCTGCTTGTGTGGAGTCTTCTGCCTCCTGGACCGGCTGTTCTTCCAGCTCTACCCGTTGCTCCGTAGGTTCTTGGGATGATGGTTGGAGGAAGGTGAGTACGGGTACCACAACTGCACCATTGACTTGAGTCCAAGACTGAGGAAAGTCCCCGAGCACGGTACTAACCATATCTTCCCTTTCTTCCACGGGTCGATGGTCTTCTTGTTCCTCTTCAGGGTTCCTCAGTTGTTCGGGACACTTCTTCAGGTGGTCCCGGGATACAATGGCTGTGGTTTCCCCTCCGTCTTTACTGATGGTACAGACCTTCGGGTTCTCGTGGCTTGAGGGCAGTACGGTGTACGGGTCCTTCTCCCACTGGTCGTCCAACTTGTGGAGCCGTCTCTTCCTCTTCAAGACCTGCTCTCCGGGTACCAGGGGAACAGCGGGAGCATACTGGTTGTAAGTTTTCTCTTGTCTTTCCCTAGCCTGACAGAGACTTCGCTCCACGCTCTCCTGTACTCTCCGGTACTGCTGCTGCCTCTTTGTGTCCCAGTCTGTTTCTGGTGAAGTGTCCTCGGGGGTCAGGACTCCCATTTCCAGGTCAACAGGTAACTTAACAGGTCTTGCCCTCATTAGGTAAGCCGGGGTACAGTTGGTGGAACCTACCGGGATGTGGTTGTATAGGTCCACCAGATCGGGCAACTTTTCAGGCCACAGACTGCGTTCTTCCAGGGGCAACGTTTTTAGAAGATCCATTACCACCTGGTTCATTTTTTCACAAAGTCCATTAGTCTGTGGATGGTAGGGTGTCGTCCTTATCTTCCGGCAGCCATACAGATTGCAGAATTCCTGAAAGACCTCCGCTTCAAAGGCAGGTCCCTGGTCCGTCAGCACTTGGTCCGGGTACCCGTGTGGACGGCAGAAGTGCTGCTGGAAGGCTCTAGCTGCTGTTTGAGCCGTTAAGTCCTTGACGGGGACGACAACCAAGAACCGGGAGTAATGATCCACGATGGTTAACGCGTAGACGTAGCCACTTCTGCTTGGGGTCAGTTTTACATGATCCAAGGCTACCAGTTCCAACGGTTGCCGGGTGATGATGGACTGCAGGGGAGTCTTCTGGCTGGCTCGGTCCTTCCTTCTCAGGTTGCACGGGCCACAATCTCTGCACCACTTCTCGATGGTTCCCCTCATGCCTACCCAGTGGAACCGCTCGCGCAGAAGGAACTCCAGCTTTTTCCACCCAAAGTGTCCAGCTCCGTCGTGGTATGCCTCCATCACCATGGCTGCGTCTCTTCGTGGCACCACTACTTGCCAGAGTAATTCATGCGTCCGGGAGTTAACCATTCTGCGGCACAACTTCCCTTTGTAAAGGAACAGTCGACTCTTCTCTGCCCATAGTTGTTTGGCTTCCTCCGGAGCGTCTGGTTCAAGGCGAGCCTCCGGCCGAGTCAGCATCTCCTTCACCAGTCGGACGGCAGGGTCGCTGTCTTGCGTTTCCGCCCAGTTGTAGTGGGGTAAGGGGTTCAACGTAGCAGCCTGCTTACTCCTTACCCGGTGGGAATACTGAATAGTCCCATGACGGTGGAACGCAGGGAGTTCAACTTCTTCCAGTCCCTCCGGATCTTCTCCTCCGTCCGGCAGGTTGGGCATCCTGGACAGGGCGTCCGCGTTGGTATTGGAGCGTCCTGCCCGGTATTTAATTGTGAACTCGTAGTTGGATAGACGGGCCATCCACCTCTGCTCCAGGGCACCGAGTCTTGCCGTGTCCAGGTGTGTCAGCGGGTTGTTATCCGTGTACACGGTGAACCGGGAAGAAGCGAGGTAATGCTTAAAGCGCTCAGTGATTGCCCATACTACGGCCAGGAACTCTAACTTAAATGAGCTGTAATTCTCGGGGTTCCTTTCGGTGGGTCGCAGTTTTCGGCTGGCGTAGGCGATTACTCGTTCCTTCCCCTGCTGGATCTGGGACAGTACGGCTCCTAGCCCGATGTTACTGGCGTCGGTGTAGAGGATAAAGGGCTGGCTATAATCCGGGTACGCCAGGATTTCGTCCCCCGTGAGGGCCATCTTCAGCTGGCGGAAGGACTCTTCTTCCAGCTCTTCCCATTTGAAGGGCGGCTTCTGGTTCTTGGCCTTCCGGGACTGGCCTATCAGGAGGTCCTGCATAGGTGCTGCCTTTTTGGTGAAACCGGGAATAAACCTTCGGTAGTAGCCTACCAACCCGAGGAACTGCCGCACTTCTTTTACGCTGGAGGGGCTTGGCCATCCCTTAATTGCGGTGATCTTATCGGGGTCGGGAGCCACTCCGTCAGCGCTCACCACGTGTCCCAGGTACTGCACCTTTGGTTTCAGGAGGTGACACTTGGAGGGTTTCACCTTTAGGCCGTAACTCGCCAGAGCCTCGAACACTTCCGCCAGGTGTTTCAGGTGGTCCTCATACGTCTTGGAATATACGATGACATCGTCCAGGTACAACAGGACCGTCTCGAAGTTTCTGTGGCCCAGACAACACTCCATTAGGCGTTGGAAGGTTCCTGGTGCGTTGCAGAGTCCGAACGGCATGCAGGTGAACTCGCTAAGTCCCATCGGGGTGGTGAATGCGGTCTTCTCCCGGTCCGCCTCTGCTACAGGAACCTGCCAGTACCCGCTAGTGAGATCCAAGGTAGAGAAGAAGTTAGCAGATCTTAAAGCAGCCAATGACTCCTCTATCCTTGGTAAGGGGTACGCATCCTTGTGTGTGATACGGTTGATTTTCCGGTAATCTACACACATCCTCATGGTGTTGTCTTTCTTTTTGACTAAAACTAATGGGGCTGCCCAGGGGCTACAACTATCCCGGATTACCCCAGCCTCCTTCATATCTCTAAGCATCCCCTTGGCGTGTTGGTAATGTGCAGGGGGTACGGGTCGATACCTCTCTTTTATGGGAGGATGATCTCCCGTGGGGATGCGATGTTCTACCCCCTTGACTCGCCCGAAGTCTAACGGGTGTTTACTAAACACTCTCTCATACTCTTGAACCACCCGATAGACTCCTTGTTTCTGATGTGAGGGAGTGGAGTCAGTACCCAAATGTAGTTGCTGACACCAGTCCTCCATGTCTTTCTTAGAGCCGTTACCTTCCTCCGGGTGAGATGGAGGCAAGGGTTCCACAGATTGTATAGAACTTTGATTAGTGGTATATAATTTGGCTAGCGTGGCATACCGGGGCAGGTACACTTCCCTCTCCCCGATATTTATTATGCGAATGGGCACCCTCCCATGGCGTACATTGACCACCCCCCGTGCTGTCAAAATGGTGGGCCTACTGTCTGAGTAAACTGGTTCTACCATTGCCTGGTAATCTCTACCTCTCAGACCAATAGCTGCCCGGCACCAAATCATCATTTCACTTTTTGGGGGCATGGCAATAGGAAAAGGGTCACACATTCTTACGCTACCAATCTCACCGCCGGAGAGTTCCACTTGTTGCCGTTGCATCAGTGCCCGGATCTCTTTCTGGAGCACCCGCTGCTCGCCGGAGCTGGCATTCTTGGCAACCTGCTGTAAAAGGAAAATCACCTCTGCAAGACAATTTTCAATTACATTAGTTCCTAGAGTTATTTTTGGGTGACTCTCATGTTTATCGATATCTACAATGATCAGTCCCTGTGCGGCCAGTTCGACTCTACCAATTTTGATGGTCACCTCTTTAAATCCGATCTGTGGCACGGGCTGACCATTGCTGGCGATGATACTCAAGTCGTCGTCGGGGTAGCGGGTAATATCCGAGTCATTCCAGTACTGCTTGAAGAGCACGTACGGGATGGTGGTGACCTGTGACCCGGTGTCCAGTAGGGCACTCATGGGAATGCCATCCAGTACCACAGGCAAGACTGGACGTCCTCCCACATATCTGTCGCGCCAGTTCGATGGGCCTGGTGATCTTTTTCCTGGGGGTTGGCCCTCTACCCCAGGTTGTGCCCGTTTAAAGAACAGTACCTTGCCATATGTCCGGGTTGATTGCAGCGGCGGCAGATGGGTCGTCCGTCCTCACTGTATCGGTCACTGGGTCTTCCTCTGGCCGGTGGGGTCCTCCTTGGTCGACGCCACGGGATGTCCTCCGGTCCGGATGCCAGCTGGATCTTCCCTGGGGTGGAAACCTGTAAAGACTGCACAGTTCGGGTTAGCGCAACAACGCTCTTAGCTAGCTCTTGGACCTGATGGTGTAGGTCTGGAGCCGGGTCATTGTCCAAAGCCTGCGCATCAGCTCCCACAGGCCCTGCTGACAAGGGCGCCGCCTCCTGGTAGTAAGTGGTAGTGGGGTGTCTGTGGGTCACAACGCCACCTGGTGCCGGTTCTCGGAGCACCCGGATGGCTCTGTCCTTGAACTGTGCAAAGTCCAGATGGGGATCCTGTAAGGCCATTGCCCGCAACTGGGTTCGGTGGGCATTGCAATATAAACCCTCTATAAATTGTTCAGTCAACAGCCTGTCCTCGTTTCCCACCCCATCAGGGTCGGTCTGCTTTATGGCCCTCAGGGCCTCTTGTAGGTTTAGTGCATAGTCCCTTATACTCTCATGTGCTCGCTGCTTGCACCCGTAGAATCTAAGCTTAATCTCGGCTGAGGTGCGGGTATCAAAGGTGTCCTTCAGCCGGGTTAGTATCCCTGCGACAGTCTTCCTCCCAGGTGGCCAGGATTTTACTTCCCTTTTGGCTGCCCCGGTTAGTTGGGCCACCAGGATGCTCACTTTTTGCTCTTCTGTGAGGGGGTACACCTGGAAGAGGCTATCCAGCTTTTCTCTAAAGTCATGCAGGGTATGTGACTCCCCTGAGTACTGGGGTAGCCAAGCTGCTCCCGGGATATAGGGCATGGTGAAGGGCATAACTGCAGCAGCGGTAGCGCTGGCGGGGGTTGAGGCAGTGAAGCTCTCCTCCGTATCCGACATCTTCCTCCCCCCTAGTGGACCGTGGCCTACCTTGCGATGATCCTCTTCCGTAGGCCGCGGCTCCGCAGTGGATCGTCAGGGTTGAGGACCTTCCGTCGCGCTCCTGTGACGTCGGCGTCTGCTGGGCTCCTTCCAGGACCTTACGCAACGTCCGGACGTGAGGCGGGGCTTCAGTTCTCGCGCGCTTTCGGAGTCCACGCCCCTCTTCTTCCCGCGCGGCGTCCTCAAGATGGCGTCCAATGGCGGGAAAACTCCACGGATGGCGGGAAGAAGGTCGAAGATGGCGCCGGATGGCGGGAAAACTTCGCGGATGGCGGGAAGAAGGTAGAAGATGGCGCCGGATGGCGGGAAAACTTCACCACTGGTAAGTTTGAACAGTCTTTGCTTTTCAGGCACGCAGTACCCGGTGGTTGCGGGCACGAAATCCTGCCGACTACGCCAAAGTTGACGCACCCCTGGGCCTGTGTCGCGCTGCGGTGCGCACGCGGGAGCTTACCCGGAGCCGGATCCGTGGAGGGTTGTAATCTCGTGGCGGTGACCCGGTCCGTGCCCAGGGAGTCAAACTAGACGGCAGTCTATTAGTAGTAAATAGTTGATGACTACGCCACCCGTTGAGTGCAGCCAGGAAGCTGCTGCTGCAGGGCAGACCGCTGAGGCCGGTGGTAGGATTGTGCAGCGTGATAGTATAACCCCCAACGGGAGGGGTATGGCCTCAGGGCAGCCGACGTGGATGATGGGGGTAGCAGGAACCACTCAGAGACGGTACGGTGTAGTTCAGGGTCTTTACTGGTAACAACGATAGACCCTCCCGGAGTACTTGCTAGCAAACGGGGCCTGGTCAGTCTTTGAGCAGATGGGATCTCCCCTGGCCAGGCGTAGTTGTAGGCCTCCCAAACTGACTGTACTCTTCTGGCTACCTTGCTAGAAGCTGATGTAAGTAGCCCACGTCCCTGAGTGTACCGTGTGGTGCTCACCCGTATGGCCGGTGACTCGGGGCCTTCTAATGGCTTCCGCTCCACGATGGCGGTGCTGGTCCCACGCGTGTGACCGTGCCTTCGGGCTTCTGGGCCAGAGGACCTGAAATCCCCTGCCCGACGGATTCTGCTGCTGGGTAGGAGTTAGTCCCCACAGCCTCGGACTCCGGGTCCGGTAAAGAATCTTCTTAGTCAGGGCGAGCTCTGTAGCTGCCAGCCCCTGACTCCTTGTAACTCTGCTGTTTCCTATGCTGCTTCTCTTCTCCACTCTCCTTGTCTGACTCACCCTGCCTCAGCCCCGGGTTTATACAGGGGAAGTTCTTCCCCTCCCAAGACTGGGCAGGAGGTGTGGCATGCACAGGATCCCTGACCAAAGGACCTCCCACCTGCTCTCAGACATAATATCTCTATCACTGTGGCAACCAGACCCCTGGGGTGTCACATTACCAATCCAGTCTCCTGGAATCTTTCTTTGGATTTTTCTAAGCAGCGAAAACTATCCACTTATTCCTTTTGGGCACCTTACCGTTTTGTAACTCATGGGGCTGCAGCAGCTGACAACTCTGAATCCCATCTATTGTGTATTAACCCAACTGAACCCGGTGTGCACTTCTTTCACCCTACTGTCTTTTATCAACGGATAAAACCCTATTGTGCTTATTTGTTCACCAGTCTTTGCAACATAGTGAATACAGGAGCACTCGGCCGAACAAGGGCTCCTGTGAATGGGAAAGACGGCCGAGATGGCTGATAGTCTAATGTGTTTGGTGGTCTTAACTCCAGCAGTCCCATGAATGAATGGAGAAGTCTATGAAGTGCTCCATGGATATAGGGCACTTCAGAACCCCCATATTTTGGGATTGTGGTGTCCTAGCAGTGATTCCCTCAGCAATAAACAAGTTATTAGCTATCCTGTAGGTAAGTGATAACTTGCTAAACTGAGATAATCCCCAACAGAAGATCTTGGGGAGCGTGTTTTTGGGGTTGGGCTTAGCGCTTATTTAGGTGTCCCCATTGGGATCACATTTTGTGATTTTATGGTGTAATATTTCACTGCTTCTTGTCCTTTCTTTGTTCAGCACTGTAAGCTGAATGTATCTAGACATATGCTCTTCCTGCAGCTCGTGAGTCTGTGATTCTGAGACTAGAAGAGCGACACCTACAGGAGAAATACCAACTTTTTCGACACCAGGTGATCGAACAATACACTCTGCAGAAGCATCAGCTGCGCAAAAGGCACGAGAAGGTAAAAGCTCATTATTGCTCATGGACTGATAGAAATAGCTGCTGCCCCTTCATGTTGTCCTGACATCAGGCATGTGTCATTTATGTGCTGCTGAAGGACTCCATTAATGGCTATATAATGTTATAATTTAGGCCATTTTTTTTCAATATATTTTTCATTCTATTGCTTAATGAAAGCCTAACTTGGGGGATTTTTTTTAAATACATTTTCTTAATATTTTCTTATAAACCTTTTTTTAATAGTTAATATAGTATATTGCAATGCTACTGTATTATGACTATCAGTAAGCACATAGTTATGTTAGGATCCAACCTGCCATGTCAGCCAATAGAATAGGACACTGATGGCATCCAGAGGGTTAAACTGCTGGGATCAGAGTCATCTCCAATCCCCAAGTAGGTTGTTAGCTGTTAATAGTCCTAAACCTACAAAAGACCTGGTGATCAATACAGCAAGATCAGTATACAGGGTGGTCCAAAAGTAGGTGGACAGAAAGTGTAATAAGGATATGAAGGGGGAGATTTATCAAACATGGTGTAAAGTGAAACTGGCTCAGCTGCCCTTAGCAACCAATCAGATTCCACTTTTCATTCCTCACAGACTCTTTGGAAAATGAAAGGTGGAATCTGATTGGTTGCTAAGGGCAACTGAGCCAGTTTCACAGATCTAGTTTTCACAGATAGATCTCCCCCAAATCTGTTTTCTTTTCAGATAATTCAGATAACACATAATGGCAAATAATTTAAATACAGATCAAAGAAAATGGATTTCAACAGAGTATTGGAAATCTCAAAATGCTGAAACCGTTAGAGCAAATTGGGTTGAAACATTTGGTACTCAAGCCCCAAAGAGACAAACCATTTACCGCATTCGTGACAAATTCAATGCCACTGGCTCAATCCTTAATGCTCCAAAAACTAGTCGACCCAAAACAGTCTGTACAGAAGATAATAAACAACTTGTTGCTGAAACATTTGTTCAGAGTCCAAAAAAGTCACCAGAAGAGCCTCTCTGGAATGGGGAATTTCACGAGCTTCTATCATGAGAATCCTGAAATCTATTGGGTGGAAAGCTTATCCTCCACGTCCAATTCATGGTTTATTGGAGGATGATCCAGACAGGCGGCTGCAATTTACTGTTTGATAAATCTCCCCCTTCATAACCATATTACACTTTCTGTCCACCTACTTTTGGACCACCCTGTATATACACATATACAGTACAGACCAAAAGTTTGGACACACCTTCTCATTTAAAGATTTTTCTGTATTTTCATGACTATGAAAATTGTACATTCACACTGAAGGCATCAAAACTATGAATTAACACATGTGGAATTATATACTTAACAAAAAAGTGTGAAACAACTGAAAATATGTCTTATATTCTAGGTTCTTCAAAGTAGCCACCTTTTGCTTTGATGGCTGCTTTGCACACTCTTGGCATTCTCTTGATGAGCTTCAAGAGGTAGTCACCGGAAATGGTTTTCACTTCACAGGTGTGAAGTATACACATATACAATCAATAAGTAATATATTGTATGAACCCATATAGGAAGGAAAAATAAGCATACAGCAAATATAAGACTGACCAGTGGCGCACATGATTAAAGGGACTCTATTAGCACATAATGACTGTTCAAACCAAGCACAGGCGCTCGGTGTATCATCGCGAAGCCAAACATTTAATTGCAGCTTCCCGCCTACTTGTTTTTCATCTATGTCCGCCCTTCTCTGCCTCAATGTAAAGTTAGAGATAGAGAGAAAACAAGTAGGTGAGAAGGTGCACTTAGATGTGTGGCCCCACCATGATGCACGGAGTGCCTGTGCTTGGTTTGAACAGTCATTCTGTGCTGATAGACTCCCTTTAAGGCTCTGTTTTCACCTGCGTTTAAAAGGTCTACAGCAGAGAAACAGAATTTATCTGAAAAACAGATGTTACAAAATGGATTAAGACTAAAGTAAAAGGGGCAGCTTTCCCTGTTGTGTCTTTTGTGTGCATTTCCCACAAAAAAAAAAGTGCTGCATGATAAGACTTTTTTTTCCTTTAGGGGAAAAGGGATACACAATAGAGCCTATTATAGTCAAATGGGCCCTTCTTCAGTTTGCATCTGCTTTGTCACAGGTCCATTTTCTATATAAACCCAAAATGCAGGAGTTTATAAAGCCTTGGACTCCAAGTAGCAGCTTTCACCTTAGAGTCTAATACGCATTCTTCCCCTTAGCATTTTCCAAGGTTAGAGGTGGAAATTATGCATAGCAAGGTGCATGTATTTGGTGCTTCATTCACTCACCACCACCACCATGGCTCGTACCAAAAAGCACATTGTAGACATGTGTATTGCAGAGACGTGTTGTAGGAAGCTCATCCTTGGCCATGGTCAACAGACATCACACCCTGCATCCTGCTGACAATCCTTGGCCAACAGACATCACACTCTGTATCCTGCTGACAATCCTTGGCCAACAGACATCACACCCTGTATCCTGCTGACAATCCTTGGCCAACAGACATCACACTCTGTATCCTGCTGACAATCCTTGGCCAACAGACATCACACACTGTATCCTGCTGACAATCCTTGGCCAACAGACATCACACCCTGTATCCTGCTGACAATCCTTGGCCAACAGACATCACACTCTGTATCCTGCTGACAATCCTTGGCCGACAGACATCACACCCTGTATCCTGCTGACAATCCTTGGCCAACAGACATCACACCCTGTATCCTGCTGACAATCCTTGGCCAACAGACATCACACCCTGTATCCTGCTGACACATCCTTGGTAGACAGACATCACACCCTGTATCCTGCTGACAATCCTTGGCCAACAGACATCACACCCTGCATCCTGCTGACACATCCTTGGCCAACAGACATCACACCCTGCATCCTGCTGACACATCCTTGGCCAATAGACATCACACCCTGCATCCTGCTGACACATCCTTGGCCAACAGACATCACACCCTGCATCCTGCTGACAATCCTTGGCCAACAGACATCACACCCTGTATCCTGCTGACACATCCTTGGCCAACAGACATCACACCCTGCATCCTGCTGACACATCCTTGGCCAATAGACATCACACCCTGCATCCTGCTGACACATCCTTGGCCAACAGACATCACACCCTGCATCCTGCTGACACATCCTTGGCCAACAGACATCACACCCTGCATCCTGCTGACAATCCTTGGCCAACAGACATCACACTCTGTATCCTGCTGACAATCCTTGGCCAACAGACATCACACCCTGTATCCTGCTGACAATCCTTGGCCAACAGACATCACACCCTGCATCCTGCTGACACATCCTTGGCCAATAGACATCACACCATGCATCCTGCTGACACATCCTTGGCCAATAGACATCACACCCTGTATCCTGCTGACACATTCTTGGCCAATCGACATCACACCCTGTATCTTGCTGACACCCTGTATCCTGCTGACAATCCGTGAAGGCCACCCATGGAAACTTAAAAGGGTTTTCCAGAATTAGAAAAAGTATAAGTGATCGGAGCTGAGCTGCAATACAATGCACAACTCATGGTCAGGGGTGGTGCCATTTCTAAAAGAAAGTAACCATGTCATTCTGTACAATCCCTTTAAATTTCCTAATCTGCTTGTTACATAATTGATAAGGTTGAAAAAAAAGCAACACGGGTCCATTAAGTCCAAACCCTAATTCAAAACAATTTTCAAAAGTTTTTCAAAAGACTTTTCAAAGTTTTTATGGCAGTTCTCTGGCATAAAAGCTTTGATGAATGTGGATCCTAAACCTGGCTGTACACATTAAGGGAATTGTCTCATTTTCTATCTTCAGCAGTGCACCGCTACCCTACCTCACGGCCTCTTAATGGCTGGGAGGTGGTGCTCTCCAGATTGACAGTTCAAAACAGCAACAAAGCTGCACCACCGGCCTGAACTGCGTATTCTCCCAAGCTGCAAGCATAGACAGTTTTATCTCTGCAGTATCGGAGAAGCGCTTTGGATCCAGCTTCAGTGCCCTTGTGCTGCGCTCCTCGCCTAAGAGACCTGCCAGCTTTGATAGACAATGTACATAAGAGGCTGAGAAACTTGGCAACAAGCAGTATACTACAGAATTAAAAATCCCAATGTTCTTGAGAACAGAGGTAAATTGCAAAGTTGATTATTTTTACAAGCACTTTGCAATTTTACCCATTTAGGATGAGACAATCCTTTCACTGTCAGCCAAAACAGATGATTTTGTTTGACCATCTAATGTGCATTTTGGCTTCTGATTTTCCCCAACATCATTGGACACATTAAGATTGGGCATGTTGAATCTCAGTGTCTGATCCTTTTTTATTTTTTATTTTATACCAGAGGTGATAAGTCACTGCTAGAGGTGTCTGGCAGCAACTTTCTTCCCTCCTCTTGATGGCCTTATTCCAAAACCCAAGAAAAAAACAAAATGAGCACATACCCTGTAGAAAGTAAAAAAGTATATAGTAATAGTACATGTAAATAACATAGGGTACTTAGTTAACACTATTTTGGTCAAAAAGCGTAAAAGCCATCCCACCACAACAAGGTGTACCCAATCGGGACGGTCCTATCTCCAGTATTAAAACCTTACCATGTGTCAACCGACCTCAATGTGAATAAGGGCAGAGCAGGACAGGGGCCCAACTGTGCAACCACACGTCCATGGGAAGCTACAGTATATAGTTATATGCCTAGCTCAGAAAGGGAGGCCAACGCGCGTTTGTACAAAGCAGGCTGTCTGATGTGGATGGCCAGCTTTGTGTGTAAGGTGGAGATCAGGTTCACTTAGAGGGCGAAGTGTAATAACTGTATTAACTTCCACCCCCAGGAAATGGAGCGGCTCAAACACTATCAGGGAATCTTGTTGGAAGAGTTGAAGAATCAGCAGCTGCAAGAGAAAGTGCGGAGTCAAAAGGCCCAACGCGTGGAAGCTAGGAATCGCCAAGCAATGTTCAAAGAGCGACTGAAAAACCAAGGCCTGAGCGCTTCAGTCCAGAAAGAGCGGAACAAGCAGGTGAATAGCGCAGAATAATTCTTTAGTCAAGTTTTTAAAAACTTCTCTTCATAATTCTCTATGGTAAAGCTGGGTCAGCTCTGCAGGGGCCGTCATCCTGCTTACCCAGATTCTCTTCATTGTGCATCCAGAATCTGAGTAAGCAGGATGACAGCCCCCGAGGAGCTGAGCCAGCTTTGCTAGAAATAGAATCACTCTCGCGCTGCTAACTTCGAAACGTAGCTGTGCAGATCTGTGGGAAAGCATAATGGCAGCAATATTATCTATCACCCCCAGAAATAAGTAAAAATATAAAAATTGTTGAATAGTATGTTAAAAAAATGAGGATTTGGTGTTTCTTTATACTATAAAGCCATAACTATCAGGTGAATTTTCAGAAGTCATTATGTGTGTGTGTTCTGCAGATATATCTGTATTCCAGAACACAATGTCCGCCCCCCGTGTGTTGCATTTTATCAGCGCTTTATCCCTGTGCAGGCATCATCTGTAACTTAACCAAGATTTTTTTCTAGTAGTGATATAAACAGTAAACCGGCAGACTCAGGTCTCCTATTGTAGTGATGGGGCTGGGGAAGATAATTAATAATTAAGGGATTAGCAGATGGCACCTTAACTTTTTGGATGAAAAATATTGCCGCTAGAAACAGTTTTCCATAATTGGGATTGCAGGCTGAGATCTTATAGGGGTTAAAATGGAGAATCGGAAAACTTTTACCACTACACCGTGTGCAGAATTATTAGGCAAATTGTATTTTAGAGGATTATTTTTATTATTGATCAACAACTATGTTCTCAATCAACCCAAAAGACTGATAAATATCCAAGCTTAATATTTTGGAAGTTGGAGTGTTTTTTTTTTTTAGATTTGGCTATCTTAGGAGGATATCTGTTTGTGCAGGTAACTATTACTGTGCAGAATTATTAGGCAACTTAATAAAAACCAAATATAATCCCATCTCAATTGTTTATTTTCACCAGGTAAACCAATATCAGGTCACAAAATTTAGTAATTAACATTTCTGACATGTAAAAACTAAAACCAAAATAATTAGTGATGAATATAGCCACCTTTCTTTATGATGACACTCAGCAGCCTTCCATCCATAGATTCTGTCAGTTGCTTGATCTGTTTTCGATCAACATTGCGTGTAGCAGCCACCACAGCCTCCCAGACACTGTTTCGAGAGGTGTACTGCTTTCCCTCCCTGTAGATCTCACATTTTATGATGGACCACAGGTTCTCTATGGGGTTCAGATCAGGTGAACAAGGGGGCCATGTCATTATTTTTTCTTCTTTTAGACCTTTACTGGCCAGCCACGCTGTGGAGTAGTTGGATGCATGTGATGGAGCATGTCCTGCATGAAAATCATGTTTTTCTTGAACGATACCGACTTCTTCCTGTACGACTGCTTGAAGAAGTTGTCTTCCAGAAACTGGCAGTAGGTCTGGGAGTTGAGCTTCGCTCCATCCTCAACCTGAAAAGGTCCCACAAGTTCATCTTTGATGATACCAGCCCATACCAGTACCCCACCTCCACCTTGCTGGCGTCTGAGTCAGAGTGGAGCTCTCTGTCCTTTACTGATCCAGCCTCTGGCCCATCAAGAGTCACTCTCATTTCATCAGTCCATAAAACCTTTGAAAAATCAGTCTTAAGATATTTCTTGGCCCATTCTTGACGTTTTATCTTATGTTTCTTGTTCAAAGGTGGTCGTTTTTCAGCCTTCCTTACCTTGGCCATGTTCCTGAGTATCACACACCTTGTGCTTTTTGATACTCCAGTAACGTTGCAGCTCTGAAATATGGCAAAACTGGTGGTGAATGGCATCTTGGCAGCTTCACTTTCCTCAATTCATGGGCAGTTATTTTGCGCCTTTTTTGGCCAACACGCTTCTTGCGACCCTGTTGGCTATTTGCCATGAAACGCTTGATTTTTCGGTGATCACGCTTCAAAAGTTTGGAAATTTCAAGATTGCTGCATCCCTCTGCAAGACATCTCACAATTTTGGACTTTTCAGAGCCCGTCAAATCTCTCTTCTGACCCATTTTGCCAAAGGAAAGGAAGTTGCCTAATAATTAAGCACACCTTATATAGGGTGTTGATGTCATTAGTCAACACCCCTCCTCATTACAGAGATGCACATCACCAGATTTACTTAATTGGTAGTTGGCGCTCAAGCCTATGCAGCTTGGAGTAGGACAACATGTATAAAAAGTATCATCTGATCAAAATACTCATTTGCCTAATAATTCTGCACACAGTGTAGAGTTAAATCCCATAAAAAAGACGGTTAGCGGACGGGGATTTTTATAGCTTGTTATTTGTTTGGATTTTGAGGTTGCGAGTCTTTTACCCTTTAATAAACCCTTCCTCTGAGGATCCATATACAGTCGTGGCCATAGGTTTTGAGACTGACACAAAGGTTGCTGCTTTCGGGTTTTCTTTTTTATAGATTTTTCATCTTTTGACAAATATATTAAGTTTATGTAAAGACTCAATATTTATAGTGTTGACCCTTATTTTTTCAAGACCTCTGCCTTTTGCGCGGGCAGCTGGATATCAGCTTCTGGGCCAAATCCTGACTGACGACCCATTCTTGTCTAATCAGAGCTTGGAGTTAATCATAATTTCCGTTTTTGTTTGTCCCTCCACTTTTTGTGGCTTGACCATAGGTTCATATTGGAATTGAGATCTGGGGAGTTTCCTGGCCATGGATCCAAATTTTCAATGTTTTGTTCACGGAGTCTCTTAGTTCTCACTCTTGCCCTGTAACATGTTCAATTAACCCTTTCGCCGAGTATGCTGGGGCTGAGCTCCGAGTATTTACAGCTGCTCGGTGATAAGGTTAAATCGCTCCCGTGTGCATGATTTGCAACTGTTTGACAGCTTTATTACATGTGAGGAATGTCTATTTATAAGCTGTCAAACCGTTGCAAATCACGTACACGGGAGCGATTTAACCATATCACCGAGCAGCTGTAAATACTCGGAGCTCGGCCTGAGCGTACTCGAACAGAACATACTCGCTCAACCCTACTCATCACCAATTTTCTCCTGGACCGTTGGGAGAAGTTGCTCTTGGAGGATGTTTAGATCCCATTCTATATCCATGGCAGTGTTCTTAGGCAAAATTGTGAGTGAAACCCTTCCATGGATAGGAAGTAACCCCACAAATGAATGGTCCTAGGATGCTTTGCTGTTGGCAGACACAGGACTCCTAGTTGCACTCACCTTTTCTTCTCCAGTCAATCTTCCGGATGTCCCAACACTCTGAAGTGGGCTTCATCAGAGAAAATAACTGTATTTCAGTCCTATGTATATATACATACATATATATATACCAGCCTGTCTCCTCTTCAGCTCTAGACTCCTGCAGTCAAGAGACCTTTGGTGACATCATGGTAACATGACCGTGATGTCACCAAAAGTCTTCATGCAGTTTTATCCTTGGAATAGAAATGCCGAGGGTCCCAAAGACAGTGGGGGCCCTGAGAAATTGCCCAGTTTTCTCCCCTTAACGCTGGCCCTGCATACCAGCCTTTCTCCTGTTCAGTTCCTCTAGACTCCTGTAGTTAAGAGACCTTTGGTGATATCATGATCACGTGAATGAGAAGTCACAAAAAGGTCCTTAAATCAGTCTTAACCTCAGAATAGAAACACTGGGGGCCCCTAAGCGGTTGCCCAGTTTGACTTCTCCTAATCCTGGCCTTGAATGTAACTAGGGCTTATTTTTGGAGTAGGGCTTATATTTCAAGCATACTCCAAAAATCCTGTAAAATTATGCTAGGGCTTATTTTCGGGGAAATACAGTGGTAAATAAAAAGGCCACTTTTACATAGAGCAAATACTGGTCAGTTTCACCCTCGTAACAGGTCCTCTTTAAAGGGAATCTGTTACCAAGTTTGGCTGATATGAGATACGGCCACCACCTCTCAGCCCTGATATACAGCATTCTATAATGCTACATATAAGCTCTCGATCCGTCCTGCAAGACAAGAAAAACAGTTTTTATTATACCCACCTGGGGGCAGTCTGGTCCGGGGGGTGTAGATGTTCTATTCTGGCACCTCCCTTCTTCTTGCGATGCGGTCCTCCTCCTTTCTTCGTGTGGATGACGTGGCCCTCCGGCATCCACACCGTCTCCCCGGCACCGCGCTGATGAGGGCAGAGCAAAGTAATACAGAGCACATGCGCCGGGGCTGTTTGACCTTTCCCGGCTCCTGCGCACTGCAGTACTTTGCTAGATGCAGCCAAACCCATCTGGCCCAAAATTGGGTCAAAGGTATCAGGATTGTGCACTCTTCTTTAAGATTGTGGAGATTAGTGAAACTGAAATGAAGAGTTTGGCTTTGGTGACATGAAGAACATCTTAAGGGCCTTTACAATAAGTGTGTGACTTTTTTTATTTTGAGGGCGAGGGGAAAGGAGGGAAAGAACTTCTAACACATTGCAGGTACTTGTTCCCGCAGCAAAAACGCCGCAAAGTGAATGAGATTCCTGAAATCTCAAGCACATGCAGCTCATTTTTTTCCTACTGGATTTGAACCAAAGAATTTTTTTTTTTTTTAATATGCAGCATTTCAATTCTTTCAGGGTTTTTCACACATTCAAATAGAAACGTGTTAAAAACTAATGCAAAAACTTGCGCATTTTATGCAGCTTTTTTCCTGCCAACGCTCTGGTTTTTGCTACAGAAAAATCCGCTGCAAATACTTAAAATGCACAAAGCCTAAATACACTGAATTTTTGAACACTAAAATAACAAAAAAAGGCACCAAATCCTCAGCATGGGAACTTAGCTTACAACAGAAAATAAAAAAATAATTGATTGATATATACTTGTGCGCCATAAAAATGGCCATCAAATCTTCCAGGCTACAATTTAGGTGGCGCTCGGGTGGCACGGTATAATGTAGCAGTTGTTGGATCAACTTCACTTTGAAGGTAGGAGACGGCACCAGGGGAGAACTCGCTCAGGGATAAGCGGGTTAACATTAGTAGAGGAATCGGCGAGGTGGCAGTGCGCTGTCCAGGAAAGATCTAAAGTGCAATATTCAGCACATTTTCTCTTTACTGAAGTCCACAAATTGACAGATCACAAACCGGTTTTCGGTTCCGGACAGGAGCCTTCATCAGGTGTATACGTTACAAAAGCTCCTGTCCGGTGCTCAAAACCGGTTTGTGATCTGTCAGTTTGTGGACTTCAATAAAGATAATATGTGCTGAATATTGCACTTTAGATCTTTCCTGGGCAGCGCACCGCCACCTCGCCGATTCCAAATCTTCCCTAGGGCAGCATGTGACAGATTTATGGACAGATTGCATGCCTTTTGATGAATCGATCATGGTCAAAAATAAACTTCAGCTCTGAAAAGAATGATATTTTGGGCGGAAAAAAAAAAGGACTCTGTTTAGCCATAAAGCTGTATTTTTCCATTGGATTTATTTACACCAGAAAACTTGTTTCTGTCCAATAAAAATAATAACCCAATATAACAAGGCAGCATGATTTAGGGACAAATGCCCCCAATTCCATTAACCTATGTTTTCTCAGAACATAGATAAATAGTATTTGCAACCGTTAGTAAATCTGAACCCTGAAACAGTTAAAAGAAGTGATATGATGGACCATGTGCACAGCAATGCTGTTTTGACATTGATGTGCACTATGCGCAATCAATTTGGGGCGTGCTTTTTTAGGTGGATTATGCACTGTGTGCACATAACGCTTGTAGGCCAAGTCTTTGAAAGGGTTTTAAATTTGCATCTCTATAGGAGGTGCAGCAGAGACCCTTCCCCAAGATTTCTTACAAGCGGAATATGAAGTTTTTGCTTGATTTCTAGTTTTTTTTTATCCCTCAGGAATGAGTGGTTGTCACAGGGTGAAGCCAAGTATGGTGGGCAAGACACTTTTTTTTTTCCTATAGCAAAACTAACAAAGTGTCTCTCTCTTACATATATTTTGCATTTATATCTGCCTGTCCATAGTGCATACTCTATTTCTTGCATTGCAGTCTGCGCTACATTTTTTTGAAAGCCAAGAGGCAATAAAAAAAAAATCATCATGTTAAATTTAAGCAGGAGAATGGTCCTGGAGATTGCACATACCCATTATGGGCTTTATCAAGCATCTTAGATTACAGTATAAAAAGGGCAAATATGCGTCTAGTGCACATAGCGTGTATCTACATATAGAAATAGTTTAATTAGTGTTGGAGAAGCCTGTAATCACATTACGTACAGAAAATATATTTATTCCACATTTATTATTATTATTATAAATACTTCTGCTTCATTTCAGTTCTTGCAACAAGAAACAATTCGACAAAAAGAAGAGTCTCAGAAGTTGCAACACAAGCAAGAACAAGAGCTGCAGAAGTTCAAGGAGCATCTAGAAGAGACGTGCAGAGAGCTGGTGCAGATACAGGTAAAGACACAAGATGGTCATATAATCAGACATCTATTTAGATTATACATTTATTCTATAGGCAGCATCTGTAGTCGCTTACTGAACACAGATTAACCCCCTAGAGTGAATGTGTCATCAGAAAATGACCTATTGTTTAGATAAGGTTTTTGTGATTTTATATATGAAACATTTATGTAGCAAAATAAAAAAAAATTAAAACTGCAATTTCCACACTGACCACTAGGGCATTTTTTTTTTTTAAAGGCTCAAACTTCATGTTCTTTTAGAAACTTAACATGAAAATTAGCAGCAGTGAACAGACTGACTATCTTTTGTATAGCATTATCTAATGAGCGTGAGCAAAAGTCATTGTGAAGGAAGGGAAAGCAGGGTCAGCATTGGGGCATCCATAGAAGCCCGAGCTGGAGGGGGAGAGCTTCCTGCTGTGCCACACATCAGTGGCAGAGTTAATCTGGGCATCCTAAGCACCAGCAGATCTGTGGCATTCTGGCAGACACCCTGCAATTATATGATCAACAGGTCCTACGAAAACATCACACTACCGATGCTTCTGTTCACTGTATAACGCTCAGCTATGTAGTATGTGAAATAGAAGACAGAAGAAGTAATAAACCACTTCTGTCTTCTCCCCAGGGTCCCTGTCTGTGTCTGATAGCCGGGGATTGGACCTGATAAGCAGAAGCACTGTACATTTACAAAAGCCTGTTTTTAAAGAACAGGATGAAGCGCCAAAAGTTACGGCGCTCAGTCTTTCCAAGTTAAAAGGTGGTTTCTGATTGTAATGGCATATATCCTTAGAATAGGCAATCAATATTACATCGGTTGGCGGTCTTAGTCTAGTGTACATCCATTGATCAGCTACTTGAAGGAACTGCAGCTTGTGAGTGATGTATTCCTTTCATTGTTTATCAAGCACACCTTCACACAAGTATATGAGCTGGAATATCAGTCATAGCTACTACTGGAATTACGGAGCTGCGCTTTAGAAGAGTGTAAACGGGTGTGGAGACACAGCTTTTGCCTCACAGCCCCTTCAAACAGCAGAGATGCCGGGAGTACGGCCCCCCACTTATCTAAAATTGATAGCCTATCCTATAAATAAGCCATCATTAAAAAAAAAATTATATATATATATATATATATATATATATATATATATATATATATATATATATATATATATATATATATATATATATATATATATATATAGATAGAAAACTCTTTTAGGGCCTCGTACAAAGTAAGAGCCTGAGACCTTATATAATTCCTATTCAATTTCAGGACTGGTCATTACACTGTGTTTCAAATTATTATGCAAATAATATTTTCTCAGATTTTCCCAAGTTACCTGTATGAATTGCTGTTATTGTAATTTTCCAGTCAAATAACTATTAGAGTACAATTGAAAGGTTTTTGTACAAACTGCCTATGATAACAGTATATTTTTTAAAAAATAAAACACTCAAACTGCACTCAAAATGCATGTTCCAAATTATTATGCACAGCAGAGATTTCAACCTTTTCATTTGAATAAAGAACAAAAAAATGGTCATTTTTGAAATTATAAGCATTAGCAGGTTATTACAAACTGAAATCAAACAGTTTTCAGCTCAAAACTTTATTCTAGGTGATGTAACATTTGCACATAGGACCCCTTGTTCGAAAGGAGCTTCTGAACTCTCTCGTCCATTGAATTTGTCAGGTTTTGGATGGTTTCTGCTTGAATTGTTTTGCATGAGGACAGAATACCCTCCCAGAGCTGTTGCTTAGATGTGAACTGCCTCCCGCCATCATAGACACTCATTTTGATGATGCTCCAGAGGTTCTCAATGGGGTTGAGGACAGGGGAGCATGGGGGCCACACCATAAGTTTGTCCCCTTTTATGCCCATAGCAGCCAGAGATGCAGATGTGTTATGTGCAGCATGAGACGGGGCATTATCATGCATGAAAATGATCTTGCTGCGGAATACACAGTTCTTCTTCTTGAACCATGGAAGGAAGTGCTGTTTGAGAAACTCAACATACATTATGGAGTTCATCTTTACCCCTTCAGGGATCCTAAAAGGGCCGACAATCTCTCTCCCCGTGATTCCAGCCCAAAACATTACTCCACCTCCTCCTTGTTAGCATGGGGTGTCCATCAACCAGCCATCCTCCACTCCATCCATCTGGACCATCGAGATCATTTTCATGCATGATAATGCCCCGTCTCATGCTGCACATAACACATCTGCATCTCTGGCTGCTATGGGCATAAAAGGGGACAAACTTATGGTGTGGCCCCCATGCTCCCCTGACCTCAACCCCATTCAGAACCTCTGGAGCATCATCAAAAGGAGTGTCTATGATGGCGGGAGGCAGTTCACATCTAAGCAACAGCTCTGGGAGGGTATTCTGTCCTCATGCAAAACAATTGAAGCAGAAACCATCCAAAACCTGACAAATTCAATGTACGAGAGAGTTCAGAAGCTCCTTTCGAACAAGCGGTCCTATGTGCAAATGTAACATCACCTAGAATAAAGTTTTGAGTTGAAAACTGTTTGATTTCAGTTTGTAATAACCTGATAATGCTTATAATTTCAAAAATGACCATTTTTTGTTCTTTATTAAAATGAAAAGGTTGAAAACTCTGCTGTGCATAATAATTTGGAACATGCATTTTGAGTGCAGTTTGCGTTTTTTATTTTTTAAAAAATATACTGTTATCATAGGCAGTTTGTACAAAAGCCTTTCAATTGTACTCTAATAGTTATTTGACTGGAAAATTACAATGACTGCAATTCATATAGGTAATTTGGGAAAATCTGAGAAAATATTATTTGCATAATAATTTGGAACACAGTGTAATGCAACTTTCTGATATATTTTCAAAATCAACCCAGGTTTATAATTTCAGCTAAAAAAAAATAAAGCATGGAGCTCTCATTCATAAATGTGTGTTCATTCTGCCAACAGGAAGAGAAAATGAGAACTTTACATGATCAGGAATCTAAAAAATTACAACGGTTGGACGCAGAACATAGGATGGAATCCGAACAATGGCAGGAACGTCTGAGGCTCAGCAAAGAGGTACAGAACTGCAGAGACATAGATTCTGGTAAATGTGTCCGGTATTGCTCTGGTTCCTGCTGATGACATCTTTCTGTGCTCCTTTCAGAACCTGGACACAGAATTTGCTTCCAGGCAGCAGCAGATCACAGGGACTGGGAAGCAGAAGTATAAATGCTCGGACAGGTGCACGTCATGGTTCTCTCCTTCCTGACAGCCAATGAACCAAAACCAGGAGACAAACACTCTCCACTTCAGTTTCCTCTTGTAAATGTTTGTCGGTGTCAGATATTAAACACTGTTTGGATTTTGGCTGACAAATGTATTTATTTTCTCTTTTTTTTTTTGCTATTGTATTTAGAAGAAAAGATTAAAAAAATGTAAAAATGTGACATAAATACATTATTTACAGATGCGCCTCTGCCCTGGACAGCTCGTAGGCAGAGGATGGAACGATCCTACAACATGTACTTTTTCATAGTCATTTGGGTGATGATTCTATGGAGTCGGTCGGTACGCCCGGTCAATCTCCTTGCATTATTATCACATCAGACAAATCGTCCACTTCTTGAAGCTTTAAATTCTAGAAAAAGGTGAAGGGAACAGAACAATGAGGCTCATGAATCACTTCTGGCAATCTTTGAGCTGGAACCCATTAATAGGCCATTTTAAAGGGATTTTCCGGGCTCAACATAAATATCATACTGCCCTCGTTATTCAGACCTTGTACCGTGATCAACTGCACCCCCACACACAGTATTATGAACCATACAGACCCCCCCCTCCCAGTATAATGACCCCAACAGTTTCCTCAAACTACCGACTGATAAAAATATGGACTACTTACCTGGCTTTGTTCTGTGCACTGGTGCGACCTGAGGCTACCCACAGCAGGCGCGATCTAGTGACATCACTGCGCCTGCTGCTCTGAGACTCAGGCACACAGGTAGAATGGTGGAAGAGGGAGCAGACAACCTCCTCTTTCACCATTGTTTTCACCAGTATATCTGCATCCTTACGCTGCAGATGCCAGTGAAATTGAGACGCCAGGCAAATAGAGCTAAATCCTGACAGTATGCACATTGCGCACTGTAATGTCTTGGCATTCTGCAGTCACGGAGTGACAGCAGAAATTTATGTTGAGCCCGGAAAAAACCCTTTAGAAGGGAATTTAAATGGTTTATCTGTTTTTAGTTCACAGGTTTGTGAAGTTTCTATGTTATCTTTGTACACTGACCGCTGCTCCAGTGCTGCCTCTTCACTGCAGCCCTGCTCTTTCTTGTCACTGACCGCTGCTCTAGTGCTGCCTCTTCGCTGCTGCCCTGGTCTTTCTGGTCACTGATCGCTGCTCCAGTGCTGCCTCTTCGCTGCTGCCCTGCTCTTTCTTGTCACTGACCGCTGCTCCAGTGCTGCCTCTTCGCTGCTGCCCTGCTCTTTCTTGTCACTGATCGCTGCTCCAGTGCTGCCTCTTCGCTGCTGCCCTGGTCTTTCTGGTCACTGATCGCTGCTCCAGTGCTGCCTCTTCGCTGCTGCCCTGGTCTTTCTTGTCACTGATCGCTGCTCCAGTGCTGCCTCTTCGCTGCTGCCCTGCTCTTTCTGGTCACTGATCGCTGCTCCAGTGCTGCCTCTTCGCTGCTGCCCTGCTCTTTCTTGTCACTGACCGCTGCTCCAGTGCTGCCTCTTCGCTGCTGCCCTGCTCTTTCTTGTCACTGATCGCTGCTCCAGTGCTGCCTCTTCGCTGCTGCCCTGCTCTTTCTTGTCACTGATCGCTGCTCCAGTGCTGCCTCTTCGTTGCTGCCCTGCTCTTTCTTGTCACTGATCGCTGCTCCAGTGCTGCCTCTTCGTTGCTGCCCTGCTCTTTCTTGTCACTGACCGCTGCTCCAGTGCTGCCTCTTCGCTGCTGCCCTGCTCTTTCTTGTCACTGACCGCTGCTCCAGTGCTGCCTCTTCGCTGCTGCCCTGCTTTTTCTTGTCACTGACCGCTGCTCCAGTGCTGCCTCTTCGCTGCTGCCCTGCTCTTTCTTGTCACTGACCGCTGCTCCAGTGCTGCCTCTTCGCTGCTGCCCTGGTCTTTCTTGTCACTGATCGCTGCTCCAGTGCTGCCTCTTCGCTGCTGCCCTCCTCTTTCTTGTCACTGATCGCTGCTCCAGTGCTGCCTCTTCGCTGCTGCCCTGCTCTTTCTGGTCACTGATCGCTGCTCCAGTGCTGCCTCTTCGCTGCTGCCCTGCTCTTTCTTGTCACTGACCGCTGCTCCAGTGCTGCCTCTTCGCTGCTGCCCTGCTCTTTCTTGTCACTGATTGCTGCTCCAGTGCTGCCTCTTCGCTGCTGCCCTGCTCTTTCTTGTCACTGACCGCTGCTCCAGTGCTGCCTCTTCGCTGCTGCCCTGCTTTTTCTTGTCACTGACCGCTGCTCTAGTGCTGCCTCTTCGCTGCTGCCCTGCTCTTTCTGGTCACTGATCGCTGCTCCAGTGCTGCCTCTTCGCTGCTGCCCTGCTCTTTCTTGTCACTGACCGCTGCTCCAGTGCTGCCTCTTCGCTGCTGCCCTGCTCTTTCTCGTCACTGACCGCTGCTCCAGTGCTGCCTCTTCGCTGCTGCCCTGCTTTTTCTTGTCACTGACCGCTGCTCTAGTGCTGCCTCTTCGCTGCTGCCCTGCTCTTTCGGGTCACTGATCGCTGCTCCAGTGCTGCCTCTTCGCTGCTGCCCTGCTCTTTCTTGTCACTGACCGCTGCTCCAGTGCTGCCTCTTCGCTGCTGCCCTGCTTTTTCTTGTCACTGACCGCTGCTCTAGTGCTGCCTCTTCACTGCTGCCCTGCTCTTTCTTGAGACAACTACAGTGTCCTGTGCCAATCACTGACATCAGCAGGCCTG
This sequence comes from Phyllobates terribilis, assembly GCF_046119375.1. Taxonomy (NCBI): domain Eukaryota; kingdom Metazoa; phylum Chordata; class Amphibia; order Anura; family Dendrobatidae; genus Phyllobates; species Phyllobates terribilis. The sequence continues at coordinate 525,466,125 of NW_027362771.1, read as the reverse complement.
TTGATCACATCACCACTGCTGTCTTTCAAGACCGGGGGCAGCAGTAGAAATGCACTGCTGGAGCAGGAGATGGTGAGTAACAGCTAAGCTTATTGTTTTCACCCAGAGGAAGCCTATAGGCATAAAACCTTATACTTGTAAACCCCCCTTACTCCTAATGAGCCAAAAACCACGTGATCTGGACACTTTCACTGGAAGTATGCAACAGTTCCTGCTCAACATCCGCATGCAGAGATCTTCAAATTGGACTTAACTTTTGAATTACCTTTATTTGCTTAAATTGAAAAATCCTATAAATTGAAAAACACTGGGCTCCTACTCAGGGATGGAAAAGTAACGCGATTTTAGGTGCCAGATCACTTCAAATCACTTTTTTTTTTGTCCAAATATATGATTTATGTGAAAGAAAGCTGGTGTCAAGAGTAAGTGTTGGTTGCCTGGCTCTTTTGGTCAACTCTGACTTCATTATTGGCAATTAAATTGTGTAGCATTATTATTAATAATATAATTAAACTACTGGTTTTGTGCGCTCACTTGTCTTCTCCCTACTCACCTTTTCATTAGCAAGATGCAAAAGGCAAGCAAAGGCCAAAGGAACGGAGAGGTTCTGTGCCATAGTGGTGGGTAACCTGTGGACCACAAGACAATAATATCAGGGGTAACACATAAATGTTTAACTACTTAATACAAGTTTTTGTGTTTTTTTCTTCCTTACCTCTTCTGAAGATCACTTGTGATATTGCTGAAAATCTTCTCATCCTTCACAACTGTGGGCTCTGCTTCATTCTTAGGTGCTGGCTAAAATTGGAGAAAAATAAAACAGTATCTACTAAACAATGGTACAATCATTCAACCCCTTCACTACCCAGCGATTTTCTGTGTGTTTTTTCCGCCCCCGCTTCCAAGAGCCATAACTTTTTATTTTTTTTCTGGCCATATAGCCGTATGAGGGCTTGTTTTTTTGTTTGTGGGACGAATTGTACTTTTTTTTTTATCCCATTCATTTTACCATATAGTGTATTGGAAATTGGGAAAAAATTCTAAGTGCATTGAAATTGCAAAAAAAAAGTGCAATTCCACAATTGTTACAATTTACTATATTCACTATATGGTAAAACTGACCTGGCAATAAGAGCACGCAGATACCAAACATGTGTAGGTTCTTTTTATTTAGATGGTGAAACAAATTTGAAAAATTTGTAGAAAATTTTTTGGGGTTTTGTTGCCATTTTCCGAGACCCGTAGCGTTTCCACTATTTGGGATCTGGGGCTGGTGAGGGCTTATTTTTTGCACCCTGAGCTGACGTTTTAATTGATACCATTTGTGGGTAGATGTGATGTTTTGATCGCCTTTTATTGCAATGTTCCAACGGCCAAAAACATAATTCTGGCGTTTCGATTTGTTTTCTCTTTATAACTTTTACCGATCAGATTAATTTATTTTATATTTTGATAGATCGGACACTTCTGAACGCAGCGATACCAAATATGGTATTTTTCTTTAATTACTTTATTTTTAATTGGCTAAAAAAGGGAGGTGATTTGAACTTTTGCATTTTTCTCATATTTTAAAACCATTTTACTGTCTTCAATAGTCCTTTTAGGAGACTTGAAGCTGCGATTGTCCGATCGCCTGTGCTATACATAGTAAAAGGTATCTTTTCAGCACAAGCTGATGTGTGTGTACATGAGGAATAACACATTTCTGGCCATTATAGGACTTTTATTCTGCATTTTTTTTACCAGTTTTCCTCTAGGTAGCCTCTGTCTCTAATGTCTTTGTGTGCTAGTGAGTGGAGACAAGCTGTGATGATGTCTCCCATACACAGCACACAGACATGAGGGATTCCTGCTCCTCTTTCTCTGAGTGGCACATGAGACAGTAGCAGCAGAGCAGTACTGAGCTGAGTGGCTGTGAATCCAGCTCTGTAGTAGGCTAAAACAGATGCTAAAAGCTGCAGCTCTATCTGCTTATCTCTTATTCACTGTGCCGATTATCCGCACTCCCTCCTCCCTTTGCCATAAACTATTATAAGAGCTGTAACCTCAGTCTTCCTTTGGTCAATATGGATTGGAGCAGTGTATCAGAGTGTATGGTGAGTCAAGGAGACAGGAAAAAATGTAAAGAAGCCAGTTTCCCAAACTTGCAATCATAACTTGTGTTTAGTCAATCTGCATTAGAGCCAACAGTGTCAGCCTGTGAATGGCAGCAAAGTCAAGCCATTTAGCAAAATCAACAGCCTACTACTCTGTTCGGTTTCTAGGAATGAGGGACATAGTCAAGCGCTTGTTTAGCGCTGTGTATACAGTGATCAGGAAGGCTGAAAAGGTAATAAACCATCTCTGCCTTCTCCATGGGGAGTCAGGCTGTGTCTGACAGCCGGCTCTTCACTCCTGCATAAACGAGTGCAAGCAGCTTAATCTGCATTGATGTCCACAAGTAGTTGTTAACATCACATCAGTTCTCAGTGTTATTTCTTTCACTCTAATGACTCAGTAGTGTGTCTATAGTCACACAATTTGATGAACCATTTATTTGGGAGTCAGATGACTGGTTCATCAGCTCAATCATAAGTTGTATATAGGGTACAGTACTTCTTCCACTGCCCCTGCTTTGATATGAATCGCTAAAAGCATATAAACTTATTATTCATATTAAAGCAAGGGCAATTGATTTTTTGCACACCCACATTTTTTAAAAAATAATAAATGTAACACTTTTTATAGACTTGTGGCATCTCGCATGTAATTTTCAAAAATTGGGTAACCCTCCTGGAAAAGGAAGAAAACTGTCTCTCTAGCACCACCTATAGGTGACTAGTTTGTTAATCAATGTCCAGCTGTCACGCAAGGTGTGGAAAAGACTTCGCGCAACACAGAGGGAAGAGTGAAAGGGAGCCCAGTCTCTAGGGAAAGGGGGAAGGGGAGACCTCCTAGTCTGGTCTAGTGTCACCATGTCTCAGCTAACAACCCTACATTGGCTTTTCACCAATCGCTGCACACGTGCCTCGCCCTGACTTTCCCTGGTGTATGGCTAAGGCTAGAGAAAGGAGGAGATGAGCACTAGTCGATCTCCACTAAACTCTATGGACAACTAGGGTAGACAAAAGGGGAAATTGCTTAGCTTTAGACAACTCCAAACAAATGCGCACACGGCCTCAAGCTCCAGAGAGGACGAAGTACTGCTCTTGCTAAAGCCTCACAAGTAGTAATGAATATCGCTGGCATCTCCCTCTCAGACACACCAGGTATTTATACACCCAGGCCAGGGAGCTAATTAGCCAGAGGGAGGTAGTCGCTGGGTCCTAGAGACAGCCAGCCTTTAAGAAAATTTCTGTAATGCCAAACGTAGAGATCTCCTGCAACCAACTGCAGGGCGACTGTCCTTCACCTCTGATACACCTGTGACAGCAACCCTTTAAGAATTCCTCTTCAGCACCCCCGCTAAACCAACTCACCTCATCTTTTTGTCTGTTGATGGTTAGTAGCCCCCACATACTTGTCTTCAGGTGCTTCATGTCCATCTTTTTTGCTGTTTTTGCATAATTTATTTCTATCCTGTTTACCTGTAAGAAAATGTAGGAAATGACGCCACGCACATAAAATAGTTTCTGCCAACTCTTACCTTCAGTTGTCGAAGTGTGTAACTCACCTTGTGAGGCTCCGCAATAAGGTTGTGTTCACCGTCGAGACTTAACCTGATCTCTTCTGTCCTATTACACACCGTAAACTCATCAGTGGGTCCCATGAATGTCCCGTCGTCATCAAAGTCGTCATCGACCTACAGAATAGGGCAGCAAAATGTTACTCTTCGAGGAGCTATAGCGACGACTACAACGATTTAGCGATGACTTGCTGGCAAAATTTAAAACTGGTCATGGGATAGTCTGATTCCATAAAAAACAGACTAGCGTAGATGCAGGATTATTTCAGTAAGAAGATGAGCGCAGTCAGAGGGAAGCGACTAGAGCAAAGGATCAAGCGGATATAGTGGGATTGTAAGGCAGCCCCAACACATGTCAGCTGGTCCTGTTGAAATTAATAGTCTTAAAGGGAATCTGTCAGCATGTCTTTGCTATCTAAGCTAAAGACAGCATGATGTAGGGGTTAAAACACAGATTTCAGTGATACCTTTCTTATCAAGCTCTGAGGTTTTCTTTGCTGACAATGATTGTTTTAGCACCAGTAGCTTATCATTGCTGTGACTAGGTGCCTCCTCTGACACGCCCCCTCCTGTGATAGGCAGCTCACTGTCTATGGAAATTGTATAAACAGAGCCTGGTGTGGGAGGGGCTAGCTTCCTCAGCTCTGCTTCATGCTAAATCTAAAAACTCTGATTGTGTCAGAATGGCTGCACCCAGTAATCTAAGTGATACCTCATTGGATTCAGCTTCTCTTTGCTTACATCTCGCTGCTCACAGATGAGGTAGCAAAAACCTGCTGACAGATTCCCTTTAAATGACCAGCTTGATGGGATAGCCCACAAAATAAATTTACCACCTATAATGTGGATACAAGATCAATGTATATTGCGGGATAACCTCCTTAAATAATTTTGGCTGTCACCAAGCGGAAATCCAACTACCCATGAGTAGGAGCACGAGACCTTGTCTTGCTCTGAACCTTATAAAGTGTGATTTTATGGAAACTACTGCAGGACATCCCATAAGTGACACATCGCTGGAATCATGGCATCTGTCACTACTTTATGCTGCCCTCAGTGAAGGCACCATAAACTCGGCGAGGCTGCTGCCTTTAAGGAAAGATACAGGCTATTAAATTCTCTTTAATCCCTTGGTGCAAAATAATGTACGATAGGTCAGCGCTGGTGTGACAGTGTGTTGTAGAGCACCAGAAGAGGAGCTCCCTCATCCACATGCCGTAGATGCTGGCTAGGTTTCATAGCTAGCATCTGCGTCTCACAGCGTCGGCTAGGAATGAGCTCTGATCACTGCTGGTAACCATTTAATTGTCAGTGTCGATCTCCAACGCAGTCTCTAATTGGGATTGGGTTACCAATGGCTAGCGAAGACCTTTATCGCTACCATCTTGGGACATACAAGTCTAAGGACTTCAGCTCACTCCCCCCTTTTATCCCTATTACAAGAAAATACAAAGATAAACTTTTGATATTGCTACGTCTGAAGGAGTCCAATTTATCAAAATATAAAATTACTTAACCCATATAGTAGACACCGTAAAGAGTGAAAAAAAATTAAACTGCCAGAATTGCGTTTTTCTAATGTAATCACCACTCCTCCTTAAAAAAAAAAGCAATAATAAAAAAAAAAAAATCAAAACGTCGTACATACCCCAAATTGGTAGCAATTATACAGTCAGCTCAGGGCATCAGAAGACAAGCCCTCACTCAGCTACAATTATATTGAAATGTTTTTTCTTTTTCCTTTCTACAAACTTTTACATTTTTTTCACCAGAAAAAAAAAATGCTATACAACTTTGTGATTGCCGTAATCAGAGTGACCTATAGGGTATGTGCACACGATGCAGAAATGAAGCAGAAAATTTCTGCATCATTTCTGCATCTCCCTGGCAGAAAAAACGCATGCAGATTGTGCATGCGTTTTTCCTGCAGAATACATGCGGATCCACATGCAGATTCACATGCGTTTCCGCATGCAGATTGACAAGCGCTTTCCAGGCGATAGCATCACTTGGAAAGTGCTTGACAACTAGGTCACACTGTATAAATCCATGCAAACAGCATGGATTTATACAGTGTGAACCGAGAGCGTGTATATACTTACCTCCGATGGCCCGCGCTGTCCTGCTCAATCTGTTCTCCCGGCTGCCGGCAACTTTGAATTGAAAGACCTGCCGACGTCAGCGTCACGTGACCCGTCACATGACTCTGACGTCACCGCAGGTCCTACAACTCACTGCAAAGTGCCGGGAACCAAGCGGGAGCGCTGCGCGGGCCGACAGAAGGTAAGAATACATTATTTTTTATTTTATTCTTCTTTTTACAGCTTTTTTAATGGTACCTGGGTGTGGATGAGACTCTCCTCTCCTCCACACCCGGGTACCATCCGCACATTAGAACGCACCAATTACGCAAGTACAGATGCTGTCTTGCGGAATTGGCGCGTTCTAATGCAAGTCAATGGCGGCAAAATCGCCGCGTTTCCGCAAAATTAATTGACATGCTGCGGATTTTTGACCGCAGCGTTAACGCTGCGGAAAAATCCGCATCATGGGCACAGCACATGCGGATTTCCATTGGGGAACATTGCTTCCCTTCTACCATGCGTTTTTCATGCGTTTCCGCGGCGTTTACGCAACTGCAAAAACGCCGCGGAAACGCATGAAATACGCATCGTGTGAACACAGCCTTAGACTCGGATTATCCGCTCATTTTTACCATAAAATAGATGCCATAAAAACAAAACCCCAAAAAATCAATGGCTGAGTTGCATTTTTTTTTTTCACCATTTCATCCTGCTTGGATTTTTCACCCTTTTACAGTACATTATAAAGCAATATGTATGAGGTCATTCAAAAATAACTACTACTGCAAAACAAGCCCTCGTAAGGCTATGTCTATGGAGACATAAAAACTTTAAGGCTTTTGGTAAAAACAAAAATTATCTGCAGAGGTTGAGAGTTAGGCGAAAGTGCTTACCTGCATTGCAGGGCAGAAGTTGGAGGTGTCGTTGGGATTGTTATAGTCATATTCTTTGATGCCATCTTCTTGCTCAGAAGTAGGATTCCTGGGCGCCATCTTTTTGATCTGGGGGAAGGAGGAGAATATAAGACTGGTGTCCAATCAGTCATACATAAAGCAGGCAGTGAGCCTGGAGCCTTACCCTATCTGTAGGTCTTAGGTTCAGCTTGGCGATGTTGTCTGGATCGTAGTGGAAGTCAGCCGGCAGGGTGGTGGACTTCTTATTCTGGTTCTCCAGAGTAGACTTTGCCAGCGTCGTAGCGGCCTACATAGTAAATGAAGGCGATTACCAGGAATACCATTAGCTCTCATTAGCTGGAACATGTAACTTAAAGGAGGCAAATTCATGTTTCTCTTTCATATTAATATGTAAAGCGTTCGCCCAGTGTTATACGGATTATTATCCTTAGGTTATTATCAATATTGGAGCGGTGGACTCCAACGTTCCGGGAAATTCAGAAATCTAACTCTTCCGGACTCCTTCACCTTTACTGCGTGTCTCGTCTGATGTTTCATTGTTTCCCGATTCGCTTTCCTTACCCTCTCTCACCTTTTTTTTTTAATTTTCTCTTTCTTCTTTTGCTTTTCAATCCTCATTAAAAAAGTGAGACAAAATAAATGTTGCAAGAAGTTCTCCTACCCAGCTACAAATCCCTTCACTATATTTTTTCCATTGCTATTATCTTTCATTTTGAGTCACAAGTCATCAGCTAGTTAATTAATGTTTATATTGTGTAAGGCTATGTGCCCACGATGCGGAAATGCTCCGGATTTTTTCCTGAGTGTTTCTGCATCTCCCTGGCAGAACAAACGCATGCGGATTGTACATGCGGATTGTACATGCGGATTGTACATGCGTTTTTCCTGCCAGGAACATGCGGATGTGAAGCGTTCTTCACTTGCATTTCTGCATGCGAGTTGACAAGCGCTTTCCAGGCGATTTTAGCATCACTTGGAAAGTGCTTGACAACTTGGTCACACTATATAAATCCATGCATGGATTTATATAGTGTGACCGTAAAAGAATGGTAAAAAATATACTTACCTTCTGATGGCCCCCGGTGTCCTTGTCTTGGCTTGCCGACAGCTCGCGGTAGATTTAAGGACCTGCCGACGTCAGTGGTCGCGTGACCCGTCACATGACTAAATGACGTCATGGCAAGTCCTTTAGTCTACCGCAATCTGCCAGCAAGCCAAGACAAGCACACCGGGGGCCATCAGAAGGTAAGTATAATGTATATTTTTTATTTTATTCTTTTTTTTACAGGTTCTATGGTACCCGGGTCCAGAGGAGAGTCTCCTCTTCTCCAAACCCGGGCACCATCCGCACATTGAAAAGCATGGATTCCGCATGTACAGATTCAGTGATGCGGAATCCATGCGTTCCAATGCAAGTCAATGGCGGCAAAAACGCAGGGCTTCAGCAAAATAATTGGTAGTGCTGCGATTTTTTTCCGCAATGATAAGACGCAGCGGAAATTTCCACAGCATGTGCACAGCACATGCGGATCATCATTGGGGAACATGGCAGGCCTTCTACCAAGCGTTTTTTAAGCGTTTCCGTGGCGGAATTGCTGCTGTGGAAACGCTTAAAAAACGCATCGTGGGCACACAGCCTTAATGTAGTTTTTTGCTTAGTCATTACTGTAAGCGATGGGATTGCTTGAAAAATTTTATTCTTGTTTCTCTCAAATATATTATTAGAAAAATAAATAACAATTGGTGGGGGTCCAACACCAGGCCCCCCACTATTCAAATGTCACCATCTCCAGCAGTAATCCGTGTATGGTGGCGGCACAGCATAGCTCCTTACACTGCCTAGTGGCCGTCCTCTGGTACTGCTGGTCAGCCGCTATTCAGGTCAATACCTGGGGTCTTCCACTGCTCAGCTGTCCAGCCTCTATACGCTGTATACATCCAGCAACTGTCGGAGCTGGTAACAGCTGATCAGTGGGGAGCCAGATGTTGGACCCCCACCGATCTGATATCAATGACCCTTCCTTCAGCATCACAGTCCTGACAACCCCTTTAATTTAACCAGGTGATATCTAGCACTGTATCTCCATGCAGTATAGCAGCACGCCTTTGGTTCAGGAACCTAAATAGTACTGACAGACGTCTATTAACCCTAGAACGCATGACCATAAAAATCTACTTTTTCACATACCTGGGGCCTTTTAGGCCCGTGTGCAAATAACATGGAATAACTCAAACAAAAATGACAAACAACTATATACCTGAGGAATACCTAGAGTTTCAAAATTCTAACTAAAGTAATCTTGCAGAAAATAGAAAACAATTAACAGGGCGGGCCTGCGAGGCCCCAGGTATGCGTTCTAGGGTTAAACATAAGCATTTCATCCCCCGGTCATCTTGAGTACAGCCAAGTGTGCGGAGGTATTAAACAGGAACATAATGCTTTTGCTTGGTTTTCAAACTAAGTAATAATAATAATAAAATGTATTAATAACAGCTGCACTATTTTATCGATTTGGGTACTAGCAGCAATTTAGGATAATACCCAAATATAAAGGATAACTGAGAAGACCAGGCTTGATGCAGACAATAACAGGATAACCGCTATCCATCTATTCGGTATACAGATAACAGAACAATTTATAATAATATAGCATGGTGGCTCAGTTGTTAGTATGGTTGCTTTGCAGCGCTGGGGTCCTGGGTTCAAATTCTATCAAGGACAACATCTGCAAGGAGTTTATATGGGTTTCCTCCCACACTCCAAAGACATAGAGATAGGGAATCTAGATAGTGAGCCCCAATGGGGACAGTGATGATGATGTCTGTAAATCACTGTGGAATATGTTGAAACTATATAGGCAAAGCAAAATAAATATACTATTGCACCTAGATGCCCCCTGACCAACCCTGGCTGGCTATTCCTGTGTGTGTTTTTCAGCTTTAAAGCGCACCTGTCAGCAGGAGTGTGCTTAGTAATCCACATACACTGTCAGGTGGGCGCCATCACACTGAGTAAAATGATACCTTTGTTGATGAAATCCGTCCAGTGGTTCTTCTATAATCTTTATTTTCAGTTCTGCCATAATGATATGCTCGTGCTCTGGTGCCCTCATTATGTATTCATGTATTCCTATCTCTGGCCTCTGATAGGATACTGTGCTTTCAGGGACCTGCCTGCTATTTTAAATATTACCTTTGTAATTTCTGTGTCAATGTGAAATTTACATTTTCCAAAATGGCCGCCGACACTCGCGCATGTGCAGTAGCATCTTTCGGTTACAGAGAGATGCTACTGCGCACGCACGGGCGCAATTTTGCTTTTCTAAGAAGAATTTGGGTGCAGCAATATGGCACAGCGCATGCGCAGTAGCATCTCTCGACAACCGAAAGATGCTACTGTGCATGCGAGGGCCACGGCGGCCATTTTGGGACATGTAAATTTCACATTGGCAAAAGAATTACAAAGGCAATATTTAAAATAGCAGGCAGATCACTGAAAGCACAGTGACCTGCCAGAGAGAGGCATACATAATGAGAGCATCAGTTACAGCCCCTCCCTAAAGTCCCCGAAGCACAAGCATATCATTATGGCAGACATGAAGATAAAGATTATAAAAGAAGCACTGGACGGATTTCATCAACAAAGGTATCATTTTACTCAGTGTAATGACAGTGTATGTGGTTTCCTGAGCACAATCGCCATGAGCCCCCGCTGCTTCTGGTGTTTTTATCACCTTCCTTATTTAAATATTCTGCGTGCGCCGTCCTAGCCATGGGCGGCGCTTGCGCAGATTGATCTTGCGGTGAGCTTCAGGAAAATGGTGACAGTATCAACGCATGAACGGACTGACTACCGACAGTATTCAGTAAAATGGCGCCGTTGCCTGTGCAGGTTGAGATCTCGGCTTGTCATTGTGCTGAGATCTTAATCTGGCGCCGGCGCTATTTTCCTGAAGACTGCCAGATCAACCCGCTCACCCGACGCCTACGGCTAGGATGGCGCAGGAGTGAAATTTAGACAAGGAAGAGGATAAAGACACCAGAGGGGCAATGGCAGAGCCGAATATCCTCCCCACAGTCCCGCCCTGATGCACGGAGACCAAAACTTCTACTGATGATTTTAAAACAACTAGGCTTCGGATTTCTTCACTGAATGTATGTATGTATTAAATCAGCACAACTGCGCCATTATGGCTATACCTTTAGTTAAATATGCATAACCCTGATGACAGGTTCTCTTTAAATATTTAGGGGATGCGAGTCTGCAGTACGGGGTGAACATGGAGTGGTACCCTCAGTATGTGCAACCGATTTCTGCCCTGAAATCTAACGCATGCTTTATGCTCCGCATTTAGGTGACCAGCAGTATAGAACAATGCGAAGGGAGAATACATGTAATCGGGAACTGTTCTCAGCTACGTGTCTATCGGGACGTAGAGAAAAAAGAATTAAATACTTTGTTCAAAATCACAATGCAGATAGCCTCGTTGATATGTTTTTTTTGGGGGGAAGTCCATCATTAGGAAAATATTCCTAGCACAATGTTTGGATGTTGGTAGAAAAAAAATATTAATAATGCATTGCAGTCAGAGTCTCACGGGTTATGGAAAGTAAAAATAAAGTGTGGTTAAAAATTTATTATGACTTGTATTTTATTTAATCATACACAATTCACGAAGTATGGAAGTTACGCTTCACTGCTTCAACATTTGATCTAACGCTTTTTACACTCCCCCGCCTCTCTCTCGGGGCTGGAGGGTTAAAATGGGTTATTTCAAGATCTCCTTAAAAAGCAACATACCCGACCGACTGTGTCGTATGTAAGATTAGCTGGGAATAAACGGTGGAAAGAAAAGAACAAGATAAACATTGAACCAACTTACCCTAGTCTTACAGAAATGAACCTTAAAATCAATATCCTCCTCAAAGTTGAGAACGAAAACTTTCTTTGACTTCTTGATTCTTTGATTGTCATCAGCAGACTCAACTAGTAAAAAGAAAATGGCAACAGCGGTGACTGATAAAGTTCAGGTTTGTAAGATGCTGGGAAAAAATAAAAATGTGAAATCACTTACTTTTCTGTTTAGGACGAAAACGCCAGTGCTCAGGGCCGGCCCACATGGACATGGTGCGCGGACTGAAGTACGAATACTCTCCAGGGCACGAGGACAGCTGGAGGCACATGGTGCCGATGTCTGCTTCTGCTATCTTAGTGATCTGGGACCTGGAAGAAAAGCAATTATGGTTTATTCCCAAGGAAAAACGACTCCCTTGCTAGCAATTACCTACGTGCCATCACTGTAGGAGCAGACCAGACACTTCTTTCTGTGATACAGAAGGCTGAATCCTCTCTCCAACTTCTACACGGATTTAGGACTATTAGAAAGTAGGACATTGATTTGGTCATGAATCAGCTTAGAAGATGGCTGAGGAAAGGCGAGACGTGCTACAGACCGTCCCATCACAACAAGCTCAGACGCACTGTCAGGTCATTCAAGCACCACTCCAGCAGGTTCGTTTTTTATTTTTCCACTGGAATGGTGCTTCTAGGTCCCTGCCCCTAGTCTTATACTTACCCGCCGCCATCTTCACCTTGCTGGGTGAGCCGGAGGTCACTTTCAATGTAAGTCTATCAGAGTCTCATTTTGGTTCTCGTAGACTTACACTGAGAGCTTGTGACTATTACTTGTGACTTCTGTTCAGACAAAAGTTGTGGTCACAAGATGGCGCTGCGGGACCGAAGAAGTGCTGATAAAAGGTGAAGATGCCGGCGGGTGAGTATGAGTAGGCGCTGGGACCTTCGATTTCAAGCACCACTTCAGCGCTGAAAGAAAAACAAAAACCGCTGGAGTGGTGCTCTCACGTAGCAGTTTGCTATGGACTGTGATACACAGAGGCTGCAGAAGCCAAAAAAAAAAGCAAAGTTTGTAAATGGTCAGTGTCTTTTCAACAAAGGTATGCTCATTAGACTGCCAATGTAGCAAAAAGTGTAATATGCTTTCTTTATAACAAAAAAACAACAACATTCCTTTAAGGGGAATCTGCCAGCAGGTTTTGCTCCCCCATCTGAGAGCAGCATGATGTGGGGGCAGAGACCCTGATTCTAGCCATGTGTCACTTACTGGGCTGCTTGCTGCAGTTTTGATAAAATCCCTTTTTTATCTGCTGCAGATCTATCAGTTCACTGAATGCTAAGCTGTGTATAACCCCGCCCACACCACTGATTCACCAACTTTCTGCCTATGCACAGTGTACACAGAAAGCTGCCAATCAGTGGTGTGGGTGGGGATATACAGAGCTCAGCATTCAGTGAACTGCTAGATCTTCAGCAAATAAAATAGTGATTTTACTAAAGCTAGAGCAAGCAGTCCAAAAAGTGACATCGCTGGAATCAGGGTCTCTATCTCTACATTATGATGCTTTCAGATAAGGTGGAAAAAACTTGGTAAGAGATTCCCTTTAAAGAGATGGCTAACAGGTGTCACCCTTGCTTGCTGTCAGGGCTAATCAGTCTATACAAGACAGACTGCAGGCAGTGGGGGCGCAGCCTCACACACTGTATAAAGGCCACCGGGAGCGTGTAACAACGTCCATGCTGCACAGGGATCAGGATAGCACCCAGCAGTGAGCTGTCGGACCCTTACGATGCCTTTCCCTGCTCTTTTCTCAAATCGTATCAGTACTTTCATTGCCACCACTCCCCCTTCATGGCTTTTTTTTGCAATGTCTGCTAGCTCACTCTCTCACTCTTATTCCACATGCTTCCTTGATTCTTATAGCACTTAGCACTTCTATTCTCCTCTTTTATCCTCCCAAGGCTCATTTGCAATAGCTAGCGCTGCCCCAATGTGTATTGCACTCGCCTCCTTGTTTCTCTTAGTACAACAGGAGTTTAAATTGGCAGCGGCGCATTGTGAAAACTAAGGGAAAGGCGCACATACTGCGGGCAATAATGTGACCGATGCCCCTGAGAGAACTGCAAGAAGTGCTGCCAGTGGCTCTGATGGCTGGGAAAGGCATAAAATACAACCTGCCTTTATAGGGTTATTTCATGAGAGACAGGCAGCAAACAGCTAATTTAGTCAAGGCATTCATGTGTTTTGACAAGAGGAAGAACGGTACCCTTTTCTCTCTGATTTAAAAGCTTCACGCTGTTCTGGGAACTGTCCAAGGTCTTCTACTTCATTCCCATCACACATATCAGCATCAAAATCATCCATCTCAGGACCATCGTCCTCCACTTCTGCATTGATGTCAAAGGCATGGTCGCTTTCCTTGTACTTATCGGTTAACGTAGATGCGGTCTGCAAAGTAAATGAAACGACAAGTTTGTGTCTTGTCTTGACTACAATGATTGCACCGGTTCTTTATAAGGAGGACGATGAGCAAAAAAAGTCACAATGTAGTAAATAACTGAGGCCAAATCCAATAACTAGTATAAACTATACAGTCATAGCCGAAAGTGTTGCCCCCCCCCTTGAAATTGTTCCAGAAAATGAAGTATTTCTCCCACAAAATTATTGCAATTACACATGATTTGTGATACAAATATTTATTTCCTTTGTATGTATTTGAACACCACAAAAAATAACAGACAAAAAGCAAATTGGACATAATTTCACACAAAATCCCCAAAAAGGGCACAACAAAATTGTTGGCACATTTCCAAAACTGTGGGTAAACAACTTTGATTCAAGCATGTGATGCTCGTTCAAATTCACCTGTGGCAAGTAACAGGTGTGGGCAATATGAAGATCACACCTGAAACCAGATAAAAAGGGGAGAAGTTGACTTAATCTTTGCATTGTGTGTCTGTGTGCCACATTAAGCATGGAGAACAGAAAGAGGAGAAGAGAGCTGTCTGAGGACTTGAGAACCAAAATTGTTGAAAGATATCAACAATCTCAAGGTTACAAGTCCATCTCCAGAGATCTTGATGTTCCTTTGTCCACGGTGCGCAACATAATCAAGAAGTTTCCAAGCCATGACACTATAGCTAATCTCCCTGGATGTGAACAGCAAAGAAAAATTGATGAAAGGTTGCAATGCAGGATAGTCCAGAAGGTGGATAAGCCGCCCCGATCAAGTTCCAAAGACATTCAAGCTGTCTTGCAGGCTCAGGGTGCATCAGTGTCAGTGCAAACTATCCGTCAACATTTGAATGAAATGAAACGCTATGGCAGGAGGACCCCACTGCTGACACAACGACATAAAAAAGATAGACTGCAGGTTGCCAAAATATAAATGAGTAAGCAAAAATCCTTCTGGGAAAACGTCTTGTGGACAGATGAGACCAAAATAAAGTTTTTTGGTAAAGCACATCATTCTACTGTTTACCTAAAAAGGAATGAGGTTTACAAAGAAATGAACACAGTTCCTACAGTCTAATATAGTGGAGGTTCAAAGATGTTTTTGGGGTTGTTTTGCTGCCTCTGGCATTGGTTACCTTGACTCTTTGCAAGAGATCATTGTGATTTTGGGTTGCAATGTAGTGCCCAGTTTCAGAAAGCTGGGTTTGCGTCCTAGGTCATGGATCTTCCAGAAGGACAATGACCTCAAACACACTTCGAAAAGCCCCCAGAAATGGAAACAAAGCACTGGAGAGTTATGAAGTGGCCAGTAAGGAGTCCGGATCTAAATCTCATTGATCACCTGTGGAGAGATCTTAAAATTGCTGTTGGGAGAAGACGCCTTCAAATAGGAGAGACCTGGAGCAGTTTACAAAAGAGTGGTCCAAAATTACAGTTGCGCGGTGTAAGAAGCTTGGTGATGGTTATAGGAAACAATTGATTGCATTTATTTATTCCAATGGGTGTGCAACCAAAAAGTTAAGGGTACCAACAATTTTGTCGGACACATTTTAGGGGTTTAGTGTGAAATTATGTCCAATTTGCCATTTTTTCTCTGTTTTTTTTTTCTGTTGTTCCAAGACACACAAAGGAAATAAACATGTGAGTAACAAAACGTGTAATTGCAATAATTTTCCTGGAGAAATACACTTCTCAAAAAAATAAAGGGAACACTCAAATAACACATCCTAGATCTGAATGAATGAAATATTCTCATTGAATACTTTGTTCTGTACAAAGTTGAATGTGCTGACAACAAAATCACACAAAAAATCATCAATGGAAATCAAATTTATTAACCAATGGAGGCCTGGATTTGGAGTCACCCCCAAAATTAAAGTGGAAAAACACACTACAGGCTGATCCAACTTTGATGTAATGTCCTTAAAACAAGTCAAAATGAGGCTCCACGTGCCTGTATGACCTCCCTACAACGCCTGGGCATGCTCTTGATGAGGTTGCGGATGGTCTCCTGTGGGATCTCCTCCCAGACCTGGACTAAAGCATCCGCCAACTCCTGGACAGTCTGTAGTGCAACGCTGGTGGATGGAGCGAGACATGATGTCCCAGATGTGCTCAATCGGATTCAGGTCTGGAGAACGGGCGGGCCAGTCCATAGCTTCAATGCCTTCATCTTGCAGGAACTGCTGACACACTCCAGCCACATGAGGTCTGGCATTGTCCTGCATTAGGAGGAACCCAGGGCCAACCGCACCAGCATATGGTCTCACAAGGGGTCTGAGGATCTCATCTCTGTACCTAATGGCAGTCAGGCTACCTCTGGAGAGCACATGGGGGGCTGTGCGGCCCTCCAAAGAAATGCCACCCCACACCATTACAGACTCACTGCCAAACCGGTCATGCTGAAGGATGTTTCAGGCAGCAGATCGCTCTCCACGGTGTCTCCAGACTCTGTCACGTCTGTCACATGTGCTCAGTGTGAACCTGCTTTCATCTGTGAAGAATACAGGGCGCCAGTGGCGACTTTGCCAATCCTGGTGTTCTGTGGCAAATGCCAAGCGTCCTGCACGCTGTTGGGCTGTGAGCACAACCCCCATCTGTGGACGTCGGGCCCTCATACCACCCTCATTGAGTCGGTTTCTAGCCGTTTGTGCAGACACATGCACATTTGTGGCCGGCTGGAGGTCATTTTGCAGGGCTCTGGCAGTGCTCCTCCTGTTCCTCCTTGCACAAAGGCGGAGGGAGCGGTCCTGCTGCTGGGTTGTTGCCCTCGTAGGGCTCCCTCCACGTCTCCTGGTAGCGCCTCCAGCCTCTGGACACTACGCTGACAGACACAGCAAACCTTCTTGCCACAGCTCGCATTGATGAGCCATCCTGGATGAGCTGCACTACCTGAGCAACTTCTGTGGGTTGTAGAGTCCGTCTCATGCTACCAAAGTGACCAAAACATCAGCCAGAAAGCATTGGTACTGAGATGTGGTCTGTGGTCCCCACCTGCAGAATCACTCCTTTATTGAGAGTGTCTTGATAATTGCCAATAATTTCCATCTATTGTCTATTCCATTTGCACAACAGCATGTGAAATTGATTGTCAATCAGTGTTGCTTCCTAAGTGGACAGTTTGATTTCACAGAAGTTTGATTTACTTGGAGTTATATTCTGTAGTTTAAGTGTTCCCTTTATTTTTTTGAGCAGTGTACATCATTTTCTGCAACAATTTCAAGGGTGCCAACACTTTTGGCCATGACTGTATATACATCATCTTTATCCACAGACATTGCATTACAAGTCCCAGCATGGATTCCACAGCAAAGTATAAAGCATATGGGCAACATGCAAGGGCAGGAAGAGAGAACAGCAGAGGATTAACCAACGTTAGCTGCTACTTATATTGAACGGTGTCTGTGGCCTTCTATAGTATTGCACATAAGTAATAGGCCTTGTGTACAAAAAATTGGACAGACAAAAAGTGGAGCAGCTCTTAATTAGACCAAGGGTGTGCAACATGCCGCCTGCAAAGGATGTTTCTAAAGCAGCCTGAAAACTAGAGCTTTCATTTATATTTTAAGAAGCAGCTAGACTGTCAGCAGCTGCAGTGACGTCTCCACAAGCTTTCCCAGGAGGTGACAGAGGTACAGCAGGGGAGGGAAAGGAAGACGGCAAATATCCAACCTGACTTTGGGCATTGTTAATAGGGATCAAAAACTAAAGCAGCAAACATTGTTAAGAAGACGGGCTGGTTTAAGCAGAAAAAAAAAAGACAGGACTGTGTTGTTGTACCTCATCTTTCAGGTCACCATCCAGCTGCATCAAGCGTAATTTGCAGAGTGATGGACATAATGGGCGCTTTTCCACACAAGTAACCAACAGAGCTGTAGGAGGTGAAAAAAATATATATAAAAAAATTACTTTTTACTCTTCTTTAGCGCTCAAACAAAGTGTTTGAGTGGTTCCAGTGTTTCCAGTTAGATCTCAGACGCTTTGCATTGTCCTGCTGAAGGTCCTATTTCGGATTACTTACGTTTCAGCTCAGCAGCGGCGTCCACAGAGTCGGGGGCAGGAAGCGCCTGCTCTTCAATAGTGGAGAGTGGGATCAGATAATCATCAAAGCACAGCTCACTGCGGTAATCGGAGCAGCGGAGGGATGTGAGGAATACACCCACCGTACTGCACTCGTCAAATGAGGCGGCTGCCTTCTGGAAGAGGGGGTCAACCTGCAGGAAAGACGGCATGTCACAATAGGTTTCCTGCACATATCCCACAGTGTTTTCTCTACATTTTTGCAAATGTATTTCTATAGAAGATAAAAGCAAAAGATAGCTGATTACGACCACTAGCAACTAGCTGTCACTTTATCAGTGGTCGTAACCATGGATACCTAAGGTTCTGCAATGCCCTGCACATGAGGAAAGAGATATAGTGAATCAGAAGAACTATGCTACATTTCTAATTGGAGGTATTTGCTAATATTATTATTACACCTACTACATATTGGGATAGGATCTTAGAGATGGGAATACCAATTTAAGTCATTGAGGTGGTGCCCGATGCGGCTACAGGCATCACTGACAGCATATTGAGAGGAGACTGTAAGCACGCCCCAACACTTTGATTGACAGCTCACTCTGCACAGGTGTGCTGCAGAGCAAGCTTTCAGCCAGAATGCGAGAGAAGGCCTACAGCCGCCTCACACACGGTGTACTGGGAAGTGACTGCATCTGCACTGACTGTGCCCCTACAACGATCACTGAAAGCCGGCAGCTCCCAGGAGGAATAAAGGTAATTATCTCCCAGTTTCCACGCATTCAGTATGGTGGCCCTACAGCATTGTAACGCTATTAATCCTTTATCTGCAGCTTAATAACATTTGGGCATATAACAGGTTCCCTTTACTCTGTCAAGATGACCATAAGCACATACCTGATCCACTCTGTCTGTTGCAGAACGGGTAATGTTGTTCAGATTCTGCTCAATGGTTTCCACATTTTTTTGCCTTTTTCTCTGCTTCTTGTTTTGAGGATCTTTACTGTCATCTCCTATGAGATAGACCATAAAGGAAAAATAAACAGGGATTGTGACAACATAGCATTTGTTCTAGATTAAGCCAGACGTGTTTCTTCAGTGAGTTAAGAGACATTGGCCATTGTTATACGAGATTGAACGTTGACTCTTGAGATGTTTGTTGCAGCTTATTGTGTTGCTAAGTTTGGAAGACAGGGACGCAGGGTAATTGAACAATCGATGTTTGCTAATATGTTGATTACCCATTGTATAAGTCCATGTAGCTTGTTGACCTGCAAACAGTGAAGGACAAACTAAGCAGATTGATTAAATACTCAAACAATGAGAGATTACCTCATCCCGCCTTCCCCCTGCCTCACCTGTGGATGATGGCCTAAAGGACAGTTGTGAACTATAAAAGGGGGATCTGCCTGTTCCTAGAGAGACTCTACGGGATGCCAGCTTAAGGAACCACGGCCCCAGATGGAGGAATACAGATCTGCCACACTGGCCATCACTGAACCTTCAAAGAGGTTTTGAAGAATACAGGTTGGGACAATCAAGTCATCTGGCCACGTACCTCAACGCACTTGGTCAGCTTCCTAAGCTTGCCGCCATCTCCTCTCTGTGGGTGCCTGCCGAAAGCGGGGTGATACTGGTTTGGGTAGTCGGCCCTGGATGCCCCCAAGTCGCAGATGCGCTAATCCCGGCGAGCCAGCGGAAGGGTGAGACTCTGTCTTTTGAATCATCCTTCTGTATTTGCTGGGACTGTTCTACATGTTATTGTTTGCTGGTGGTTCAATAAATTATTGCCACAGGAATAGAGTGCGGGCGGTCAGTGGGATGAGCCCTGGCCCATGCGGTCTTTCTAAAGACAGCCGGGTCAGCGGACAAGAACACCCACTGACCCTCGTATCTCCACAGGGATATGTAGTGTCAATCAAAACCCGACAAACTTCTGCATAAAAATCCAGAAGCAAGCAGTGCTCCAAATTTAGTCTTCAGTGTATTGTAAGCAGACTTTAATGGCCCATGGGGACAATGGCAGCGTTTCCGCCTTTGCAGTAAGTCTTGCATTGGACTGGCAGTCAGTGCTTCCACCTTTATGCAAGAAACTTTGTAATATGCTTTGTGTTTCACTTCTTTACTTTTTTAAAGACCTCTGTTTACTGCCAATGAATTGAAATGTTCTTGTTCCTGCACAGAGGCGCCATTGCTGAGCACTTGCTAAAACTGTGTAGTGCAGACAATCGTCAGGCTTCTTTACCTACACGCATGCACAGTCAGAAACCCTCAAAACAGGAATGAGATTCGGCCACCTGATGTATTTGGCTCAGGGAATCGCCTTGGACGGTGCTCCCCTGTGAGTGAGGTCAGGAAGACACCTGCAGCTCTGTGGCCATCATCACTCATGGTCACAAATATGAACAGCAAATCCATTCATCAGTCAGTGGCATCGCTGATATTTTTATTAGGATCCTGGTTGTGTCACCCAGTCAGCCTGATCAGTGTCTTAGGCAATTTTTGAAAATATATTGTTTGGATCTGCAATTTATATTTGATAAAGATTACAATTTTAATAATTGTTCCTTTTTGTTGATTAAAAAAAGAAAGGAGTGTCATCATCGGGTCAGGCATCATGTCATACAATTAAGAAGTAGTCATTTGTTCCTATTTACATAGAATTGTCTCTTATCTAAACCTGTGTAGACTGCAGACAAGAACCCCAAGCCTGGACAACCCCTTCAAGACTGACCATTCAGATCAGTGGCATGGTGGCACCGCTGGTCTGAGCTGTGCGCTCTCCCATGCTGCCAGCCTATAGACGCTGAAAAAAGTCTAGGAAGAGGGTCGGCAACAGTATGGTGGCATTAGGCACGCTCTCGTTTTCATGTGTTGAGGCACAGATGTTCAGCTGCAGCTTTTTGTTCCCTTTTGGGGCAAGTCATGGACACTACCAAATAAACAAAAAACCCAGAAAAATAGGAAAAATAAACAGAAATTTAAAAAAAAAAAAGGGGGAAAATGTTTGAAAAGCGTTTTTACTCAGAAATGATGGTAATGGAGGTGAAAATATCCAAAAGGAATTATTAATTAAGAAATGCATAGTGCTAGGGTCCAGTATAAAGCACGGCCTGTCCCAACACTGCACATTGGAGCTCAATAAAAATGGACAGCTCCACCAGTATCACCTTATTAGATTGGGTTCCTGAACACATCACCGACAGATCGGAAAATCTTAGGAGGAAAGAGACGTTTTGGATTATTTGTCCTGAAGCAGTCAGGTGTGAACGAGGTATCTGGACTAATCCTCTAAATATTATCCTAAACATCACTCCTAATCTCACCTGCTGGTTTGCATGAAGAGATGAAGCAACATTAACGCCTACCTGTATTATTTTTACTTCTGCCACATTATTTCCAATTATATATTTTGTGAAGCTCCAACATGCTGTGACGCTTTACACTTGATTGTTTTGTCCATGCTCATATATTATTATATATAGTCATGGTATCAGTGTTTAGATATTGACCGCACAGCGAGGTTTCCATCCACAGACACCCGGACAATGGATCACAGCAATGAGGAAACAAACGGCCTAGAAACTCCACCACTTCTCTATTGTCCTGATACTCGTGTTATTTATATACTCTTTCTACCCTTCATGTGTTTTACTCATTATAAATGATTAATCTCTCCTTGAGGTTTATGCATTATTCATATTTCTTTCATTTATATTATATATGCTTTCTTGCCTAGCTCTTAGGCTATGTTCACAAATCATGTTTTTATGGCATCAATTTTCTGAAGCAAAACCTGATCTTCAAGTGGCATTTTGTTCAGGATTTTTCTTGCAGTTTTGGTGCTTTTTTTTATGCGTTTTTCAGCGTTTTTTTTTTCACTGTCCTTCTGTCTCCATTTACAGTGGGTACGGAAAGTATTCAGACCCTTTTAAATGTTTCACTCTTTGTTTCATTGCAGCCATTTGGTAAATTCTAAAAAGTTCATTTTTTTTCTTATTAATGTACACTCTGCGCCCCATCTTGACTGAAAAAAAACAGAAATGTAGAAATTTTTGCAAATTTATTAACAAAGAAAAACTGAAATATCACATGGTCATAAGTATTCAGACCCTTTGCTCAGTATTGAGTAGAAGCGCCCTTTTGAGCTAGTACAGCCATGAGTCTTCTTGGGGATGATGCAACAAGTTTTTCACACCTGGATTTGGGGATCCTCTGCCATTCTTCCTTGCAGATCCTCTCCAGTTCCGTCAGGTTGGATGGTGAACGTTGGTGGACAGCAATTTTCAGGTCTCTTCAGAGATGTTCAATTGGGTTTAGGTCAGGGCTCTGGCTGGGCCAGTCAAGAATGGTCACAGAGTTGTTCTGAAGCCACTCCTTTGTTATTTTAGCTGTGTGCTTAGGGTCATTGTCTTGCTGGAAGGTGAACCTTCGGCCAAATATGAGGTCAAGAGCACTCTGGAAGAGGTTTTCATCCAGGAGATCTCTGTACTTGGCCGCATTCATGTTTCCTTCAATTGCAACCAGTCGTCCTGTCCCTGCAGCGGAAAAACACCCCCATAGCATGATGCTGCCACCACCATGTTTCACTGTTGGGATTGTATTGGGCAGGTGATGAGCAGTGCCTGGTTTTCTCCACACATACCACTTAGAATTATCACCAAAAAGTTCTATCTTCGTCTCATCAGACCAGAGAATCTTATTTCTCATCGTCTGGGACTCCTTCGTGTGTTTTTGAGCAAGCTCTATGCGTGCTTTCATATGTCTTGCACTGATGAGAGGCTTCCGTCGGGCCACTCTGCCATAAATGCAAGACTGGTGGAGGGCTGCAGTGATAGTTGACTTTGTGGAACTTTCTCCCATCTCCCTACTGCATCTCTGGAGCTCAGCCACAGTGATCTTAGGGTTCTTCTTTCCCTCTCTCACCAAGGCTCTTCTCCCACGATTGCGGAGTTTGGCTGGACGGGCAGGTCTAAGAAGACTTCTGGTGATCCCAAACTTCTTCCATTTAAGGATTATGGAGACTACTGTGCTCTTAGGAACCTTGAGTACTGCAGAAATTCTTTTGTAACCTTGGCCAGATCTGTGCCTTGCCACAATTCTGTCTCGGAGCTCCTTGGGCAGTTCCTTTGAGCTCATGATTCTCATTTGGTCTGACATGCACTGTGAGCTGTGAGGTCTTATATAGACAGGTGTGTGCCTTTCCAAATCAAGTCCTATCAGTTTAATTAAACACAGCTAGACTCCAATGAAGCAGTAGAATCATTTCAAGGGGGATCACAAGGAAATGGACAGCATGTGACTTAAATATGAGTGTCTGAGCAAAGGGTCTGAATACTTATGACCATGTGATATTTTCGTTTTTCTTTTTTAATAAATTTGCAAAAAATTCTACATTTCTGTTTTTTTCAGTCAAGATGGGGTGCAGAGTGTGCTTTAATGAGAAAAAAACAATGAACTTTTTAGAAGGGGTCTGAATACTTTCCGTACCAATGTATGCATGTACATAAGTTCTGTGAAAAAAAGAACCCCATTCTATTTTGGCATCAAAAAACACTGAAAAAACGCTGATAGAAATTTTGAGGCGTTATTTTCATCACCCATTACTTCCTATGGGTGAAAAAACGCTGAAAGAAGTGACATGCTCTATTTTCCAAAAAAACATGCAACGCACAAAATTCTGAACAAAAAAAAAACCCATGATGTCTGAACAGAGAATTCTGGTTTCTCATAAACTTTGCTGGTACTGCAAAACGCAGCTGAAAATTTGCATAAAAAAAATGCATAAAAAAAAACGCTGAAAAAAACATGATGTGTGAACATAGCCTTACTTTTCTTCCTCTTATCGGCTTTATTTTCTACCAGCCTGTTTTTTCTCCATCCTCCTTTTTACATGGACCTGTATGGCCTGCAATCATCCCTTATATATTCTAGATAACTTGTGTTTTTTAACAATATGACTTAGCGGCCTGGTGCAGCTCTCTGACACCGGGATCCTGGGCTCCAATCCAACCAGGTTTTTTTTATAAAAGTTAATTTGATTTTTTTTCCCTCTATGATGCTATGACCCTCGATCAAGTAATTTGCCCTTCCCATTTCATCATGTGTAGAAACCGCAGCAGCTGACGACCGATGCCTCAACACGTGAGAACAGGAGCGTGCCTGATACTACAATAATGTGTGCAACAAGCGGCAAAGTCAGACATCCCATATTCCTAGACTTCTCCCTGCTCCTACAAGAAAGATCACCCTACCTTTAAGGGATTGGCAGCAGCTGCTGACTATTGAAGTACATACATACATACATACACATATATATATATATATATATATATATATATATATATATATATATATATATATATATATATATATATATATATATATATATATATATATATATACATACAGTACAGACCAAAAGTTTGGACACACCTTCTCATTTAAAGATTTTTCTGTATCTTCATGACTATGAAAATTGTACATTCGCACTGAAGGCATCAAAACTATGAATTAACACATGTGGAATTATATACTTAACAAAAAAGTGTGAAACAACTGAAAATATGTCTTATATTCTAGGTTCTTCAAAGTAGCCACCTTTTGCTTTGATGACTGCTTTGCACACTCTTGGCATTCTCTTGATGAGCTTCAAGAGGTAGTCACCGGAAATGGTTTTACAACAATCTTGAAGGAGTTCCCAGAGGTGCTTAGCACTTGTTGGCCCTTTTGCCTTCACTCTGCGGTCCAGCTCACCCCAAACCATCTCGATTGGGTTCAGGTCTGGTGACTGTGGAGGCCAGGTCATCTGGCGTAGCACACCATCACTCTCCCTCTTGGTCAAATAGCCCTTACACAGTCTGGAGGTGTGTTTGGGGTCATTGTCCTGTTGAAAAATAAATGATGGTCCAACTAAACGCAAACCGGATGGAATAGCATGCCGCTGCAAGATGCTGTGGTAGCCATGCTGGTTCAGTATGCCTTCAATTTTGAATAAATCCCCAACAGTGTCACCAGCAAAGCACCCCCACACCATCACACCTCCTCCTCCATGATTCACGGTGGGATTCAGGCATGTAGAGTCCATCGGTTCACCTTTTCTGCGTCGCACAAAGACACGGTGGTTGGAACCAAAGATCTCAAATTTGGACTCATCAGACCAAAGCACAGATTTCCACTGGTCTAATGTCCATTCCTTGTGTTCTTTAGCCCAAACAAGTCTCTTCTGCTTGTTGCCTGTCCTTAGCAGTGGTTTCCTAGCAGCTATTTTACCATGAAGGCCTGCTGCACAAAGTCTCCTCCTAACAGTTGTTGAAGAGATGTGTCTGCTGCTAGAACTCTGTGTGGCATTGACCTGGTCTCTAATCTGAGCTGCTGTTAACCTGCGATTTCTGAGGCTGGTGACTAGAATAAACTTATCCTCAGAAGCAGAGGTGACTCTTGGTCTTCCTTTCCTGGGGTGGTCCTCATGTGAGCCAGTTTCTTTGTAGCTCTTGATGGTTTTTGCAACTGCACTTGGGGACACTTTCAAAGTTTTCCCAATTTTTCGCACTGACTGACCTTCATTTCTTAAAGTAATGATGGCCACTCGTTTTTCTTTACTTAGCTGCTTTTTTCTTGCCATAATACAAATTCTAACAGTCTATTCAGTAGGACTATCAGCTGTGTATCCACCAGACTTCTGCATAACACAACTGATGGTCCCAACCCCATTTATAAGGCAAGAAATCCCACTTATTAAACCTGACAGGACACACCTGTGAAGTGAAAACCATTTCCGGTGACTACCTCTTGAAGCTTATCAAGAGAATGGCAAGAGTGTGCAAAGCAGTCATCAAAGAAAAAGGTGGCTACTTTGAAGAACCTAGAATATAAGACATATTTTCGGTTGTTTCACACTTTTTTGTTAAGTATATAATTCCACGTGTTAATTCATAGTTTTGATGCCTTCAGTGTGAATGTACAATTTTCATAGTCAAGAAAATACAGAAAAATATTTAAATGAGAAGGTGTGTCCAAACTTTTGGTCTGTACTGTAAAAATATATATATATATATATATATATATATATATATATATATATATATATATATATATATACACACACACACACACACACACACACATATATATATCTCAATTTTGCTTTGGTCATTTAGTGTATGGGGGGGTTTAGATATGAGCGCCATGTTTGAGCACATTAATTGCCGTTTATTTTTTATTCATCCCTTTGACTGTACCCCACCTATGGGTCTGTCCTCCTGCTCCCCTGATGAAGCTCATGACCTTGAGGGGAATCGGTGTGGGCTCATTACCTAATTGGTCACTCAGACAGTAAGGTGGTGGGTAACCGGCAACAAGATGTACTCTATGGATATAATTTCAATCCGTTTTTGAGAACTTGGGAGGATTTTTATTAAGTTAATAGCAAAGTTGCTTGTTCTTACATGCACTTTGCAATTGTAACCACATAAGGACTTGAGACAATCCCTTTAATAGCAAATAGGCTTCAAGACCCTTTACTATGTACACTGAGTTTTTTGAGGAGTTTTATTTTGGAGTAGATCGACTCCAAAATCCTACTCAAGAACGCCTGGAAACTCTTCCTATTCATTTCTGTGGGGAGATCCACCTCGCTGGTCATATGAGGAGATTTAGCCTTTTCTTTCTCACTCTTAAAAAATAAGAAAAATGCTTGGTGGAAAAAATAAATAATTAAATACACTTTTCTTTTTTTGATAAGTGAATCCTGAAGGAAACCAATCCAACAGCTGCCTAGAACATTTTCGGGGAGGTAGGGAAAAAAAAAATTCCTCCAGAAAACGAGCGTTTCCTTGAGAGGTTTTCACTTGAAAAACTTGTTTTTGAAGGACTCAAAAAAACGCCGTCCACACACATTTATGGAACCAAACAAATGAACTACATGGGTGAATTATACTTTATTCACCTCTATTTCTTATGAACAGGCGGCCATGTGCCTGGTTATTTGTACATACCGGTCCCCTGGTTTACCGATTCCCCTGGTCCTTGGGACTCTTTGTCCAGTCCACCCAAGACTTTATACACATCCGCGTGCACGGCGTCCACTCTCACCGCATAGATTTTGGTGCTCGCATCAAGTGTCCCTGCAGCAACCTGTAAGGGGATATACATTTTAAATATGGTTCGGTCATTATGAGCCAGTACAGACCTAAGCCAGAGGTTTGTGTCCACCTTGAAGTTGGTCAGTTCACTTCCTTTCTCCTTGAGGATGTCTCCCATGTAATCAATGAGGTGCAGCCCAAAGGCGTTCTTTGTCGTTATTCTCTGCAGAAGACATTGGAAGCAATGTAACGACGTGTAATACAATAATGGAGCAGAAAATCTATACGCCTGTGTACATGTGCCGACTGCTGCCAGCTGCAGAGGTGTCACGCGATGAGCGGAAACCTACGTTCTCCTGAGACAGCTTGATGCAGGTAGAGTAATGGTCCGAGATCTGGGCGTTGGACAGTTTGGGCAGGATGAGCGATAACGCTTCAGATCTGTCAAGAAGAAGATTGTTCATGGTAATCAATATATCCTATGACAGCATTGGATAAAATAAGAATACCTTGCACTGGCCGTCTACTCAATGCACAAGTCATCCACTTTAGGCTTCCCAAAACTTGACAATCATTCTAGTTAGAAACCATCATATGCCCGGAAGCCACAGATATGAGCGGAGCCTTAGTCTGCTTGGAAGAATTGAAGAGGATCGGTCTCTAAATTTTACAATACAAACTTAAATTCATCTTAGACCCGATGAGACTGATGTACTTACTTTGAAACGCCATGTTAGAATGGCTGCATAATCCTGATATTACAATCAGCATTTTAGGAGTCCATTTAGAGTGAAAGAGCTACAAATTATTCAGTCTCCCCACACCCAACCTGACAGCTGCAGCTGGTACTGAGCAGTGTGAGAGCTCAGCAGGAGAGAGGGACACCGAGGAGCTGTCAATCAGGCAACGTGGGCAGAGATTTGAGTTAAAACTTTCTTAAAGAGGACCTTTTAGCAGGTTAAAATTGCCAAGCTTCTGCTCTTATTTCATTCCCACTACTCCCACGTATGCCAAATTATTTTTTCAGTCCACCATTTGGTTTCAGATATATGGCACACTTTTTATTTCGTACTAATTTCTAAAAGTTTTTTCATGAGGGGGCTCACATGGGAAACTAAAGACACGTGTCCAGGGAATCCTGTGAGCCACATCCTCTTGTAAAAGCCGTAAAAAGCAGCACCTAAATAAAAAGGCATATAACTTAGGAATTGTATGGCGAATTTGTACATATAAATAATAATAATGGAATACTCTGGGGAGCAGTAGGAATAAAATGAGAGAATCCTTGTAATTTCACCATTGTTTCAGGGGTTTTGCTCTTACAGTGTTCCTTGTACGGTAGTGAAATTGATGATCTATGAAACCCACCCACTGGCTGGACTGCCCAGGAGGACCGAGCTGGCAGAGACAGGGACCTTCACTAGCCCCTGGCTGCCATGGGCACCCAATGTGGGACCACCAGTCTGTGCACACATACACTGGCAACCAGTCTACTTTATTGCCACTGTCAGTGATTGATAGTAGAGCCTAAATAGTTCAACAGCAGTGATTGGAGCTAGCACCATGTGGTCCTATTTCAGCACGGCTTGCATCCGCCTAGTGTGGTGCGGGCTCAGCTCCTGAGCATTCTCTATACACTGATGTACTATTAAGTCAGGGTGTGCAAAGGGGTTAATCGCCTTGATGCTCTATGATGTATACGTCTGTCATGATCACTTGTAAATTAATGCTCCATGATGGGTATATACGTCATGGGGGTACGGACTGTGTACCCGCTCAACCATCTGGATAAGCCTGACTGATAGCCGCAGCCAGGCCCTTACAGAAAGGGTAGGGGATCGGTAAGACCACTGATATAGTTGTCTACCACTGTCGGCCAATCAACCCCCATGCTGAGTTCAGATTGTGAGCCCCCAATGGGGACAGCGATGATGATGTTGGTAAAGAGCTGTGGAAATTATTAATTGATACATAAGTGAACAAAATTAATTCTTCGGTAACCAGAAGGGAATATTTTGCATTGTACTATTTATGCAAAATTATTGTAGACTGAAAGATTAATAAGAAAATATTATTTAAGAAATTACATTGCAGTAGATCAGGGAAGCTTATAGAAACATTTATTTCATGGTTATTATTATGTTTTTATTCTCCTACAACGATACAAAACATTACTGCAGTTTCGGAGATTCCGGCAGAAGCATCGTTTGGATGAATTGTCTGCAGTCCAAAAAACTGAATTAATGCAATAAAACATCTACTACAGTACATTAAGTCATTACACAAATGGTGGTGTTACATTTACAAACAAGATTCATAAAATAAATGGGGAAAAAAATCATCAGTCCGCAACGCTCCTCTGCGGATGTCCCCGCAGCGCAGTACAAGCAGGCGTGGGGCAAAGGGATGGTGGTACGCTTCCATTGAAAAATAGTTATCAAAAAATCTAAGGTTTTGGAGATCGATTGATACGATCTAAAACAAGTAAACACTTATAAAATTTCATTTTTTATTGTTTTACAATAATTGATTCTTGCCCGTAGGTAAAGCGTTAGAGGTGCTGGCACTCACCTTTGAGAGGGAGAGATGACTGATGCAGGGGAATCCGTGTTACTAAGCTGGAGGTCAATCACCCTGGAGCGCCGCCTCTGTCTTCTTTCCAATTCATCATCATTGCTGGTGAAGTTCTCTAACGTGGGCGTCCCTGCGGCACTGACCGGCTGAGATCGGGTAGCCGGAGACAGATACACGCCACTTGGAGACAGCGGCTTGTGGCGCTCCCCCGATTGAGGAGTTGATGTGTTCATGGTGCCTGGAGGAAAAAAGAAAATTAAATTCATTAACAATAGAATTTCTAATAAATTAAAATGTATTTTCTCGATTTACTTCCCAATAAGTCAGCAATCAGGGTGACTGAATGAATAGGGTTATTGGGAGTCGCCGGTTCTATGTGTAAACATGAAAAAAACTCTAAAAAATATAATTTTTATTCTGATTCCTTTTAAAACACACCAAAAAAACCCTGTGATATGCAAGTAAGAAGGTTCATGATTATATCAAGATACGTCCAAAATCCCTTAGGGACTACTTAACATGGAGTCAAAAAATGGAAATAGATAACCACACATGGGTCAGTGAAGTCTTAAACATGATAAATATTCATATACAATATAGACTTAAAACTGCCCTATCTAAAAAAGCCTCAACTGATACTGCCTGTCATGGAGGTTGGCACCCTAGTATACGAATCTGGCGCCCCCATTCAACGGCGGCTGTCCCTCACTTTCCATGCTAGACCCTGATAATGTGAGTTATAAACAGGTAATGAGTGACTGCCTATTCTAATACATTTTTCATACTATGTTAATCGATAAATAGAGAATGCAGCATAATGGCAAACTTATCTCATATTCTGGAAATCACCCCAACGCGTTTCCCCTTCCTGTAGGTTCATCAGGAGGCCAAATGTACAGGACTCCAGAAAATCATGAGTGAAGATGTCGCTCAATGAAGGATATGGCAGGCTATGCCAGTATGTGCCATGGCTGTGTTTAAATATCGTGCTCAATCATAGCCCCGTAAATCTCATACAGCTACTTCTGATACCGTCCTCCCCATCCTGTATTGTCTCCTGTCTGCAGATTGAGTCTGCGCATGCCCAGTACCCAGGACGCTAGAGGTTGCGTCGTCAACGAACAGAACGCATCGCTTTCTAAACCGGAAATAACGTTTGCGTTCCACGATGACCCGCAGAGAGGGTAGACTAAGTTCGCGCCTGTCTCTCATCGTCACTTCCGGGAACGTCTCCATACTTGCGTTCCTGGGTGAGGCGCAGGAGATGAAAGATTACTGCGCACGCATCTCCCTGGGGTATCCGCATCAATATTGCGACGATAGAGAAAAGACTTCCCCGCCTACAATCATTCCTGGCTTAATAGTTATGATAATAATAACTCCTCATGATCCAATTAAAGGAGAATAGTATCTTTATCAAGTATACTTATATATATATATATATACATAACAAACTCACTACGGCCCAGGGAAGTTCTAGTCCCTATGGAGATCATAAAAATAATAGAAAGGAGAGGAGGAGATAGTAGATTTTCTGATCCACTCAGGGAAATTAAAGATTGATATATGTAGATTTAATATATAGATATTCTTCCCCCAATGGGGAACCTCCAACTTGGAGGTATAGAGAAGACATCCTCTCAGCAGTGTATCCCTATATATCAGGACATGGGTGGAAGTAGACCGAACAGGTATCAGGCTAAAAATATACAGGTATAGAGAGAAAACGCGCAGTGGGGCTTCTATAGGAAGCATGTATAGGAAAGCTGCTCATTTAGCCCCTTAGGGGCCACAGATTTTATCTGAAAATCCATTTAGTTTCTTTTCTGAGGATTATCTTAGGCTATGTGCCCACGATGCAGAAATGAAGCAGAAAATTTCTGCAGCATTTCTGCATCTCCCTGGCAGAAAAAACGCATGCAGATTGTGCATGCGTTTTTCCGGCAGAATATATGCGGATTCACATGCGTATCCACATGCGTTTCCGCATGCGGACTCACAAGCACTTTCCAGGCGATAGCATCACTTGGAAAGTGCTTGACAACTAGGTCACACTATATAAATCCATGCAAATGGCATGGATTTATACAGTGTGACCGTAAAAATAAAAAAAATAAAGCTATACTTACCCCTGATCCCCCGCCGCGTGTGCTGTCGCGCTCGTCCTGACTTCTTCCGGGTTGCCAGCACATCGCGAGACAGCCTGCGGTCACATGACCGCGACGTCATCTCAGGTCCTGGAAGATAAGCGCTGCAGGGGCCGCCGGACAGGTGAATATAAACTTTATTTATTATTTTATTCTTTTTTTCACAGGTACAATGGTACCCAGGTCTGGATGAGAGTCTTCTCTCCTCCAGAACTGGGTACCATCCGCACATTGAATCGCATATTATCCGCGTGTACAAATGTACAGACACGGATTCTATGCGTCTCAATGCAAGTCAATGGCGGCGCTTCCACTGCACTTCCGCAAAATTAATGAACATGCTGCGGATTTATTTGCGCTGCAGAAACGCTGCGGAAAAATCCGCAGCATGTGCATTGACATTGCGGAATGCCATTGGGGACCATGGGGTGCGGATTACCATGCATTTTTGATGCGTTTCCGCTGCGGAAATTCCGCAGCATAAACGAATGAAAAACGCATCGTGTGCATGCAGCCTTATTCAGATCACCCCCCCCTTGTATTTGGTCTTATGCGTTCAATCATATTAAATGATATTTCCTTGAGTCGTCCGCCATGTAGCTCATTCATATGACGTGCAATGGGGGTGTCACACTTATTCCTAATGTCTCCTAAATGCTCACCCACCCGCACTCGTAACTCTCTAGTGGTTTTACCCACATAATCCTTTGGACAAGTACATGTCGCTTTATACACAACCCCCGTCGACCTACAGTTGCCAAAATCTCTCAAAGAAAATTGCCTACCAGTGGTTGAGCTGGTGAAGGTTTTATAAACATCCATCCACTCGCACCTACTACAGCTGCCACATCTGTAATATCCACAAGGCTTTCTGTCTAGCCAAGTACCAGGTTTAGTTGGTTTCTGATACAGGCTATGTACCAGGCGGTCACCAATGGATTTACCCCTTCTGTATGTAATACTCGGGACAGGGGGATTAAGTCGAGCACTAACAGGACTCCTACAGGAAGGGACTAGGGAAGAAGCAAGGGTAAGGAGGAAAGGGCCCTTTATGTAATACTCGGGACAGGGGGGATTAAGTCCTTGACATTTGGATCTGCTAGCAAAACCCCCCAATGTTTCCTAAGAATTCTAGACACCCTCTCTGATTGATTATCAAAGATGCCTATTATTCTTAGAGTGTCCGTCCCCTGGGGTTTATCTTTTTTAGAATTGGCAAGAAGTGACAATCTACTCCTACCCAAGGCGTCTGAATAGGATCTATCAAGGACTTGGGACGGATATCCCCTTTCATGAAACCTAGTGTATAAATCTGTGGCCTGTTCTCTAAAGATGCTGATATTACTGCAATTTCTCCTCACACATAAAAATTGGCTTTTTGGAATGCCACGCTTTAGAGCCTCGGGATGGTGGCTATCCCACATCAGAAGGCTATTTGTTGCAGTCGGTTTACGATATGTACATGTACTGATCGATCCATCCTTATTCTCAAGTCATGGAAGGCTATATTATCAATCTGGCATTCAAATGTGAAGCTAAGTCCCAGTCCATTGATATTAATGGTACCAATGAACCGTTTGAACTCAACCTCTGTACCAGACCACAATACCAAAATATCATCAATATATCTGGCCAAACGCCGATGTGTGGATGCCACCATTGATCCTCCTCTCCAAAGATTATTGTTTCCTCCCACCAGCCCAGGAACAGATTGGCATAAATGGGGGCACAGGGACTCCCCATTGCCGTGCCCCTGAGCTGGTGGAAGTACTTGTGAGTGAGGGTAAAGCGCAACAGGTCCTCTATCAGTCTATTATGATCATCGCATTCTACTGCCCTCATTTTCAGGAAGTGTCTCACCGCCTGGATTCCAGCTTCATGAGGGATGCTGCTGTAGAGGGCCTCCACATCAATGGAGGCTAGATAGGTGGTTTCCTCCACAGCAACACCCTCAAATTGGGTCAAGAGATGAGATGTATCCCGAACGTAAGATGGCAGGGATACAAAAAATGGGCGCAAAATTTTATCAATATAAATTCCAATATTTTGAGACAGAGAGTCAATGCTAGCAACTATGGGGCGACCCTTTAACGGATTCACTCCTTTATGGATCTTTGGAAGAGCATAAAAAGTGGATAATGTTGGTATATCGGGTTTAAGGTACAAAAATTCATTATTTGAAATTAGACCTTTTTCTTTTGCCCCATCCAGAATAACAATCAATTTTGAGGTATAAATGCTAGTTGGGTTCTTTGGGAGGACTTCATATGTGTCTTTATCTTTCAATATCATGTGACACACTATAAGGTATTTAGCATGATCCATAACTACAAGGTTACCTCCTTTATCTGATGCTTTTATTATCAGATGTTTGTTATTTTCCAGTTTTCTCAAAGCTTGTAATTCCTCAGTGGATAAATTGGCACATTGGCCACTGTCTCTTGGAATTTTACACAAGTCTTGTTCAACCAGATACGTGAAAATATCAATACTGGTAATCTCATTAATCGGAGGCATCCTTGTACTCCTATTTTTTAGGTCAATAAAGGGCCCTTTCCTCCTTACCCTTGCTTCTTCCCTAGTCCCTTCCTGTAGGAGTCCTGTTAGTGCTCGACTTAATCCCCCTGTCCCGAGTATTACATACAGAAGGGGTAAATCCATTGGTGACCGCCTGGTACATAGCCTGTATCAGAAACCAACTAAACCTGGTACTTGGCTAGACAGAAAGCCTTGTGGATATTACAGATGTGGCAGCTGTAGTAGGTGCGAGTGGATGGATGTGTGTAAAACCTTCACCAGGTCAACCACTGGTAGGCAATTTTCTTTCTGTAGGTCGACGGGGGTAATGTATAAAGCGACATGTACTTGTCCAAAGGATTATGTGGGTAAAACCACTAGAGAGTTAAAAGTACGGGTGGGTGAGCATTTAGGAGACATTAGGAATAAGCGTGACACCCCCATTGCACGTCATATGAATGAGCTACATGGCGGACGACTCAAGGAAATATCATTTAATATGATTGAACGCATAAGACCAAAAACAAGGGGGGGTGATCTGAATAAGATAATCCTCAGAAAAGAAACTGAATGGATTTTCAGATAAAATCTGTGGCCCCTAAGGGGCTAAATGAGCAGCTTTCCTATACATGCTTCCTATAGAAGCCCCACTGCGCGTTTTCTCTCTATACCTGTATATTTCTAGCCTTATACCTGTTCGGTCTACTTCCACCCATGTCCTGATATATAGGGATACACTGCTGAGAGGATGTCTTCTCTATACCTCCAAGTTGGAGGTTCCCCATTGGGGGAAGAATATCTATATATTAAATCTACATATATCAATCTTTAATTTCCCTGAGTGGATCAGAAAATCTACTATCTCCTCCTCTCCTTTCTATTATTTTTATGATCTCCATAGGGACTAGAACTTCCCTGGGCCCTAGTGAGTTTGTTATGTATATATATATATATATAAGTATACTTGATAAAGATACTATTCTCCTTTAATTGGATCATGAGGAGTTATTATTATAATAACTATTAAGCCAGGAATGATTGTAGGCGGGAAAGTCTTTTCTCTATCGTCGCAATATTGATGCGGATACCCCAGGGAGATGCGTGCGCAGTAATCTTTCATCTCCTGCGCCTCACCCAGGAACGCAAGTATGGAGACGTTCCCGGAAGTAACGGTGAGAGACAGGCGCGAACTTAGTCTACCCTCTCTGCGGGTCATCGTGGAACGCAAACGTCATTTCCGGTTTAGAAAGC
The DNA here is from genome assembly GCF_046119375.1 of Phyllobates terribilis. NCBI lineage: Eukaryota > Metazoa > Chordata > Amphibia > Anura > Dendrobatidae > Phyllobates > Phyllobates terribilis. The sequence continues at coordinate 525,430,558 of NW_027362771.1, read as the reverse complement.
GATGCGTTCTGTTCGTTGACGACGCAACCTCTAGCGTCCTGGGTACTGGGCATGCGCAGACTCAATCTGCAGACAGGAGACAATACAGGATGGGGAGGACGGTATCAGAAGTAGCTGTATGAGATTTACGGGGCTATGATTGAGCACGATATTTAAACACAGCCATGGCACATACTGGCATAGCCTGCCATATCCTTCATTGAGCGACATCTTCACTCATGATTTTCTGGAGTCCTGTACATTTGGCCTCCTGATGAACCTACAGGAAGGGGAAACGCGTTGGGGTGATTTCCAGAATATGAGATAAGTTTGCCATTATGCTGCATTCTCTATTTATCGATTAGCATAGTATGAAAAATGTATTAGAATAGGCAGTCACTCATTACCTGTTTATAACTCACATTATCAGGGTCTAGCATGGAAAGTGAGGGACAGCCGCCGTTGAATGGGGGCGCCAGATTCGTATACTAGGGTGCCAACCTCCATGACAGGCAGTATCAGTTGAGGCTTTTTTAGATAGGGCAGTTTTAAGTCTATATTGTATATGAATGTTTATCATGTTTAAGACTTCACTGACCCATGTGTGGTTATCTATTTCCATTTTTTGACTCAATGTTAAGTAGTCCCTAAGGGATTTTGGACGGATCTTGATATAATCATGAACCTTCTTACTTGCATATCACAGGGGTTTTTTAGTGTGTTTTAAAAGGAATCAGAATAAAAATTATATTTTTTAGAGGTTTTTTCATGTTTACACATATTCTAGTTACCTCTATTTCAATAGTTTTTTGTACGTTCGAGTCGCCTGTTCTAGCAAGTAATGAACTTGAGGTGAGTTCACACCATCTAGATTGTGGAAAATGGCCCACTGGCTACATGGTGGTCTCTAATAACCTGTTTACACCGGCAGACCGCGCGTCCAATGAGCAGAGAACGATCGGTAATATATCAATCTGTGCGCATAAAATATCATTGTCCTCTGCAGCAGTTACTGTTAACAGGACAATGTGCTGGCGGGAATGGGGATTCTTAAGCAAAGACTACGGCTTGATGCGCACGTCATCTAAGCGTATATGGCTGTCGATGTCTGACAGAGCACACTGACTCCGCCTGTATCATTATAGTTAGTGGCCCCGACAGAGCACACGGACAGTGCCTGCACCATTATAGTCAGTGACCTCGACAGAGCACACTGACTGCCTGCATCATTATAGTCAGTGGCCCCGACAGAGCACACTGACTCTGCCTGCATCATTATAGTCAGTGGCCCCGACAGAGCACACTGACTCTGCCTGCATCATTATAGTCAGTGGCCCCGACAGAGCACACTGACTCTGCCTGCATCATTATAGTCAGTGGCCCCGACAGAGCACACTGACTCTGCCTGCATCATTATAGTCAGTGGCCCCAACAGAGCACACTGACTCTGCCTGCATCATTATAGTCAGTGGCCCCGACAGAGCACACTGACTCTGCCTGCATCATTATAGTCAGTGGCCCCGACAGAGCACACTGACTCCGCCTGCATCATTATAGTCAGTGGCCCCGACAGAGCACACTGACTCCGCCTGCATCATTATAGTCAGTGGCCCCGACAGAGCACACTGACTCCGCCTGCATCATTATAGTCAGTGGCCCCGACAGAGCACACTGACTCCGCCTGCATCATTATAGTCAGTGGCCCCGACAGAGCACACCGACAGCGCCTGCATCATTATAGTCAGTGGCCCCGACAGAGCACACCGACAGCGCCTGCATCATTATAGTCAGTGGCCCCGACAGAGCACACCGACAGCGCCTGCATCATTATAGTCAGTGGCCCCGACAGAGCACACCGACGGCGCCTGCATCATTGTAGTCAGTGGTCCCGACAGAGCACACTGACTTCGTCTGCATCATTATAGTCAGTGGTCCCGACAGAGCACACTGACTTCGTCTGCATCATTATAGTCAGTGGCCCCGACAGAGCACACTGACTTCGTCTGCATCATTATAGTCAGTGGCCCCGACAGAGCACACTGACTTCGTCTGCATCATTATAGTCAGTGGCCCCGACAGAGCACACTGACTTCGTCTGCATCATTATAGTCAGTGGCCCCGACAGAGCACACTGACTTCGTCTGCATCATTATAGTCAGTGGCCCCGACAGAGCACACTGACTTCGTCTGCATCATTATAGTCAGTGGCCCCGACAGAGCACAATGACTCTGCCTGCATCATTATAGTCAGTGGCCCCGACAGAGCACACTGACTCTGCCTGCATCATTATAGTCAGTGGCCCCGACAGAGCACACCGACAGCGCCTGCATCATTATAGTCAGTGGCCCCGACAGAGCACACTGACTCTGCCTGCATCATTATAGTCAGTGGCCCCGACAGAGCACACCGACGGCGCCTGCATCATTATAGTCAGTGGCCCCGACAGAGCACACTGACTCTGCCTGCATCATTATAGTCAGTGGCCCCGACAGAGCACAATGACTCTGCCTGCATCATTATAGTCAGTGGCCCAGACAGAGCACACTGACTCTGCCTGCATCATTATAGTCAGTGGCCCCGACAGAGCACACTGACTCTGCCTGCATCATTATAGTCAGTGGCCCGACAGAGCACACCGACAGCGCCTGCATCATTATAGTCAGTGGCCCCGACAGAGCACACTGACTCTGCCTGCATCATTATAGTCAGTGGCCCCGACAGAGCACACCGACGGCGCCTGCATCATTATAGTCAGTGGCCCCGACAGAGCACACCGACGGCGCCTGCATCATTATAGTCAGTGGTCCCGACAGAGCACACCGACGGCGCCTGCATCATTATAGTCAGTGGTCCCGACAGAGCACACCGACGGCGCCTGCATCATTATAGTCAGTGGTTCCGACAGAGCACACTGACTTCGTCTGCATCATTATAGTCAGTGGCCCCGACAGAGCACACTGACTTCGTCTGCATCATTATAGTCAGTGGCCCCGACAGAGCACACTGACTTCGTCTGCATCATTATAGTCAGTGGCCCCGACAGAGCACACTGACTCTGCCTGCATCATTATAGTCAGTGGCCCCGACAGAGCACACTGACTCTGCCTGCATCATTATAGTCAGTGGCCCCGACAGAGCACACTGACTCCGCCTGCATCATTATAGTCAGTGGCCCCGACAGAGCACACTGACTCTGCCTGCATCATTATAGTCAGTGGCCCCAACAGAGCACACTGACTCTGCCTGCATCATTATAGTCAGTGGCCTCGACAGAGCACACTGACTCTGCCTGTATCATTATAGTCAGTGGCCCTGTCAGACCACACGCCTGCATCCCGCTTTGCAGGGCTTCGGGCATAAGCCCCAACGGAGCCACTGAACGTAGCAGAAAACGCTGTGGGAACACAACCTAATGACACACACCAGTGATCCATTCATTGTTTTCTTGACAGACAAATATTGGTCCTGTACTCCGTTGGGTCCCATGTTGTGACACAAGCAGGAGCAGCCTATGCAAATGGAAATTCGGCAGAGCTGATCTGGGTCCGAGCTCACCCAGATCATTGCTGCCAGTGACTTGTCTGGATACCCTACTTATAGTGAGAAATAAAAATGCATAATATAGTATAAAAAAATAATAAAGTACATACAGTATATCACACATGCAAACACTGGGAGCAGCAGCGGAGACTGAGCACTGGACATGGGGAGAGGGAATAAAGCAGTTAGTTTTTATGGAGCTTGTAAGAAAAACTCTTCGAAAGGGGACAATCCCTTATGAATCCCTGTTTCCTCCCAGTAAAATAAGACCAATACTCGCCTCCGGAGTCAGTGCCGTTCCAGAAATGTCAGCATTGGCTCTGCTGGGGCTTCTGTGACATTGTTATGTCATGTGAGCTCTGCGGCCAATCAGCGCTGGCTTCAGTGTCCCCTCCTTTGGGCAAATCAAGACATCTGGAGGAAGTGAGAGAACAGCCATTTCTCACACTTTCTCTGGCTGTCAATTACATCCATAGGAGGAGAATGTGAAGCCAATGCTGATTGGCCACAGGGATCACATGACAATGTCAAACAAGCCCAGAGAGTGCCAGTGCCGACACTGCGCTCCGGAGGCGAGCGTATAACTCAGATAAGTGTTATCTAATGTTTTATTGGATAGCTCTCGGACCAGTTTTATTATACTATGGGGCAGTACGGATTCAACATGAGGAAAAAAAAAAAAAAAAAAAAAAAATCGCAGTATGCTGCAAGTGGCTCTACAGATCAGATCACTCTCACCCATTCAAGACTGCACATCACAGACAAAGGAGAAGATGGAGACATTACATTCTCTGTCTTCTCCGCACCTGTGTTATGATTCTCTTATGGGATAGCATTGGGTCACAGTAAGATGACACTCGGCTCACACTCTGATCAGGGTGTCATCAGCATAAAATTGGCTTAATTCTTCCGCACGAGAGAATATACGCTCATGTGACCCCAGTGTAAGTGTTTTACATAATGTAATAATGTTATATATAAGTGAAATAAAGCAATTCTAGGGGGAAACACCGATTCAGAAGGGGTCATCGGAGTAGTGGGCGACCCCTTCATGACGGTTATTTATGTTTGCTTCTTCCTCCCAACATTTCCGCATTCATAACTTTTTCTTATTGACAGCGGAGGTTCAGGTTTGTGACATCATTTCCCCATCTTGTGTTGCTCGGGATGTCAGGCTCCAGCTGTAAGACGAGCCACACAAGAGCGAGGATTCTTGGCTCATATAGACCAGAGATGTCTTCTAGGTATTGTGGCTCACTGACTTGTACAGCACCACCCCTGGTTCTCACTGTATGATGAAGCGGACAGGTTCCCTTTACTCGGAGGAGGGGTCCACACACACAGGAGGGGTCCGCACTGCTGCAGTCTGATCGCTTATTGCCGTGTTATGATGTTCCTGTTATTCCTCCTCAATATTTATGAATAAATTGACAATAAGGTATCATCATCATCTGTGTAAGAGGTGAGTCTCTACAAAGTCAGGTGATTGGCCAGGGATAGCTCCACCTAGTTGTCACATTATGCAACACAGGGATATAAGCGATGCTCCAACATAGGCACATCAGGAAGAGCGACATTTACTACCACAGACCTGTGAGGAGAGGGGACGGCTCCTGTGTGAGGGGGGCTCCTTATGTGCAGGGCCCAGGACTAGTGATAGTGAGGGGGCAGTGCCACAACCTGCACACAAGTGACAGGAGCAGTGGGCACAGTGCAGGGATGGCTGCTCTGCGTATACACTGCTATCCCCATCGATGTCTGAGATGGTGGTACCCATTTAAAGGAACAGACACCAAATTGTAGCTGTTGGGATCCCACATTCACCAATAGAAGAGACCCCACAGCAGGAGCCTCCTCACATTACTGGGGCAGTGACAATAACCTCCATACTAGTCCGCAGTAATGTGCTGTGCACAGGGGGCTCTGACTGGCCTATAAAGGACTCCGTGTGGGACTACTGCTCCCAGCAATGACGCCGGACTATCAGAACTATAGGTGAGAGCACAGAACACCGCGTACCTCTCCGCTTCCCGGCTTCCGTCCTGCTGCGCTTTCAAAATCTCCGCGCCTTCATCCAGCGTGATGACGTCACGGGTAACGGCTCGGGGCGGCCCAATGTGTGAAGGACAGCGGTGGGAGGGGCACGCAGACAAAAGATTGGAACGTGTGGGCGGAGTGTGAGTCACCTTGCGCCATCTTTCTTTTGGGTAATTGCCCACTTCCAGACTTACCCCCTTCCTGTGACTTCGGCAGTGACTGTGACTTGCGCACTCGTCTATTTTACATTCTCACGGCGGAATGTTCTGTTTGTAAATATGATGATGTATTTAGCTCTGTAGCCGCGTTATATACAGCTGTTATGTAGCTGTTCACACCTTGTCAGTGCCCCAAAGATGATACCGAACAAGTCGCTAAAATTCGTCAGCCAATCACAACTGGTCGCCACCATAACATAATGACGGCCACAGGAGGCAGCCAATTCTCATTTTTACACGTTCATTGCCAGATGAAGTTTTGATGAATGGAGACTTGTTATTTTAATAAATTATGATTTTTTTTGTTAAATATTTTGTTCTTTACTCAAGATGGAAACATTCATCCTGTATCTTATTGAACATTTTTACAAATTGTATGTCAAGTGCGAATAAAGTTTATAAAAAAAAAAAAACTGCGTTACACAGCGCCACCCGGAAGCGGAAATTGTGGGGCGGAAGTGTCGTCTGCAGCGCGTTGTTTGCCCCGTGTGAAGTGTAGACCGGGCCGGCAGAGTCGCCATGGCGGATGTAACAGCCCGCAGCCTCCAGTACGAATATAAGGCGGTGAGTGCCCCGGGGAGACCCGGCCGACAGGCGGCGCCACACACTGCGGTGTATCTACATTACCCGCTGCTCTGGGACTTTTAGTTCTTAGAACCATCCCCCTAATGCTGTCACTGGGAATTCCTGGGCTCCATGACGGCAGTGTATGGTGGAGCACGGATGCGCCATGTACATGCTGCAGAGCATCACTCCATCTTCATACACCATGTATCGGCCATGCTTTATATTGGATGCTGCAAAAAAAAAACGCAGACACATTGTAGGAAACTCATAAGGAAAACCTATTGTCTCTAGAACAATATTTTTATTAAATTTAATGTGAATCTGTCATCTGTTTTTTGCCACATAATCTGAGAGCTGTATAATATATAGGCAGAGACCCTGATTCCAGCAACGTGTCACTTATCAGGCGGTAGTTCTAATAAAATCACTAGTATCCAGGGCTGTGGAGTCAGTAAGCCAAACCTCCGACTCCTTAATTCCCATGACCCTGACTCCCTCATACATGGCTCAGGTTCATCTCAGCTAAAAGTCTAGACCTTTAGATGAGGAATAGGACAGACATTTATAGGACATTTCATAACTTTCCCAAATTCTTCTGAAAAAATATCCCCCACAAACTGCATTGAATTACTGTACTCAATTTATTATATACAGTACAGACCAAAAGTTTGGACACACCTTCTCATTTAAAGATTTTTCTGTATTTTCATGACTATGAAAATTGTACATTCACACTGAAGGCATCAAAACTACGAATTAACACATGTGGAATTATATACATAACAAAAAAGTGTGAAACAACTGAAAATATGTCTTATATTCTAGGTTCTTCAAAGTAGCCACCTTTTGCTTTGATGACTGCTTTGCACACTCTTGGCATTCTCTTGATGAGCTTCAAGAGGTAGTCACCGGAAATGGTTTTCACTTCACAGGTGTGCCCTGTCAGGTTTAATAAGTGGGATTTCTTGCCTTATAAATGGGGTTGGGACCATCAGTTGTGTTGTGCAGAAGTCAGGTGGATACACAGCTGATAGTCCTACTGAATAGACTGTTAGAATTTGTATTATGGCAAGAAAAAAGCAGCTAAGTAAAGAAAAACGAGTGGCCATCATTACTTTAAGAAATGAAGGTTAGTCAGTCCGAAAAATTGGGCAAACTTTGAAAGTGTCCCCAAGTGCAGTTGCAAAAACCATCAAGCGCTACAAAGAAACTGGCTCACATGAGGACCGCCCCAGGAAAGGAAGACCAAGAGTCACCTCTGCTTCTGAGGATAAGTTTATCCGAGTCACCAGCCTCAGAAATCGCAGGTTAACAGCAGCTCAGATTAGAGACCAGGTCAATGCCACACAGAGTTCTAGCAGCAGACACATCTCTACAACAACTGTTAACCACTTCGCGCCAGAGCCTGTTTTTGCCTTCGTGACCGGGCCAATTTTTTCAATTCTGACCACTGTCACTTTATGAAGCAATTACTCTGGAACGCTTCAACGTATTCCCCTGATTCTGAGACTGTTTTTTCATGACATATTGTACTTCATGATAGTGGTAAAATTTCTTCCATATAACTTGCGTTTATTTGTGAAAAAATCGGAAATTTGGCGAAAATTTAGAAAATTTTGCAATTTTCAAACTTTGAATTTTCATGCCCTTAAATCAGAGAGATATGTCACACAAAATAGTTAATAAATAACATTTCCCACATGTCTACTTTACATCAGCACAATTTTGGAACCAAAATTTTTTTTTGTTAGGGAGCTATAAGGGTTAAAAGTTGACCAGCGATTTCTCATTTTTCCAACAAAATTTACAAAAACATTTTTTTAGGGACCACATCATATTTGAAGTCACTTTGAGGGGTCTTTATGACAGAAAATACCCAAAATTGACACCATTCTAAAAACTGCACCCCTCAAGGTGCTCAAAACCACATTCAAGAACTTTATTAACCCTTCAGGTGCTTCACAGGAATTTTTGGAATGTGGAAAAAAAAAATTAACATTTAACTTTTTTCACAAAAATGTTACTTTAGACCCAATTTTTTTTATTTTCACAGGGGTAACAGGAAAAAATGGACCCCAAATTTTTTTGTGCAATTTCTCTTGAGCGTGCTGATACCCCATATGTGAGGGAAAACCACTGTTTGGGCGCACTGCAGGGTTCGGAAGGGAAGGAGCGCCATTAGACTTTTTGAATGTAAAATTTGTCTGAATAATTAGCAGACGCCATGTTGCGTTTGGAGAGCTCCTGATGTGCCTAAACAGTGGAAACCCCCCACAAGTGACACCATTTTGGAAACTAGACCCCTTAGGGAACTTATCTAGATGTGTGGTGAGCACCTTGAACCCCAAGGTGCTTCACAGAAGTTTATAATATTGAGCTGTAAAAATAAAATTTTCACATTTTTCCCACAAAAAATGTTTTTCATTCCCTAATTTTGTATTATCATAAGGGTAACAGGATAAATTGCACCATGAAGTTTGTTGTGCAATTTCTCCTGAACACGCCGATACCCCATATGTGAGGGAAAACCACTGTTTGGGCGCACGGCAGGGTTTGAAAGGGAAGGAGCGCCATTTGACTTTTTGAATGTAAAATTTGTTTGAATAATTAGCGGACGCCATGTCACATTTGTGGAGCCCCTAATGTGTCTAAACAGCGGAAACCCCTCACAAGTGCCACCATTTTGGAAACTAGACCCCTTAGGGAACTTATCTAGATGTGTGGTGAGCACCTTGCACCCCCAGCTGCTTCACAGAAGTTTATAATATTGAGCCGTGAAAATAAAATTTTCACATTTTTCCCATAAAAAATGTTTTTCATCCCCTAATTTTGCATTATCATAAGGGTAACCGGAGAAATTGCACCATGAAATTTGTTGTACAATTTCTCCTGAGTACGCCGATACCCCATATATGGGGGAAAACCACTGCTTTGGTGTACGGCAGGAATCGGAAGAGAAAGGAGCGTTATGTTGGCTGGGATAGGCAGCAGACACCATGTCACATTTGAAGAGTCTCTGACATGCCAAAACAGCAGAAACCCCCACAAATGACCCCATTTTGTAAACTACACCTCTCAAGGAATTCATCTAGGGAAGTAGTGAGTATTTTTTAATTTTTAAATTTATACCATTGGGCAGTGAAAAAATCATAATTATATTTTTACCACAAAAAAAATGTTTTACCCTCAGATTTTACATTTTCACACAGGGCAATGGGTAAAAATGGTGCCGAAATGTGTCACACAATTTCTTCTAAAAGTGTCAATACCCCATATGTGGCTGTATCGTACCGCTTAGCCATACGGTGAGATCTGGGGGGGACGGAGTGCTATTTGACAATTGGAGAACAAATTATTGTAGAATAGGCATTTGGATTTGGGAGCACAAAATTTTCTGAATTTCTTTTGGGGGGCAAGGGTCATTTTGCTTTTCCAGAGCCTTTCTGCTACCAGTAACTTGGAAGTCCCTTATATTTTTAACAGATGACGGACCTGAGTGGGGACTAGCTTTTTTTGAGGACTGAGTTGAAGCTTTTATTGGGAACATTTTACGTAACATTTATCCGGCGCTCTAGGCTGAGCACTTACATCGGAGTTTCCATCTAAATTTCCAAGTGATGTAATTCAGATGAAACCCCTGCAGGATCCATTCACTGTAATGAGGCAGCAGAGTTACTCTGGACACCGTCTGGCCTCTGTGTAGCGGTGTCCTTTTTTTCAGAAGTGCACAAAACTGTGGCCAACCGCACTTTTATGCACGCCTAAAACAAATGACACCGTGGGATCCCAGGCCAGACGGCATCCACAGTGGCCTAATCTGTCTCATTACAGGGAATCTTCCGTCATGGGTTCCGGCTGAATCATGTATTTCAGAGATTTACACGGAAACTCTGGTGTAAGTGCTCAGCGCAGAGCACAGGATAAATGTGGGCAGAGCCTTACTGGGATCTTTGGGGACATAATAAACAAATCAGTAGCAGGTGAAGAATTGGTTTTATTTATTTTTTACGCCGTTCCTAGTGTGATATAACTGATTAGATTACTTTATCCTTCGGGTCGGTGTGATTACAGAGATACCAGATTGATATCGGGTTTTTATGACTGACAGCTGTCACACACTAAAAGACGCTTTTTTTGCAAAATCTAGTTTTTGCATCACCATATTTTGAGAGCTATAATTTTTCCATATTTCGGCCGACAGAGTCATGTGACGGCTTGTTTTTTGCGGGACGAGTTGACATTTTTATTGGTACCATTTTTGGGGACGTGACATTTTTTGATCGCTTTCTATTCCGTTTTTTGGGAGGTAAAATTAACAAAAACAAACAATTCAGGAATTGTTTTTTGAGTTTTTTTTTTATGCCGTTCTGCGTGTGGTAAAAGTGATCAGGCAGCGTTATTCTTCGGGTCAGTACGTTTACAGCGATACTACACTTACTGTATTTTTTTTATGTTTTGGCGCTTTTACACAATAAAACTATTTTATAGAAAAAAATATTTTTTTTGCATTGCTTTATTCTGAGCGCTATAACTTTTTTATTTTTCGGCTGATGGAGCTGTATGGCGGCTTTTTTTTTGCGTAACAAGATGACGTTTTCAGTGGTACCATTTTTATTTCTATTTTGTTTTTTGATCGCATTTTTTTCCACTTTTTGTTTGGCAATATGATGAAAAAGCATATTTTTTTGCTCCGTTTTTTATTTATTTTTATTACGGTGTGCACAGAAGGAGTTAATTAGTGTGACAGTTTTATAGCTCGGGTTGTTTCGGACGCGCCAATACCAAATATGTGTACTTTTTTTGGTTTTGTAAAAATATACGGATTTATTGGTTTAATATTTTATTTATTTATTTTTATTTATTTTGTGATTTTTTTATTAATAGTTTAAAAACTTTTTTTTTACTTTTTTTCACATTTTTTCTTAGTCCCTGTATGGGACATTAATTTTTATTTTTCTGATCTCATGTAATGTAATAGACATATATTACATTACATGAGATCTTCCCTGACTGTTTCAGTCAGAGTCTCCTGTCTGGCTACAGCTGCAGCTGAGCCAGACAGGACACCATATATGGCAGAGCTGGAGGCGGTCATGTGACCTCCAGCTGCCATAGCAACCCCAGGTCCTGGAAGGACTCGGAGGTCTTCGGAGAGGTAAGTTGACGACCCCCTCTCCTCCTGCTGTCTCCTATATGCCGCGATCACTATAGATCACAGCATATAGAAGACAGCTAAGGGTTAACATCACTGGGACCTGATCTAATCAGGTCCCGATGATGTCCCCTGTCAGAGCTAACGCTCTGCACCGGAATCGCAGCGCTTGCAGGACCCTGGGGGTCCTGAGCGCTGCGAGACCACCCACCGTTTTTAAACGTCGGCGCTGCACAGAGCCCGGCAAGCGCCGACGTTTATCTACAGTGGGCGGTCGGGAACCGGTTAAGAGGAGACTTTGTGCAGCAGGCCTTCATGGTAAAATAGCTGCTAGGAAACCACAGCTAAGGACAGGCAACAAGCAGAAGAGACTTGTTTGGGCTAAAGAACACAAGGAATGGACATTAGACCAGTGGAAATTTGTGCTTTGGTCTGATGAGTCCAAATTTGAGATCTTTGGTTCCAACCACCGTGTCTTTGTGCGACGCAGAAAAGGTGAACGGATGGACTCTACATGCCTGGTTCCCACCGTGAAGCATGGAGGAGGAGGTGTGATGGTGTGGGGGTGCTTTGCTGGTGACACTGTTGGGGATTTATTCAACATTGAAGGCATACTGAACCAGCATGGCTACCACAGCATCTTGCAGCGGCATGCTATTCCATCCGGTTTGCATTTAGTTGGACCATCATTTATTTTTCAACAGGACAATGACCACAAACACACCTCCAGGCTGTGTAAGGGCTATTTGACCAAGAAGGAGAGTGATGGGGTGCTACGCCAGATGACCTGGCCTCCACAGTCACCAGACCTGAACCCAATCGAGAATGGTTTGGGGTGAGCTGGACCGCAGAGTGAAGGCAAAAGGGCCAACAAGTGCTAAGCATCTCTGGGAACGCCTTCAAGATTGTTGTAAGACCATTTCCGGTGACTACCTCTTGAAGCTCATCAAGAGAATGCCAAGAGTGTGCAAAGCAGTCATCAAAGCAAAAGGTGGCTACTTTGAAGAACCTAGAATATAAGACATATTTTCAGTTGTTTCACACTTTTTTGTTAAGTATATAATTCCACATGTGTTAATTCATAGTTTTGATGCCTTCAGTGTGAATGTACAATTTTCATAGTCATGAAAATACAGAAAAATCTTTAAATGAGGTGTGTCCAAACTTTTGGTCTGTACTGTATTTTAGGAGTTGGAGTCGGTCCATTTTATACCGATTCCGACGCCACAGCAGGAGATTATTTCTAGTGGTCTAGTAAACCTGTTGTCAGGTAGTTCTCCATATTCATGAGCTCTGTATAACCCCTGTATAATTGTGTACACACAAAGCTGCCAATCAGCAGCCACCAGAGCTCAGCATTCACAGATCTGCAGCAGATAAGTGTTTTTTTTTGTTTTTTTTTAAATGGGCTGTCCACTAATAGGACAACACCTTCTCGATCTGAATATTTGGTGCAGATGAAATATAAACTCTTATACTCACCTCCCGTGCTGGTGTTCTTACAGTGGTGTTGGCACTTGTGTTCCTGGGGCTCACTTGCCCAGTCTTCACTGTCCCCACCCTCGGTACAGGAAGCCAAGGCTGCGGCTGCTCTCTGACTTCCTCTTGATGCACGATTTGTCCGAAGGCGGGGACAGTAACGCCAGCACTGATTGGTCATGAGAGTAGAGTCCCAGTAACGCTAGTGCCGGCACAGGAGGTGAGTATAGGTATTTTTATTTTATCGGCGCCAAACATTCAGATCGAGAAGGAGTTGTTCTAGTAGTGGGCAACCCATTTAATCAACATTGCAGCAATGAGGGTCTGGAATCAGGGTTTCTGCCCTTATATTATGCTGTTCTCTGTTGGGGAAGCGAAAAGCTGCTGACAGTAAAATTACTAAACACAATTTAATTTCGAAAATATTAACCAAAAGAAAGATGAAGGAAAGTCATACAGTCACAATGGTGATACAAATATCGCTAAATAAAACTAGACCACTGTAAACGTAAACTAGATAGTCTTTAAGGAGTTGTCCAGTCTATGGCGAAGATCTGTGATGGCAGGCTGCCGAATTGTGACACTGTGTGATGGTCCCACTGCCATGACTCCTTTGCATGCCTCAGTGAATGGGCGGTCACGTGGTTACATGTATGACATTTGCACACTTGCAGTCACCTGCCGACTAGTCTCTCATCCACTAAAACTTTGAGAAGCAGGGGAGAGTCTAGTCGTCGCATGAACACATATACGCGAATTGCACACACAATGTCATGTCGCTTCCCACCTGCACAAGGAATACTGGGGTTTCGTGCAGTATGTAGTCGCATAAAGTCGTCTTAGACTGGACAAATCCTTTAAAAAGGGTTTTACCAGAATTTGTAATTTATCCCCCTATCTATCCATAGTATAGGGGACAATATGCTAATTGCTGGGGTTTCAACGATTGGGACCCTCTGCAATCCGAAGATGGCTCTGTATACTACCATCTTGAATGAAGTGGAGGTGCACATGCTTGGCATCCACTTCATTCAATGTCAGTGGGACTGCCAGATATAGTGGAGGTCTATTGTTGGCTTTTTTCTTCTATTGGCAAAAGAATGGAAGGAGGCTGAGTGTCCCAGCGGTCTGACCCCCAGCAGTAATTATATTGTTCCCTATTAGTGATGAGCGAGCGTGCTTGGTTGTCGTGTTATTGGAGTATCTCGGGCGTGCTAGAGTAGTATGTTCGTGTCCACGCGGCTGTTTAACAGCCACGAAACATGCAGCCTCAGGGACTCGGACATATTACTCGAGCACTCGCGATACTCTGATAACACGATATCTGAGCACGCTCGCTCATCACTATTCCCTATCCATTATATAATCTGTACAATTTAATTGAAAAACAAACTGAAATTTTTATCGAGTGGTAAAAGAAAAGTAAAGAACTAAAATAATGTGGTTGCACAAAAAAATGCACACCCAAATACTAATACTGTCTCTTTGGGTAGGAGGCTGTTGACATAGCACATTTTGTATTTGCAGTCTTTGTCCACGATTTTGGCGGGGCCCTTCCAGAACTCTCATGTTCTGGTGAAGCTATTCTTTTGTTCATTCCGTGGTAGGCGTAGGGTCAATGTCGTGCTGAAAGGTAAAATTATCTTCAGGTTTTTAGCAGAGGCCTGAAGGTTTTGATATAAAATTGACTGATATTTAGAACTGTTCTGTGATTGTCTGCAGCGGTCAGGTGTGTAGAAGAGCGGCTCATCTTCTGTAATGCCGCGTTTTTCTAATCACCTGACTGCTGCACCAAATAACAGGCGGCAGCAGTGCTGTTGTCACTTCGAAGCTGAGCAGGCGTCGCTTCTAGAGCTGGCGCAGAGTTCAGGATCAGCTGGGGTGCTGAAAGATGATTATGCTACCATTTCCCTTTTTTAAAATTTTTTTTTATTGTAAGCGCATCTGTGCCTGAAGATAAGTGTTTTCTATATCAACAGCCTCTGTAAGAATTCCATACACACTGCAGAAATACTGGCTGCAAAGGTTGATGCAGCATGTCAGTCTAAGCTGCAAATGTTACTGTGTATTTCACGCTTTGCAACATAAAGGGTGAAATGTGCGATTTATCTGCACCATTTTTGTGATGATACTTTATGGTCTTCAAATTGCATCAATCCTGGTAATTAGTGCAATAATGTAAGTTAAGTTCATGAAAGATGTAAATGTCCGGGGGTCCGGATATTGTATCTGGCACACGTGGGTACAGTTTGCCCTTTATTAGTGTTTCTAATCCAGCTGCTTTCTCTTTCCTAGAACTCTAACCTCGTACTTCAAGCAGATCGCTCCTTGATCGATAGAACCCGCCGAGATGAGCCCACCGGAGAGGTGCTATCCCTGGTGGGAAAACTGGAAGGGACCCGCATGGGGGACAAGGCCCAGAAAACCAAACCGCAAATGCAGGAAGAGAGAAGAGCTAAGTGAGTGCTGAGACCGAGGACGGTTCATTGCTGTCATCTCTTACTATTGCTAAATTGGTTATTAACTCCAAACACTAAATAGGCTAAGGAAAGAAAACCTTTATATTCAATTACATTGTAAGAAGATTTATGCCGCAAACATTGTGATAATGTGCGGTAATGGTAGCTGGTAATCGCCTGCTTCTTGCCAATGCTTAGCTGCAGACTCTTCTTGTTTTTATGTCCTCAGTTACATTGCTTCACTCCATTCTTATTCTCAGCGACCTACTCGTCAGTGTTCACAAAAGCATACAGTGTTTGTACTATTTGATATTTTAATGCAATGAATGATAAGAATTATAACTCATTGTAACTTGTAGGAGGAGAAAAAGAGATGAAGACAGACATGACATAAACAAGATGAAAGGTTTCACCCTCCTATCCGAAGGAATTGATGAAATGGTGGGGATTATCTATAAACCCAAAACCAAAGAAACTCGTGAGACTTATGAAGTCCTGCTCAGCTTCATACAGGCGGCACTAGGAGACCAGGTACACGTCTGTTGTAATGCCTTTGTCTATCCCTAGGTTCACATTGTTGCATTTACCTGATCTTTTTTTATTTATTAAAAGGACTCTGTCAGCACAGAATGACTGTTCAAACCAAGTACATGTGCTCAGTGCGCGGCCATACATTTACATACACCTTCCACCTGCCTCGTTTCCATCTATCTCCATCCTTCTGTGGCTCTGTGAAGCCAGAGCTGTCAATCAAATAAGAGAAGGGTGGAGATAGAGGGAAAACAAGCAGGTGGTAAGATGCATATAAATGATAGGCTGCCATGGAGCGCCAAGCGGAGGGACTTGCTTTGAACAGTCATTCGGTGCTGACAAAGTATCTTTAAGCTTATAAGCACAATTGGAAGTAGTTTTTTTAAAATACCAAAGTGCAAAATTGGTCTCCTTATGTAGATATGTGTTCTGTTCTCTTATTTCAGCCAAGAGACATCCTTTGTGGTGCAGCTGATGAGGTGCTAGCCGTGCTAAAAAATGACAAGCTGCGAGACAAGGAAAGAAGAAGAGAAATAGAGCAACTCCTGGGACAGACAGATGACACACGCTACCATGTGCTAGTAAACTTGGGCAAGAAGATAACAGACTATGGCGGTGACAAGGAGATTCAAAATATGGGTGAGTGTATTAACAATTGTATTTCAGGTTTAATTGATTTGAGAAGAATATGAAAAACAATATACAGCTGGCTCATTATTGAACCAAGATCAAATCTGCGCATGTGCCGACACTGGGGGCATTTTCCTGAAGCCCACCGCTGGGAGATCATTGTGCGCAGCGGGGACTCTGCTCCTGCCTTTCACCACCAACCTATTCCTGAAGCCCACCGCTGGGAGATCATTGTGCGCAGCGGGGACTCTGCTCCTGCCTTTCACCACCAACCTATTCCTGAAGCCCACCGCTGGTAGATCATTGTCTCCTGTCTCGCACCGCTGGGACACCCCCCCCTACTCCCAGCCCAGGGCCCGCAGCATCGCCCCACTCCTGCCGCCTGCCTCCTGTGATACCTCTCCAAAGCCGCCCCCCCCCCCCCCTTCCCGTAAGCTACATTCGGACTATAAGACGCACCTCCGTTTTCCTCCCAAATTTGTGGGTAAAAAGTGCATCTTATAGTCCGAAAAATACAGTATATATTTATAATGGTGGCAGTGTTTAATTTCTTACAAAGCAAAGATTAGGACACAGAATTGCCAGCAATTCATGGCAAGATCACACCATTGCTATTCCCTCAGGTTACTTCAGTCGACATTCCGCAATTTTCAATACTGTCCACTAACCAAAAGTCAGTATAGAGCCCTTCTTTTTGAGTATGTTGGCTACAAAAGGACTGTTGAAACCAAGCACTGGTGCCAGGTGTACCCTTGGCGCAGCCAAACAGTTCAGTGCACCTTCCCACCTTTTTGTTTTCCATATATCTCCACCGAGATTCAGCAGATTGGAAAACAAGGGGTGGGAAGCTGCACCGAACTTAGTCCACAGCATGGTGCACTGACTACCTGTGCTTGGTTTGAACAGTTGTTCTGCACTGACCGACTCCCTTTAACTATATGCAATAACTTTTTTTTTCCTTTATACACCTTCAGATGATAATATAGATGAGACCTACGGGGTGAATGTGCAGTTTGAATCCGATGAAGAGGTGAGTGACTTGTGCAGTATATAGAGTAGACTTCTGTATAGTCTATTGGCTTGTGTTAAAGATGTATAAATGTTTACTGTCCCATAGGTGGGGGATGAAGATGTGTATGGTGAGGTCAGAGATGAAGCCTCCGATGATGATATGGATGGAGATGAAGCTGTTGTCCGAGGGACACTATCTGCAAATGTAAGAAGCTGTGGGATACTGCTCATTATAGCTTGGCTTTATATTTTGTATGTACCTATCTTGCATTACAAGTTACTTCATACAAAGCCGTTGGCTGTGCGAGTCTCGTTTATCATGGCTCGAATGTTAGATACTATCTAGTCTCCAGGCACATAGTCCTCTGCTTAGTCTTGATCTGAAGGCCAGTGCGCGGTTATTGATGCCATTTCTTCCTTTCTTCCATCAGCTTGTAACATCAGGAGAGCTCATGAGTTCGAAAAAGAAGGATCTTCACCCTCGAGATATCGATGCCTTCTGGTTGCAGAGGCAGCTGAGCAGATTTTATGATGATGCCATCGTATCCCAAAAGAAAGCAGATGAGGTTCTGGAAATCTTGAAAGTATGTATTTTTCTTGCATATCCATAATTTAGTTGAATTTGCATACGCGTTTCCCAAAATAAAATGCATTTCTTAAATGTCTGGCATTTTAAAGGGGTTGTTCTCAACTGGGACAACCCCTTCTCATTCCCCATGTTTGGCTCTGTTAAAATAAAAACACTTCTACTCGTCTGCAGTGCTGGCGCCATTCCAGCGGTGTCGGCACTCGCGTTCCCGGGGCTCAAGTCAGCTTATGTCATGCGAGCCCTGCGCTGATGGGGCGCAGGGCTTGTGTGACATAATCTCACATGAGCCCCAGGAACGCGAGTGCCGACACCGCAGGTGAGTATAAGTGTTTTTCTTTTAATGGGGCCAAACATAGGGAATGAGAAGGGTTGTCCATTACCTTGACAACTCCTTAAATGCCTGAGTAAAACACAAAAATCTTATACCCACCTCCCATAATGTCTCCCAGCATTGGTGTGACGTTATGCCAATCAGCGGGTGCTCACCGGCTGCAGCCTTTACTAGTTCGTCAGAGCGGATGTTCCTTCTGACGGAAAATTGATGAGCAGCAGCCGATCAGCAATTGGTGGCAACAGTCACATGACGTAAGTGTCGCGTATCCTACCTAGAAGAGCAGCACAGACATGGCTGGAACGGCGGGAGGAGAGTAAACATTGTTTATATGTCCTATAGGGCCTGAACTGATTAAGCAGGGGATGTCTGCCCATAATGATAAAAAGATTCCACAATGTGTTATCGCCATGACTTCTCATTATATGCTGGCTATTTATTACACTATGGTACCAATTTAACTATTTTGACCCTGGGTATTATTTTATGTAACAGTGTGGACTGCAGTCATTTTGTCAGGTTTTTTTTTTTTAGTGAATATTCATGTTCCCCCCCTCTTGTATTTAGACTGCAGGAGATGATCGTGAATGTGAGAATCAGCTGGTCCTGCTGCTCGGATTCAACACCTTCGATTTCATTAAGGTCCTGAGACAGCATCGTATGATGAGTGAGTGCCCCCTCCCCGCGGTTTAGGGTGTTTTACATCCCCTATTTGCTTCATATCTGTCAGTATTGAGCTTCTTAGCATTTTTAGTTACTGTAATAATCATTGGGATCTTTTTCTCGCCCCTCAGTTCTGTATTGTACTTTGTTGGCCAGTGCTCAGAGTGAGGCGGAAAAAGAGAGAATTATGAATAAAATGGAGTCCGACTCTGAATTATCCAAATATTTGTACCAGCTCCAGGAGACCGAAAAGGAGGATTTGATTCGGGTGAGTGTTAATGGCCAATTTAGAGAGAGATTTTAATTTAGTTTCTTTCAGAAGGATACAAATTGAGAGGGTTATTCCCATCTTCATAAACGGGTGCTGATGGATAGAGCTTTAAAATACGAGCCGCTTACTGATTATTCAGAATTTCAGCCGTTCTTGAGATATAAGCACTTTTTTGTTTTCTGCTTGTTGTCTTGGAGATTGACCACTGCTGCTAAGGCAGCAGAACATGGGCAGTGCTGACAAGCTCTTTCCTATTGAGCTTGTCAGCATTGTGTGATGCTGGTCAGGCGTGCGGGAGCGTGCTGTTATCACCTAATCCTGGCCAGCTTCAGCACAGTGCTTGGAAGAAGGACCGCAGCGGAGGTCGGTCTCCTAGGCAACGAGCTGTAAACAAGTGTTAATATCTGAACAATGGCTGCAAATTTTAATTGAAAAATTATTATTTTTTGCTTCCTCTAGACAATAATGTCCATCTATGAAGACGTGATTAACCCTTTAAGAACGGTATAGACAGTTCTGTATTACCTCTACTTATGGAATATTCCACCACTGTCATATTGATGATTTATCCTCAGGACAGGTCATCAGTATCAGATCACTGGGGGTCCAACACCCGGACCCCCCACTGATCAGCTCTTATTAACTCCGCTGGTGGCTGGTTGTAAAGTGTATGGATCTGATCTGTTTGGTGACCATTGGGGAGTAGTACAATTGAATGTATATGGAGGAGTGGTCTGCCCGTTAGCAAGGAGCACTAGATTATTTGAGATAGGGGTGATACTAATGCATAGCCCCATTAGTATAAGACTGGAGGGTAGAGAACAGCACTTTGGGATGGTTTAGAGGGCACACTTAGGAGGAACATGCAGAACAGCAGTTTTGGGGTAACTTCTTGTAGTGGTTTATGGTCCTTGTAAACTGCACCTCAGCTACTTCTAGATGGTGTAGCTACACTGATGTGTAAGTCCTCTGCCAGTGCTGCCACTTTGGGCTTTCTTGAAGACTTTGTTTCCTGTGACTGATCTTATGCTTGCCTTGCCTATAGGAGGAGCGTACACGTAGGGAGAGGGTACGACAGTCCCGCGTGGACACAGACTTGGAAAGCATGGAGATGGAGCAAGGTGGGGAGGTAAGTTCATGACCTTGATGGTTAATTGAAGCACGAATACATTTTCCTTAGCAGTGAAATCTAAACGTGGCTTCTTTTCTCAGTCGTTCACTCCACGTCAAGTCTTGGACCTTGAGGACTTGGTGTTTGCTCAAGGTAGTCACTTCATGGCCAACAAGCGTTGCCAGCTTCCCGATGGCTCCTTCCGGCGGCAAAGAAAAGGCTACGAGGAAGTTCACGTACCTGCACTGAAACCAAAGCCCTTTGCCGCAGATGAAGTAAGTGAAAGGTGAATGTAAATATTTATATCTATTTGGATGAAAACTTAGGTTGTAATTGTTTTTGTTTTTTTTCCTAGCAACTTTTGCCCGTTGAGAAACTTCCAAAATATGCCCAGGCTGGGTTTGATGGGTTTAAAACGTTAAATAGGATACAGAGTAAACTTTTCAAAGCTGCATTGGAAACAGATGAGAATCTACTGCTTTGCGCCCCCACAGTGAGTATTTTATGTAACGCACGCTGGGGATAGTAGTACTTGGTATCAGTGGATGGTGCTTGACTCGGCTCTATTTGTGTCCATTAGGGTGCTGGCAAAACCAACGTGGCGCTCATGTGCATGCTGAGGGAGATTGGAAAGCACATCAACGTAGACGGCACCATCAATGTCGACAACTTCAAAATTATTTACATCGCTCCCATGCGGTCTTTGGTACAAGAAATGGTGGGCAACTTCAGTAAGGTAAGAATTTGTATCAGTTTGACTCTTACTTTTAACCCCCTTCATGGATTGCCCCATGTGTTAGGATTTGTGTCCCTCACAACTTATTCTCATCTGTCCAGAGATTATCTACATATGGGATCACTGTGGCCGAGTTGACAGGTGATCATCAACTGTGTAAAGAGGAGATCAATGCTACCCAGATCATTGTCTGCACGCCGGAGAAGTGGGATATCATCACTCGTAAAGGAGGCGAGAGAACCTACACTCAGCTGGTCCGTTTGATCATCCTGGTCAGTTCCTCTGCACTTGGCGTCTCGCTAATCTTTATATCGATCTCAGAAGATTGTGTCCTAACATCGCTCTTGTTTTTCAGGATGAAGTCCACCTCCTCCATGACGACCGAGGCCCTGTGTTAGAATCTTTAGTTGCCCGAGCAATCCGGAACATAGAGATGACTCAAGAAGATGTGAGGTTGGTGGGCCTCAGTGCCACCCTGCCCAACTACGAAGACGTCGCTACTTTCCTCCGTGTCGATCCCGCTAAAGGACTCTTCTATTTTGACAACAGGTACTTTTCATCCTGCGCGTGAAGTGATTAGAGTTCCCCAATATTCTTAACATTGATATTTTTTACATCCTATAAATTGCACTGCCCTGGTTTATAATACCTGCTTTTTTATATAGTTTTCGTCCTGTACCCCTGGAGCAAACATATGTTGGGATCACAGAAAAGAAGGCTATCAAACGTTTCCAGATCATGAACGAGATTGTTTATGAGAAGATTATGGAGCATGCTGGGAAAAACCAGGTATGTATGCTGACTAGCGTTATGTTCACACGTGGCATTTTTGCAGCGTTTTTATTTATTTTTTTCAGCATCAAAAACGCTGCGTAAAATATATGCGCTTTTAATGCGTTCTTTGTGCACCACTTGCATGAATGAAAAATACTGCAAAAACTGCCGAAAGAATTGACATCCCACAGATTTAAAAAAAAAATGTTCAACAGCTCAAAAAATGCAAGGGAAAAAGTGTGCGTGAGATTTTTGGAATCTTATTCACATTGCTGGTACAGTAAAACATAGCGTTTTTGCTGCAGGAAAAAAAAAGCTGCGAAAATGTCTTATATGAACTTACCCTTACGCTGGTTTCTCACATGATGTATCGTGGTCCAAGTGCAGACCTTGATGTTCGGACCATCTATGGGTCTTCGACCCAAATTCAACAGCCTTCTAGGCATACAACCCCTGGCAAAAATTATGGAATCACCATGCTCAGAGGATGTTCATTCAGTTGTTTAATGTTGTTGAAAAAAAGCAGATCAGAGACATGGTACAAAACTAAAGTCATTTCAAATGGCAACTTTAGGGCTTTAAGAAACACTAAAAGAAATCAAGATAAAAAATGTGGTACTCAGTAAGGGTAATTTTTTTTTCAGATCAAGCAGAGGGAAAACATTATGAAATCACTCAATTCTGAGGAAAAAATTATGGAATCACCCTGTAAATTTTCATTTCCAAAACGAACACCTGCATCAAATTAGATCTGCTTGTTAGTCTGCATCTAAAAAGGAGTGATCACACCTTGGAGAGCTGTTGCACCAAGTGGACTGACATGAATCATGGCTCCAACATGAGAGATGGCAATTGAAGCAAAGGAGAGGATTGTCAAACTCTTAAAAAAAGGTAAATCATCTCGCAATGTTGCAAAAGATGTTGGTTGTTCACAGTCAGCTGTGTCTAAAATCTGGACCAAATACAAACAACTTGGGAAGATTGTTAAAGGAAAACATACTGGTAGACCAAGGAAGACATCAAAGCGTCAAGACCAGAAACGTAAAGCAATATGTCTCCAAAACAGGAAATGCATAACAAAACAAATGAGGAACGAATGGGAGGAAACTGGAGTCAATGTCTGTGACCGAACTGTAAGAAACCGCCTAAAGGAAATGTGATTTACATACAGAAAAGCTAAACATAAGCTATCATTAACACCTAAACAGAAAAAAACAAGGTTACAATGGGCTAAGGAAAAGTTATCGAGGACTGTGGATGACTGGATGAAAGTCATATTCAGTGATGAATCGCGAATCTGCATTGGGCAAGGTGATGATGCTGGAACTTTTGTTTGGTGCCGTTCCAATGAGATTGATAAAGATGACTGCATGAAGAGAACGTGCAAATTTCCACAGTCATTGATGATATGGGGCTGCATGTCAGGTAAAGGCACTGGGGAGATGGCTGTCATTACATCTTCAATAAATGCCCAAGTTTACATTGATGTTTTGGACAGTTTTCTTATCCCATCAATTGAAAGGATGTTTGGGGATGATGACATCATTTTTCAAGATGATAATGCATCCTGCCATAGAGCAAAAACTGTAAAAACATTCATTGAAAGAAGACACATAAGGTCTATGTCATGGCCTGCAAATAGTACGGATCTCAATCCAATTGAAAATCTTTGGTGGAAGTTGAAGAAAATGGTCCATGACAAGGCTCCATCCTGCAAAGCTGATCTGGCAACAGCAATCAGAGAAAGTTGGAGCCAGACTGATGAAGAGTACTGTTTGTCACTCATTAAGTCCATGCCTCAGAGACTGCAAGCTGTTATTAAAGCCAGAGGTGGTGCGACAAAATACTAGTGATGTATTGGAGTGTTCTTTTGTGTGTTTGTTTTTCATGATTCCATAATTTTTTCCTCAGAATTGAATAATTCCATAATTTTTTCCCTCTGCTTGGTCTGAAAAAAATTACCCGTACTGAGTACCACATTTTTAATCTTGATTTATTTTAGTGTTTCTTAAAGCCCAAAAGTTGCCATTTGAAATGACTTTAGTTTTGTGCCATGTCTGTGATCTGCCTTTTTTCAACAACATTAAACAACTGAATGAACATCCTCCGAGCCCGGTGATTCCATAATTTTTGCCAGGGGTTGTATTTGAGACTGTTAATTTCGGGTTAGGAGACCCACAGTACATGACTGTCCACACTCTGGCCATGACATGTGGATGTGTGAACCCCACTTAGAGCAGTGGGACTTGTCAATCCCTCCCAAGTGCATATTGTTACAATAAAAGTGCTCACTTTTCCCATTAGGTACTGGTTTTTGTCCATTCCCGGAAAGAAACTGGTAAAACCTCCCGGGCCATCAGAGATATGTGCCTGGAGAAGGATACATTAGGTCTGTTCCTCCGTGAGGGCTCTGCATCAACTGAGGTGCTGCGTACAGAGGCTGAGCAATGCAAGGCGAGTTACCAGGCTTTTATTCCACCCCCATATTCTGCTTGGTAAATTTTATTATTAACAGCATTTTGTGATTTCTGCAGAATTTGGAGTTAAAGGATCTCCTGCCATATGGATTTGCTATCCATCATGCGGGTATGAGTCGTGTGGATAGGACTCTAGTGGAAGATCTGTTTGCTGATAAGCACATTCAGGTGAGTATGCTTCTAATAGCATGATAAACATTGTCCTGCTGTAAAAAACCAAAACGTCCCTACATGTGCTGAAAAAGGAGGATTTTGGATACTCACTGTCAAAGCTTTCTTGGATCCATCCTTCATTGGGGGACACAGGTAACCATGTGTTCTCAATCTTTTTCCTTTTCGGGTGTAAAGGGCGGCCTCCTTTTTTCCTGTTGGGCTGGCGGCCGGTCTCATTTTGAGGAGGTTCCGGGAGACGAAAATTTGTGAAAGGAGCAAAAGTGGAGAGGGCGTCTCTTGTTGGGGGGACGCATAAATATTGGCTGGGGAAGAGAAGTACTCTTACCGCTGGTGGTGTCTGAGATGAGCTGATCCTGCTTGGTCCCGTAGCCTCCTGTTATCTTGTGGAGCTCTCGCCGTCGTGAAGATGACTGTGGAAGGAAGGGATACCTGCTTCCAGACGCGGTCCTGACTCCTTGGCAATCCCGAAGATGTCAACGGGAGCCCCCAAGTGAGGGGGGGTCGCTGGAATAGCCACGTCTTCCTTCCCACACAGTCATGGTCCCTGACTGTGCAGAACTTGGATAAGGGGAGGTCAATGGGGAGTGATGTCCATCTTCCACTCGGTGCTCTCTGGGGGGGGGGATAGCAAGGACCGTCCTCCACTGCCGCCCTGAGACACGCTTGAAGTGTTAGGAGGAGGGTAGAGTCCTGCCTCGCAGACCACACTGTTCTCTCAGTCTCTGTGGGAAATCAGTATGAGAATTTACACCCTGTTGCCCTGAAGAAAAAGAATCTTAAAGACAAAGGCAAAAGATTAATAACCTATGGTTACC
Source organism: Phyllobates terribilis (assembly GCF_046119375.1). Taxonomy (NCBI): domain Eukaryota; kingdom Metazoa; phylum Chordata; class Amphibia; order Anura; family Dendrobatidae; genus Phyllobates; species Phyllobates terribilis. The sequence continues at coordinate 525,405,013 of NW_027362771.1, read as the reverse complement.
TGTGTCCCCCAATGAAGCAATGGAGAAATGACATTGACAACACTTACTCATGTGCTCTGTGTATAAAAAGGTCTATCCATGCCCTGGTGTCACCACCTCTGCATCTGTCACTTCTTCTCCCCTCTCTGTGTCTTTGGTGCTTACAGGGGCTGGCCGGTAGACTCATTTTAAGTTAAGCCAGCCTCCTCCTCTATCATAGCTTATACACAGATGGGAAGTATATAAATGAGTCTGACGGCCGTCCTCCCGCAGGTACATCACCGATGGAGAGGGGTAAGGAAGCTCTTTTCTGCTTGGAGGGTGGGCTGCACAAGGGGCACTGGTGTAGCTTTCATAATTAAAATACATTAGTAAGGTTTATTACTTGTTAAATCTCAGCATTTGTTTTTATTCAGCTTAAAGCCATAAAATAATGCCTTCTAGTAATATATGACGATGGTAAAATGCTGCCCAATGTCCTAACTCACTGATTTGTGGTTGGTTGTAGGTCTTGGTCTCCACAGCCACGCTGGCCTGGGGTGTGAATCTTCCAGCTCACACAGTTATCATCAAAGGGACTCAGGTGTACAGCCCAGAAAAAGGCCGATGGACTGAGCTGGGAGCCCTGGATATCTTGCAAGTCAGTATTAATGGTTGATGACAATTTGCTTTTTATATCACAGACAATCACGAATGTGTTTGTCCTGAATCTGACCAGTAAAGCAAAAAAATCTCCTTTTCTTTCCATTAGATGCTGGGTAGAGCCGGGCGTCCTCAGTATGACACAAAAGGTGAGGGTATCCTCATTACCTCACACGGGGAACTGCAGTATTACCTGTCCCTCCTCAATCAGCAGCTGCCCATTGAGAGTCAGATGGTGGCCAAACTCCCCGACATGATAAATGCAGAGGTGGTCCTCGGAAATGTACAGAACGCGAAGGTAAATGTTTAAAGTCTCGTATCTTCATAGCGTAGAGGCCGGAGAGAGGAACTCGTCAGGTTTATTTCATGAGACTATTGCATTAGCTGCTTGCAGAACCGTAGATGAACACTACTCATCATTGTTTTTAGGATGCTGTGAACTGGCTGGGATACACCTACCTGTATATTCGGATGCTTCGCTCGCCCAATCTTTATGGAATTTCCCACGATGATGTGAAATCTGATCCATTACTGGAACAAAGGCGCCTAGACTTGATCCACACAGCAGCTCTTATGTTGGACAAGAACAATTTGGTCAAGTACGACAAGAAGACTGGTAATTTCCAGGTAAAATACGCAGATCTGACTTCACGCTGGCAGAACGAGTAGAATAAATTATCCCTTTGTCTTATTATTGACACTTTTTTTTGTATGTCATTAAGGTCACTGAATTGGGTCGTATCGCCAGCCACTACTACATCACTAACGATTCGGTGCAGACCTACAACCAGCTCCTGAAGCCGACCCTCAGCGAGATTGAGCTCTTCCGCGTCTTCTCCTTGTCCTCAGAGTTCAAGAACATCACCGTCAGAGAGGTGCGTATGTTTAATAGGATTGCTACTTCTTGGGACAATGCCCATAAAGTTAGTTCATTTTATTCAGTGTGTAAAGAGACCTCATATTTGCATTTGTACCTATTGAGGCAGATTAGGTTTATTTGCACATTTTGATTTTGTCTTTCAGGAAGAGAAACTGGAATTACAAAAGCTTCTGGAACGAGTACCAATTCCTGTGAAAGAAAGTATAGAGGAGCCAAGTGCAAAAGTGAGACTTGTACCAGCACTCCACTTCTGATCTTGTATGTCAGTAACTAATGGTTGTGCTCTTCTTATTTTCTAGATCAATGTCTTACTCCAAGCCTACATCTCGCAGCTGAAGCTGGAAGGCTTTGCCCTGATGGCCGACATGGTGTACGTCACACAGGTATGATGCTGCATCCCCATTACTTAATGTTTCCTTTAGAAGCCAGAAAAATACAAGAACTAACAAATTACAGAACTAATGTGATGTACTAATTACCATATGCTTCTCCACTCTAGTCCGCCGGACGGCTCATGCGAGCAATATTTGAAATAGTTTTGAATCGAGGATGGGCGCAACTCACCGACAAGACTCTGAATCTCTGCAAGATGATAGATAAAAGGATGTAAGTGACTCCCCCCCCCCTCCCCAGGTATGTTTAATTGCTAGTTTCTAACAGCACTGAACTCTCACCTCTATTTTCAGGTGGCAGTCCATGTGTCCCCTTCGTCAGTTCAGGAAGCTCCCAGAGGAAGTGGTGAAGAAAATTGAAAAGAAAAACTTCCCCTTTGAACGATTGTATGACTTAAATCATAATGAAATAGGTGAGGAAATCTTTGATTTACACGTTTCACTGCTAGAACTTGCCATGGGCAGCAAAGTTTTAGTAGGTGGCCATTAGTGCTGCATGAACGTGCTCGTGTAACCCTTTCACCGAGCGTGCTAGGGTGCTTACCTGGTATCTTCGGCGTGCTCGTATATTACATTCAAGTCCCTGCGTCTGCATGATTTATGGCTGTTAGTCAGCCTCAACACATTCAGAAATTGCTTGTTTGTTAGAAAGCCTAAACACATGTGAGGATTCCCTAACAGCCATAAATCATGCAGATGCAGGGACTCGAACATAATATACGATGATTATTATTGTATATTATGTAATTATTCTTTAACTTTTTCATTTGCTACTTCAAATCATTTTAGGTGAGCTGATCCGTATGCCCAAAATGGGGAAAACCATCCATAAATATGTGCACTTGTTCCCAAAGCTGGACCTGTCTGTGCACCTACAGCCAATAACTCGGTCCACATTAAAAGTGGAGCTGACCATAACTCCTGACTTCCAGTGGGATGAGAAGGTGCGTATTAAAGGTCTATTATTAAGTGTCTAGCTGCTTCTTATATAATCTGCAGGACTGCTCATAATAACCTCAGATGTGCATTCAAAGCAGATAGCAGGAATGTGTACATCTTGATTTCTATCTTTCTGTTAGGTCTGTATTTTAATTTATCATATCTTTATTATATTCTGTTGTCAGGTCCATGGTTCTTCTGAAGCTTTTTGGATTTTAGTAGAAGATGTGGACAGTGAAGTGATTTTGCATCATGAATATTTCCTCCTGAAAGCCAAATACGCCCAGGACGAGCATCTTGTCACTTTCTTTGTTCCGGTGTTTGAGCCTTTGCCTCCACAGTACTTTATCAGGGTTGTGTCTGACCGTTGGCTTTGTAAGTAACTTGCTCAAATTTTATTTGTTTACTTACAGAATGTATTTAAGGATCTGCACATCTTTTGGGGGATTTTTTTTCTTATTAAATATATGTATTTATGGCTAAAAAAAACTATTTTGTAAAAGGGTTTCATTATTTGAACTTTTATTTGGTCATCAATCATCTTAAAAGCTTGTTCAGGAGAGCAGATAGAAGACCCTGCCAGCGCACAAGTTTTTTCACAGATTTTACTGTGAACATCATTGTCCTGCTGGGTGTTTTCTATAATTCATAAAAGCTGCAAAGCCAAACAAAGTAAATTGTTTTATGAAATCCTATACAGCCATAAAAACACCCATTTAAGAAAAAATACCTCCAACTGTCCATGGCCTCCAAAAAGGAACCTCTCACCTGATTCATGGGCCCAAACCGCTGGCAGCTAGGTATATTTTTCCCTGAAACCATTCAGCTGGGGACCATATCCAGAGACGAGACTAATCTGTAACCCCCCACCTTCCTCCCAGCCGGCTTCTCCCAGTGCCACTACAGGTGAATCACTTAGTGGTGCTGAGAATAGCCTTCCAAGGGTGGTTCCCAGCTAGTCTTTCACCCTGCCTAGCGTGTCCCCCCCCCCCCCCCCTGCCTAGCGTGTGTCCCCCCCCCCCCCTGCCTAGCGTGTGTCCCCCCCCCCCCCTGCCTAGTGTGTCCCCCCCCCCCCTGCCTAGTGTGTCCCCCCCCCCCCCTGCCTAGTGTGTCCCCCCCCCCCCCCCTGCCTAGTGTGTCCCCCCCCCCCCCCCTGCCCAGCGTGTCTCCCCCCCCCCCCCCTGCCCAGCGTGTCTCCCCCCCCCCCCCCCCCGCCCGGCGTGTCTCCCCCCCCCCCCCCCCCGCCCGGCGTGTCTCCCCCCCCCCCCCCTGCCCAGCGTGTCTCCCCCCCCCCCCTGCCCAGCGTGTCTCCCCCCCCCCCCTGCCCAGCGTGTCCCCCCCCCCCCTGCCTAGCGTGTGTCCCCCCCCCTGCCTAGCGTGTGTCCCCCCCCCTGCCTAGCGTGTGTCCCCCCCCCTGCCTAGCGTGTGTCCCCCCCCCTGCCTAGCGTGTGTCCCCCCCCCTGCCTAGCGTGTGTCCCCCCCCTGCCTAGCGTGTGTCCCCCCCCCTGCCTAGCGTGTGTCCCCCCCCCTGCCTAGCGTGTGTCCCCCCCCCTGCCTAGCGTGTGTCCCCCCCCCTGCCTAGCGTGTGTCCCCCCCCCCTGCCTAGCGTGTGTCCCCCCCCCTGCCTAGCGTGTGTCCCCCCCCCTGCCTAGCGTGTGTCCCCCCCCCTGCCTAGCGTGTCCCCCCCCTGCCTAGCGTGTGTCCCCCCCCCTGCCTAGCGTGTGTCCCCCCCCCCTGCCTAGCGTGTGTCCCCCCCCCCTGCCTAGCGTGTCCCCCCCCCCTGCCTAGCGTGTCCCCCCCCCTGCCTAGCGTGTCCCCCCCCCTGCCTAGCGTGTGTCCCCCCCCTGCCTAGCGTGTGTCCCCCCCCCTGCCTAGCGTGTCCCCCCCCTGCCTAGCGTGTCCCCCCCCTGCCTAGCGTGTCCCCCCCCCGCCTAGCGTGTCTCCCCCCCTCGCCCTGCCTAGCGTGCCCCCCCTCGCCCTGCCTAGCGTGCCCCCCCCTCGCCCTGCCTAGCGTGCCCCCCCCCTCGCCCTGCCTAGCGTGCCCCCCCCCGTCTCGCCCTGCCTAGCGTGCCCCCCCCGTCTCGCCCTGCCTAGCGTGCCCCCGTCTCGCCCTGCCTAGCGTGCCCCCGTCTCGCCCTGCCTAGCGTGCCCCCGTCTCGCCCTGCCTAGCGTGCCCCCGTCTCGCCCTGCCTAGCGTGCCCCCGTCTCGCCCCTCCCCCTGCCTAGCGTGTCCCCGTCTCCCCCCTCGCCCTGCCTAGCGTGTCCCCGTCTCCCCCCTCGCCCTGCCTAGCGTGTCTCCCCCCCCACCCTGCCTAGCGTGTCTCCCCCTCCACCCCTCGCCCTGCCTAGCGTGTCTCCCCCCCACCCCTCGCCCTGCCTAGCGTGTGTCGCCCCCCCCCCCCCTCACCCAGCCTAGCGTGTGTCGTCGTCCCCCCTCGCCCTGCCTAGCGTGTCCCCCGTCCCCCCTCGCCCTGCCTGTCTGTCCTATTCCTGATCTAAGGGTCTAGACTTTTAGGTGAGATGAATCTGCTGCAGTAAATTTATCACTTTAAACATAAGTCATGTATGAGGGAGTCGGAGTCGTGGAGTCGGAGATTTGGCTTACCAACTCCACCTCCCTGGTTAAAACAGCACTGTGTGTACACTCCATAACATTGGAACACAGAGATGGAATAATCGTGGAAATCACAGGCTACATAGACATGTTAATAATATGCAAATGATGAAAAAATAGAAATAAAATATTCAAAACCTCTCCATGTATTCAGTATGAGTATGGAGTATGAGCGCTACTTGAAGAAATCCCCGCACTTATACAACTTGGCTGCTATCAATAAGGTTATTAATCGTTATCTGAGGACTGTTCTGCTGCGCTGAATGCAGTTAGGCAAAGTATCAAAATCCACTGCTGGCAGTTCCCTCTGCAATTGCTGACCAATGACGTCCCAGATTTTCTCAATGAGAGACAAGTCTGGAGACGCTGCAGGCCGTGGTAGAACGTTTAGGCCAGGCAGACCGCTCACAGTAGCACGAGCCATGTATTGTCGTGCTGTAAAACGTCTTCACTGTCACTTTGGGGAGATAACCCGTACCACTGGTTTTACTACCAAATCAATGTAATGCCAAGCTCTTGCTGTACAGGGGAAGAATGGCCCGATCTTGACCTGATTGATTAATATCAATAATTATTTTTCTGTTTGCAGCCTGTGAAACCCAACTTCCCGTCTCGTTCCGTCACCTGATACTGCCTGAGAAATACCCCCCACCCACAGAACTGCTGGACCTGCAGCCGCTGCCTGTTTCTGCCTTGAGAAATAGCGCCTTTGAGAGCCTTTACCAAGACAAGTTTCCTTTCTTTAACCCTATTCAGACCCAGGGTGAGTTTCTACCGGTCAAGAAAGTCTAGTGTGCACGTGATTGGTGTGTCAGGGAGCGCAATAGTATTCTTCCTGCAGACCTAATGCCTGTGTACTTAAAAGAGTAATAATTTTATTTATATAGCGCCAACATATTCCGCAGCACTTTCCAGTGATGCCGATTCGGGCATACTTCGCTCTCCTGCGTGCCAGTTTTCAGGACATTAGTTCTTGAGTTAATGATGTTTGTAAAATTAGGGACATTGTTAAATGTCTCCATTTCTGACTGGTGCATTTAATTATATATATATACACCTAAACATTTATCCAATAAGGTAAAATTCATAAAGCATAGCCATATAAATACACCAAGAAGGGAGGGCTTTGAACAATGACTATACATAAAAATATTTTTTATTTATAAAGTGTTAAAAACCTTCATGGATACATTAAAAAACAGCAAGCAACTACAGAAAAAACAATTTCTGGGTATACCTGGATAATAGTATATACACAGTGGTGAGGATGTATATAAGATAATAGCTACAGTGACCCAATCAGATAATTTAGAAGCACAAGATGAATACACAATTAAAAACTTTTTTGTGTGTCTAAGTAAGGTGCATATATTTCAATTGTGCAACATAAAAATAAAATGATACGTATAATATTAGTCTTCAAGCGTGCTAAGAACTTAAATATGCAAATGCATAAGAACATTCATATACATCAAAATAAAGTGCATATGGTTCAATTGTAAAGCAGCAAAAAAAAAGGGATCAGGTACTGAGAGTCCACGTGTTTTGAGAAAATATTGTCATCTACATGAACACTTCAATTGCATATATGGTCATATTTAAATGTACCAACGGTGTCCCAGTAAATAAGGTGAGTATTAGGCACCGAAGTGTTATAATGACAATGTATCACCTGTATTTATAACCAACACTATGCAGAGTGCAAAGTACGAATCAGACGTAGTCTATTCTATATGCATGTGAGAAAACAAAAAATATATAGGGTTTAGTACCTAAAGCGCATATTTGCCTTGGAATAATCCAGGAGCCCACCACATCCAACTCGCGTTTCGCCAAGAAATGCTTCATCCAGTGGTGCATTTAATTATTTTATTAAATTCAGTTTTATTGTAAATATTTGATCATATTCATTACGGTATATATCATTTCAGAATAGTGAGAGTTTTCACCACCAGCCTGAGGTTGCAATATTTTAACAGTGGAGATGAACTGCTGTTGCACTGCTTTTCATTAGTAGACCCTTTCCTCCCTACTCTTTTCTTAGTATTCAACACTGTGTATAACAGCGATGACAATGTATTCGTGGGAGCGCCCACAGGCAGCGGGAAGACTATCTGTGCAGAGTTTGCCATTCTCCGCATGCTGCTGCAGCACTCCGAGGGTCGCTGTGTGTACATCACTCCAATGGAGGCTCTGGCTGAGCAGGTAACCTCTCATTTCAATTAGTATTCATCTGCTTGACCGCACGTCTGCCGTGTGAAGGCTGCATGTTACACATGAGCATTTCAGATCTAACATGGAGGGTTCACTTAAAGGTGTTGTCTTTAACGTTAACATTGATATCCTATTGTTAGGATAGGTCATCAATGTCTGATCAGTGGGGGTGCGATACCCGGCATCTAAAAGGGGTTGTCCATAACTAACATGGATGGCCTATCCTTAGGAAAGGTAATCAATGTCTGACTGGTGGGGGTGTGACACCTCTCACCCTTATCAATCAGCTGTTGCTGGTCTCGGAGGCTGGAACTGCTCAGTTGCGGTAACTGCACAGCACATCTCTGGCGACAGAATAGTGGTTGCAGCCGGTACTGCACATGCACCCTTTATTGATTTGAATAGGTGGCAGATGTGCAGTACCTGGCTGCGGCCACTGTACAGTTGACGGAGCTGTGCTGTGCTGTGCTGCTCCATAACTGAGCAATTCTGGCCGCCGACATCGGGAACAGCTGATCGTCAAGGGTGCCGGGTGTTAGACACCAACCAGTCGTACAGTCTTGCATTCATCTGCAGTCTACATGTTGAATAGTTGTCAAGAAAGACCAGCCTGTCTGTATACTCGCTGCACTATTTAGTTGACAAGTTCACCACCCACACCTGCTGAAGGTGAATGCTTGCTAACCCTTTTAACTCCTTCATGACATGCGCCATACATGTACGGGCCAAGTTGTAAACAGGTGAATGGAGCTTGCCCAAGGGGTGAGCCCGCACCGTGCCCACCAGATCATGGCTGTGTAGTATAGCCAGGATCTGCCTCTAACAATCGTGGGTGGAGCAGAGCTCCGCCTCCGATTGTTAACCTGTTAAATGCCGCTGTCAAACTGTAGCAGCGACATTTAGCATTTGCCGGCGGGGCAACAAATCATTCCATGCACCGATCGGCGTGCCAATCCGTGAAATTATCACTGCATACAATAACAGACAACAGCAGCGGAGATGCTGGACCCAGGGAGGGTGATTAAACCAAAGTTTAATTTAATAGAACAGATTGCCCCTGAGGACTGAACCTTTCTGAAAACCCTTTAACCTGTTGTTGTTGCTAAAAGGGTTGTCACCTTTTAAAGGTTATGATAATGTTACTTTCTTTATCACTTCATTGGGGGACACAGGTAACTATCACAACAAGGGACCCGGCCCACGTTTCAGGATTTTTTGGAGCCATCAATTCCCTCCTGGCATCAGGAGTCATTATCCCCCGTTCCCTCAGAACAACGCTTCAAGGGTTTCTATTCCAACTTGTTCGTAGTCCCCAAAAAAGATGGATCTTTCCATCTGATCTTGTACCTCAAGCTCCTAAACCGCCAGGTAAAACTCCGCCACTTCAGGATGGAGTCTCTCCGATCAGTGATCTCTTCCATGGAACTCGAGGAGTTCCTCTCCTCGGTGGACATCCAAGATGCCTACCTTCCCATCCCAATTTGCCAGTCTCATCAGAGATTCCTTCAGTTTGCGATCACACACTATCACTACCAGTTCACAGCCCTGCCGTTCGGCTTAGCCTCGGCTCCCAGAGTATTCACCAAGGTGATGGCCACTGTCATTGCCATCCTACGCTCCAATGGAATCATCATCATCATCATCCTCTACCTGGATGACCTACTGATCAAGGGGCTGTCCTACAAGGACTGCTACCACAGCCTCCAGATCACCCTCGATGCCCACTCTCGACTTGGCTGCATCGTGAACAGGGACAAGTCCTCCCTGACCCCTTCACAACACCTAACCTTCCTAGGCATGATGTTTGACACTCCCTAGTCCAGGATCATACTCCCGGAGAACAAGATCAAGAATCTCAAATGAGACTTCCGTGCCCTAACAAGCCCCTTTCCCCTACCTCTGCGTCGCTGCATGCGAGCCCTGGGAAAAATGGTCGTGGCCATGGAAGCCATTCCATTTGGCCATTTTCATACCCGCCCACTCCAGTTAGCCCTCCTCTCAGCATGGGACAGGAAATCATCCTCTCTAGATCGTCACATCCTCCTACCCCCACGCGTCAAACAATCCCTGACCTGATGAACCCACTCACCTTCCATCCGCCAGGGGAGATCTTTCCTGCCCCTCAAATGGCGAGTGGTCACGACGGACGCCAGCCTCCTCAGACGGGTAGCAGTCTTTCATCACCATATGGTTCAGGGACTCTGGAATGCCCATGAGACGTCCCTCCCCATCAACCTGCTGGAGATCAGAGCCATCTACCTCTCCCTCCTACATTGGCAGAACCTTCTCGCGGGTCAACCAATCCGGATCCAGTCCGACAACGCCACTGCCGTGGCGTACATAAATCATCAGGGCGGCACCCGGAGCAGATTCGTCCACTCAGAAGTGTCACGGATCCTCCTCTGGTCCGAACGCCATGTGCCTGCAATATCAGTGGTCCACATACCAGGGGTGGAAAACTGGGCCGCAGACCTCCTAGGTTCTGTCGGCTTATCTTCGGGCGAGTGGTCTTTTCACCCAGAAGTGTTCAGCCAAATCTGTCAAAGGTGGGGCATCACGGCGAACCACAGGGTCCCCCGCTTCGTAGCAAGGTCCCAAGACCCTCAGGCAATTGCGTGCAATGCCCTAGTCATTCCAGGGGCGCAATTCCACCTACCTTACCTTTTCCCACCCCTTCCGCTGATCCCCAGAATTATCAAGAAGATCAAGCTGGAAGGGGTCCCAGGAGAGCCTGGTATCCAGAACTCGTCAACTTACTGTCAGACACTCCCAGAACAAGCAGATCTGCTCTCTCAAGGCCCGATCTGCCACCCGAATTCTCGGTTTCTCAATTTAATGGTATTGCTGTTGAAGCCACGGTACTGAAACAAGCAGGCTTCTCCCCTCAGGTCATACACACCACGATCAACCCGAGAAAACCTGCCTCATCTCGCATTTATCATCGAACCTGGAAGGCCTTCTTCACATACTGCGAAGACAAACAGCCCCCATGTCTTTCTCACTCCCTAACATCCTGGCCTTCCTCCAAGCTTGACTCAGCGCCGGTTTATCCCTCAGCATCCTCAAGGGTCAGGTGTCCACCTTCTCAATACTGTTCAAACTTAACCTAGCAACTAAACCACAAGTCAAAACATTCCTACAATTAGTGGCCCACCTAGCCCTACCATACCGCCACCCAGTGGACCCTTGGGACCTCTATCTAGTGCTAGGAGGCCTTTAGGCACCCCCCTTCAAACCTTTCCAACAAATCACCACATCCTTCCTTTCCTGGAAGGTCTCATTCCTAATAGCCATCACATCCATTAAGAGAGTATCCGAACTAGCAGCCCTTTCCTGCCGCTCCCCATTCTTAGGCATTCACCAGGACAAGGTGGTTCTTAGACCAGTGCCTTCGTTCTTACCCAAGGTGGTCTCCGCCTTCCACCTAAACGAGGACATCGTCCTCCTGACCTTCCGTCCATTTGCCCATCGCCCACACATCATCTGGAAAAGGCTCTGCACAGCCTGGACTTAGTCAGGGTCTTGCGTTTCTACCTCTCAAGGTCGGCCTCTTTCAGGCGCTCTGACTCCCTATTCGTCGTCCCTGAGGACCGCTGCAAAGGGCTACCTGCTGCAAAATCCACGATCTCATGATGGATCCGGTCGACGATCCTAGAAGCTTACCGAATAAGGAACAAACCACCCCCTCCGGGCGTAAGAGCCTACTCTACCCGGACGGCTGTTTGACACCAGGCCTCGGCTATGCAGGTTTGAAAAGCAGCTACCTGGTATTCCTCCATACGTTCACAAAATTCTATAACTTTCATACCTACGCCTCGGCGGACGCCGGACTAGATAGAAAGGTCCTGCAAGCGGCTATCGCCAACCACACGATTTCATAGGCGCAGAAGTCATGTCTTCAATCCCCCTCCTCTTTCGGGACTGCTTTTGGACATCCCATAGTTACCTGTATCCCCCAATGAAGAGATAAAGAAAGAGGGATTTTTGCTATTTACCGTAAAATCTTTCTTGGAGCCTTCATTGGGGGACACAGCACCCTCCCTATGCGCCTACTCCCATGTATGTTTCCAAGTGCCTTAACCGTGCCAGCCTGTGGCACAAACCTTGTCCTTTTTCCTTCACCAGGTCACACTGGTACTCTTCTCCTACTGCTTTTTCCACAAACTGACGAGCTTAATGCCAGTCTGTGGGGGGTGTATACTGCTTAGGAGGAGCTAACGCTTTTTTTCTAGCTTAGTGTCAGCCTCCTACCGACAGCAGCACACACGCTGCGTTTGCCCCCGGTGTCCCGAGCTGCGTTTGCCCCCGGTGTCCCGAGCTGCGTTTGCCCCCGGTGTCCCGAGCTGCGTTTGCCCCCGGTGTCCCGAGCTGCGTTTGCCCCCGGTGTCCCGAGCTGCGTTTGCCCCCGGTGTCCCGAGCTGCGTTTGCCCCCGGTGTCCCGAGCTGCGTTTGCCCCCGGTGTCCCGAGCTGCGTTTGCCCCCGGTGTCCCGAGCTGCGTTTGCCCCCGGTGTCCCGAGCTGCGTTTGCCCCCGGTGTCCCGAGCTGCGTTTGCCCCCGGTGTCCCGAGCTGCGTTTGCCCCCGGTGTCCCGAGCTGCGTTTGCCCCCGGTGTCCCGAGCTGCGTTTGCCCCCGGTGTCCCGTATTCCTGCTCTGTAGCATTGTGATAAGTTTAGTCCTGTTCTGACTTTTGTGTTTTTTCCTAGTACTTTTAGTAATTGTCGGCATGTTCTATCAGAAACTTTTCCATCTTCCCACTTCCCAGGGTCGTTTTTCCTCCCCCTGATGAGACCTTCATCTCCCTTTTAATTCTCTCTTCCCTATTTGCGATTGTCTGATGTTTCTAAGAAAACTGAAAACTTCACTTTTTGTTTCTTCCAGTAATGACTCTACTTCTAGTATGTGTTTGTTTCTCCGGTGATATATGTACACATTTAACATGTCCTTCCGCCCACACTCGCTCTCAGAAGGCTGCATTATCCCATTACATCTCTTTTGTGCATTCATTAGCTGTAGCTGTCAGCTGTTTGATATGATTCATTTATGGAAATCTATGCTAATAACCCTTCTCTTCACTCTCCGCTGCTTTCAGCTCGTGCCTATGCCCATACATATATTAGACTAATGAATATGTACGCAGTCTGTATCTGTTCTGAGGCATAGGACATAGGTCTGGGACAGCCTGAAACTTTGGTGTATTTTCACATGCCAACTTATCAATAAATTAATAAAGGTTTAAAGGGGTATTCCCATCTCCAAAATCCCATCCCAATATGTAGTAGGTGTAATAATAATAATATTAGCAAATACCGCCAATTAGAAATGTAGTATAGTTCTCCTGAATCGCTATGTCGCTTACCCCATGTGCAGGGCATTGCAGTAGCTTAGGTATCCATGGATATGACCGCTTGCAAATAACTGTCACTATAGGAATGGTCGTAACCATGGATATCTAAGCTACTGCAATGCCATGCACATGGGGTAAGCAAAATAGCTTACCAGAAGATATGTACTAAATTTCTAATTGGAGGTATTTGCTAATATTATTATTACACTTGTAAGTCAAAGATTGGAATAACTGGCCCTTTCACTTGTCCTCGGAACAGGGGATCCCAATCCTGCTGGTGACGTAGCTGCTTGACCCATGTATTCAGGCAGGGAATCAATAAAGAAATTGAGGCGTATATATGCAACTTTCACCATTCCATAAACCAAGCTCGCTTGCTCAGCTATTTCCATCTCCCCCATAGCAATGAATGGAGAGGATGAAGCACATGTGCGGCCACCGCTCCATACATTCTCCACCTGGATCCAGCAGCTCCATTCTGGAGGTAGATGATTGTCTCAGACATGGGACCTGCATCCACCAGACATTTATGCGATATCACATGATTATGCCGTAAATATCTAATACCCCTCTAGGTATAAGAAATGACTATGAAATATGGCGAACGACTGTGTACTAATTTCCCAGCATACTGTATGCATGCAATATTGTTCTTATTGTTACCTATATGAAATATTTTCCTCTATAGAGACAGCATATAACAGGTTTTTGTCCTCTGATTTTTGGCGTAGGTGTTTATGGATTGGTTTGAGAAATTCCAAGACAGGTTGTATAAGAAGGTCGTCTTGCTGACCGGTGAAACCAGCACCGATCTGAAGTTACTCGGGAAAGGAAACATTATCATCAGCACACCCGAGAAGTGGGACATCTTATCGAGACGCTGGAAGCAGCGGAAAAATGTGCAAAACGTCAGTCTCTTTATTGTAGACGAGACTCATCTCATCGGTGGAGCCAACGGGGTGAGATGATATTTGTTAATCTGATGATTTTTTTATTCCAATGCCAAGACGATATTTCTATCAATCAGTGTAACTTTATATGATCATATAGGAAATTTCCATCTGGTTTTGATTGGTGAATGTAAGACATTGCCTGTTTCTTGCCCACAGCCTGTGTTAGAGGTGATCTGCTCCCGTATGCGCTACATCTCCTCCCAGATCGAAAGGCCGATCCGCATAGTGGCGCTCAGCTCCTCTCTGTCCAATGCCAAGGACGTGGCACACTGGCTCGGCTGCAGTACCACATCCACTTTTAATTTCCACCCTAATGTGCGGCCGGTACCCCTGGAACTTCACATACAGGTAAGATTTGTATAGGTAGAATTGCCAAGATTCGCCTCCATCCCTGAGAATATTTGAGGTGCCTCTTATCTGTCATTAATGGCACACTAGGGGTGCGCACAAGACGTCTCTTCAGTCAGATCCTGCAGCGGACAAATCCTGAACAACCCATCAGCAAGCGCTGATAAGAATAATTGTATGATTTCTATGTAAAAATACTTGCTGTGCATATATTCAGGCTGTCTAACAGCTTTAGGTTTCTAAAAACGCCAAGAGGTTAAAAGAAGTGACCCCTCAATTCTTCTGGCGTTTTCTGCTCAGAAGACGCAATGCACTTTCAATACAAGTCAATGGGAAAGCTTGGTGACCTTCCTTCAACATAGCTTGTGCTTCAAAAAAGGCTAATGGTTTTGTTCATTATTCAGTGGAATGAAAATATCGACCAGAAAACAACAGTAAAAAAGACGTCACAAAAATACCAAGTGGTCAAAACCGAGAACGACCAAAAAAAATGACACAAAAGACTCATGAGGAAAAAGGTTTCCTGAAACGTCTCCTGCTTGAAAAACTCTGCAGATTTGCCTGGACTTCAAAGGTGTCATGTGTAGAAAATGTCCAAACCTTTGGAAAAAAACTCCCAGCAATTGAAGTTGTTTAGTGATAGTCAGATTTTTAGAGTATAATGTATTTCATGAAAATATGTAAAATCTACGGCCTCCTCTACCGTTAGTAGTTGTGTGTGCTATTACCATATGGGATTCGCTCTAAAGTTATAGAGGATGTACTGGTATATGACAATGTGCTGAATCAGAACCTGAATGCTTTTCTTTACTTTTAATGTGTCCGTTCACTAATGACCCCACATTTACCTCCTAGGGTTTTAACATCAGTCACACACAGACCAGACTCCTTTCCATGGCCAAGCCAGTGTACCACGCCATCGTGAAGCACTCTCCTAAAAAGCCCATCATTGTCTTTGTGCCATCTCGGAAACAGACGCGGCTCACAGCCATTGATATACTTACCACATGCGCCTCTGATGTCCAGCGGCAAAGGTAGGGTTAATGCATTAAGTCTTTGCTGAGAAACCACTACATATACCGTACACATCACTGATGGGGCCTCTTGTTTTTTTTTAGGTTCCTGCACTGCACAGAGAAGGATCTGGCTCCGTACCTGGAGAAACTGGGTGACAGCACGCTGAAGGAGACCTTGCTGAACGGGGTGGGCTATCTGCACGAGGGGCTGTCGTCTTTAGAGAGGCGCATTGTGGAGCAGCTCTTTAATTCCGGTAATCTGTCTCCTCATTCATTCATCTATCTATCCTGTATAAGTTTTCTCTTTGCTATCAGTATTTTTCCTAATAATCCTTTTTCTTTTCTTTTGTTGTATTTTTTTTCTTCCTTTTTGTATTGAAGCAAATAAAGGTTAATCATTGTATAAGTTTTATAACTTTCTAATATGCTTGTTTTTACCAGCACTTTCCAATTTTATCCATTTAAGAAATTGAAACATCCTCCTTGGATGCAAAGTCCTGGTAAAAACAGCCTACAATTTATCACTTATTACAAATGCTCT
The DNA here is from genome assembly GCF_046119375.1 of Phyllobates terribilis. Lineage (NCBI taxonomy): Eukaryota > Metazoa > Chordata > Amphibia > Anura > Dendrobatidae > Phyllobates > Phyllobates terribilis. The sequence goes on along the minus strand of NW_027362771.1, from coordinate 525,389,150 downwards.
TCTTTCTCAAGAATGGAGGGATTTTTGAAATTCTACAGTTTACTGCTCTTTGTCTAAATTATCGGCCACCTCTGCAGCCTATCAGCGGTGACTGGTCTCCAAAGCAAGGAGTGCAGCGCTTACAATCTCTGTTACAGAGCTTGCAAGCACTGCTCAGAAGTGTTGGGGTATATGCATATGTCAAAGGGGTATTCCCATATCCAAGATCCTCCAATATGTGGTAGGTGTAATATTAATATTATTAGCAAATTCCTCCAATTAGAAATGTAGTATAGTTCTTCTGATTCGCTATGTCGCTTACCCCATGTGCATGGCATTGCAGTAGCTTAGATATCCATTGTTGCGACCACTTATATAGCGACCGTTAGCTTAGTGGTTGTAACCATGGATACCTAAACTACTGCAATGCACATGGGGTAAGCAACATAGTGAATTAGAAGAACTATACTACATTTCTAATTGGAGGTATTTGCTTCTATTATTATTATTATTACACCTACTACAAAAACGTGTCTCTTGGCAGGAAAAATCACAGCAATAAAATATGCTCATTTTTGCCGCTTTTTTACTTTTTTTATGCATTTTTTGCTTGCATTGGAATGGGTGAAAAGCACTGAAAGAATTGACATGCTGCAGTTTTGAAACTGCTTCAAATCTGCAATAAAAATAAGCAGCTTGTGCTTGAAACTTCAAGATACTAAGAAATGCTTCTGTTTTTGTGAAGGAAAAAATGCAGAAAGTACGTAATGTACTCTTAGCCGGACTGCTGGATCTGGCCGTTTTCAGTGCCCCCAGCTCTCCTGATATTGCCTGATCTATCATTGGAGAGCACACAGCTTGGACCAGCAGCGCCGCCATGCTACTGGGTCGAACTGTCAATCATCACCTTTCCCTGAGAAGCAAGAACCCTGGAGGCCTGAAGATTAAACACGAGACAACCACTTTGAGAACAATCCAGTCATGTTGTAGCTTTCACACCTTACATTTCTTTATTCCTGTACCATACATGCAGTTGGCGTTTTCTGCTTCTCTTCGATAACTGTCCATCTTGTCCACACCAGGGGCAGTGCAGGTAATCGTATCTTCTCGCAGCCTTTGCTGGGGTCTGAACATTTCTGCTCATCTGGTTATCATCATGGACACCCAATATTACAATGGAAAGATCCATGCGTACGTATGACTGATTGTGTAACTGTGAGGGTGATATCTTTCATTATCCTTTTGCCTTCTAATATATTATTATTTTTATCAGGTATGTGGATTATCCTATTTACGATGTTCTACAGATGGTGGGATACGCGAACCGGCCTTTACAAGATGATGAAGGACGATGCGTCATTATGTGTCAAGGATCAAAGAAGGTGAGAAGCCAGATGTTTTATTCCTGTCGTGTACTTTTTATTTATTGAATAATGAAAAATGATGCTCCTTTCTAACATGCTTTGCACCTCAGTGCAAGATTGCGGCTAATGGGAATATACGTGTGTAGGCTGAGGCTGAAAACCTTATAGAAAACTTGTCATCAGGATCATCCATATTAAACGAAAGGTATGGGCACAATGGCACGGTCATACTGATTTAATAGATACGTTCAGTGCAGAAATCTGCAGCCTGGTTTTTGTTAAATCATCATTAGAAGTGTCAGATTCTTAAACTCTGTTTAAAGACACCAGAGGCAGCGGAGGGGCCATGGCAGAGCCAAAGACCCTACCCACAGTCCCACCCCAATACACACAGAGTTTAGGAATCCAAAGCTTCTAATTTACCAAAAACCAGGCTGCAGATTTCTACACTAAAGGTATCTATTAGATCAGTATGACAGTGCCATTATGCCCATACCTTTAGTACAGGTAGACGGGCACGAGGACGGGTTCCCTTTTAACATGGACGATCCTGGGGACGGGTTCCCTTTTAACATGGACGATCCTGAGGACGGGTTCCCTTTTAACATGGACGATCCTGGGGACGGGTTCCCTTTTAACATGGACGATCCTGGGGACGGGTTCCCTTTTAACATGGACGATCCTGGGGACGGGTTCCCTTTTAACATGGACGATCCTGGGGACGGGTTCCCTTTTAACATGGACGATCCTGGGGACGGGTTCCCTTTTAACATGGACGATCCTGGGGACGGGTTCCCTTTTAACATGGACGATCCTGGGGACGGGTTCCCTTTTAACATGGACGATCCTGAGGACGGGTTCCCTTTTAACATGGACGATCCTGGGGACGGGTTCCCTTTTAACATGGACGATCCTGGGGACGGGTTCCCTTTTAACATGGACGATCCTGGGGACGGGTTCCCTTTTAACATGGACGATCCTGGGGACGGGTTCCCTTTTAACATGGACGATCCTGAGGACGGGTTCCCTTTTAACATGGACGATCCTGGGGACGGGTTCCCTTTTAACATGGACGATCCTGGGGACGGGTTCCCTTTTAACATGGACGATCCTGGGGACGGGTTCCCTTTTTAACATGGACGATCCTGAGGACGGGTTCCCTTTTAACATGGACGATCCTGGGGACGGGTTCCCTTTTAACATGGACGATCCTGGGGACGGGTTCCCTTTTAACATGGACGATCCTGGGGACGGGTTCCCTTTTAACATGGACGATCCTGGGGACGGGTTCTCTTGCTGTGTCCATCTGATTAGTGCAGAGCTCTGATACATTGCATTGTAACAAACCTAACAACCGTGTATATAGGGCTATGGGTGAAAATTTAAAGGTTTCCATTCACTGATAGAGTACATCTTCTTCGTGAGGAACTGAAAAGTCACAGAACTTTAATTCCGCCATTTCATAGCAAACCACAGGTACAAGAGAATAGTAATCAGTCTGTCTATGTACTGTAGTTATAGTCACCTTTTTTTTTCTTTTTAACAATTTGTAGGACTTTTTCAAGAAATTCCTCTACGAGCCTCTGCCAGTTGAATCCCACCTGGATCACTGCCTCCATGACCATTTCAATGCCGAAATTGTCACCAAGACCGTAGAAAACAAACAAGATGCGGTGGACTACCTGACCTGGACGTTCCTGTACCGGCGAATGACTCAGAATCCGAACTACTACAACTTACAGGGTGAGGACAGGCAAAGTATTGCAGATCTGTTTCGCGAGCTTCCATATATACGTAACTTCATTCATTTGCGGGCTCGTTTCAGGAGTGTCTCACAGACATCTGTCTGATCATCTGTCAGAACTGGTTGAACAGACGCTCAGCGACCTGGAGCAGTCCAAGTGTATCAGCATTGAGGATGAAATGGATGTTGCTCCTCTTAATCTGGGCATGATCGCTGCCTATTACTACATCAACTACACCACCATAGGTGATGAAAACCTCCTCACCACCTCTGTATCTCTATGGATCTTTTATCACTACATCCCCAGCTTATTCTTTTTTGGATTTTCTTTCTTAGAACTCTTTAGCATGTCCTTGAATGCCAAGACCAAGGTGAGGGGATTAATTGAGATCATCTCCAATGCAGCCGAGTACGAGAGCATACCTATCCGCCACCGTGAAGACAACTTGCTGCGCCAGGTGAGGATTGTGCAGGGTAAATGGCAAAAGCAAGTAACAAAATCAGACTGAATTGGTTATTACAACACTTTCTTTCGCTTCATTGGGGGACATAGCTTAGTGTCCGTAGGAGGCAGACACAGGGCTGCACTCAGCCCCGTTTCTACCTTGGTTTTGTTATTTTTTTTATTAATGATTTCACTTTTTCTTTCCTTTTTCTCCTCCTTTGGCTTTCTCCAGCTGGCACAGAAAGTCCCTCACAAGCTGACAACTCCCAGGTTCAATGACCCACACGTGAAGACCAACCTGCTCCTTCAGGCTCACCTCTCCCGAATGCAGCTGAGCGCAGAACTCCAGTCTGACACTGAGGAAATTCTTAGTAAGGTGAGAAGTGAAGCACAATGATGAATGCCTGCTAAGTCATCACAGAATGACACCATGTAATGTCGTAACCCGTCTCTTCTCCAGGCCATCAGGCTCATCCAGGCATGTGTAGATGTGCTCTCCAGTAATGGCTGGCTTAGCCCAGCTCTCGCTGCTATGGAACTGGCACAAATGGTCACCCAGGCCATGTGGTCCAAGGACAGCTACCTGAAACAACTGCCGCACTTCACTTCTGAGCACATCAAGAGATGTACCGATAAGGTAAAGTGTAACACTGGCAGACGTATAGTACAGCTGCTTGTCTTATCCCAGTGTGTTCTGCATTCTGAGATCGCTGATCACCGCACTCTTCTCCTGCCATACAGGGAGTGGAGAGTGTCTTTGATATCATGGAGATGGAGGACGAGGATCGTACAGAGCTGCTGCAACTCTCTGATGGCCAGATGGCCGATGTAGCCAGGTTCTGTAACCGCTATCCCAATATTGAACTCTCTTATGAGGTGGCAGAGAAGGAATCTATTAGGAGGTGAGGACTGTAATGCAGCTATATGTTGGGACACCGCGATGGAGTAACCTGAAATGCTTAGCGTTACAGGTCACACGGGGGGGGTGATTTCTCTGTTTTAATTGCATAAAATTATGTTTTAGGATTATTGGGTATATTTTGGTAAAGGTTAGATTCTATGAAATTCTTATTCTTGATTGTATGATGTTGATCTCTGAATGGGACGTGGCTTTTCTATGATGCTGCCCATAGACATGAGATTCCTGGTCACACAGATTGAATGTCACCGCACTTCTGCTCTCTGATCCCCCCTCCCCCTATGAAATACACAGGTTTGCTTGTGTCCTAAGGTATTAGCTGGCTTTATTAAATCTCTACAGTTGTGGTCTCACAATGTGATTTTCTTTCAGTGGGGGGGCTGTCGTGGTTCTTGTGCAGCTGGAACGAGAGGAGGAAGTTACAGGACCGGTCATTGCTCCGCTCTTCCCTCAGGTATGTCCTCCTGGCATAAATCATCCTGAACATATCGAGAGCCTTTGCATAAAAAAAAAATCTGAGTGTACTACATGAAATAAGTTCTTTATTCATTTTGCTTCATTTAGTTTAATTTTTTTTTTTTTTATGTATATTTTAACAGAAACGTGAGGAGGGCTGGTGGGTGGTGATTGGAGATGCCAAATCAAACAGTCTGATATCCATCAAGAGACTGACACTTCAGCAGAAGGCCAAGGTAAGTCCCGTATTGCCAATTATTTTAGGACAAAACAACTACTCTCACCAGATATACAAATCTAAATAAGAATATTATTCATAATTTATTTCCCTCCCGGTCATATGTCAATAAATTTACCTGCTCTTTATGCTGATAACGTTTCTGACCCAGTGCTAGTCTAAGGTCTGCGAATTACAGCTGTTATACTGACACTAATCTGTTAAAATATTATCTAGTGAATTATCGTGCACGATTGTGCCCAGTAGAAATGCATTGCACATAATGTATTCCTACGGCACTGCATATGTATTTGTGGTCATGCATCCTTAGAAAAGCAAACTGAACATCTACCCCTGGCTTATTACTATCACAGATCGCTTATGGCATGTGAGTTTGCACCTCATGAGATCACAAGTTGCAACATATTGTATGTAATATATCGCCTTGGAGCTGCAGCCTAAGAAAGCAGTTAGACGGCCGTAAAGATCGGAGCACAATGCTCAGACTGGCTGGTGGGTGTCGCAACCCGAATGTGACACCTGCATAGAGATATATAAAGCTGTCACGCTCCGGTCAGGGGAGCCGCTGGCCAGTCTGAGCACTGCGTTCCGAACTGTGTCCGATTTATACCATTATGTCTGAGACATAAGATGCAGATGTCAGTCTGTTGTAAAGAGTTTTACTTTTTTGAGATGCAATATGCAAATTGCCTCTTCAGAGAGAAAGAGGACTTGAACTCCAGTGCTACCAATAGGAAGCAGCAATCCTAAAGTCTATATTGACTTTTTAATGAGCTTTGTAGTATGATTTAGGATAAAAACCAATCCAGAATCTCAATTTGCAGACACAATGTTTCGGGGTGTTGCCCCTCGTCAGTGCAAAGCATGAGATCTGATTTGGCTAGGTGAGAGGCTTAAGACTGGGATCTAAGGGGTAACGTTTCTGCTTGTGGCTAGTGACAAGCCAGGCCTGGCTTGTCAGAGTGAGGAGACATGTACACCATGCATGTGCCTCTGGGAAATTAAATAGGCAAATTACCTCTTTAATCTCCCAGAGGAGCATGCATGGCATAGAAGTCTCCTCACTCTGACATGCCAGGCCTGGCTTGTCACTCTCCACAAGGAGAAACCTTACGCATTACTCTCAAAAAAGTAACACTCAAATTAATTGCGTGTAATACAGATATGGAAAAGAAACTTGAGGCATTTATTTCACTGCTATTTTATTTTTTTTAAATAGGTGAAGTTGGATTTTGTGGCCCCAGCCACAGGGACACACAATTACACCCTTTACTTCATGAGCGACGCTTACATGGGCTGTGATCAGGAGTACAAGTTCAGCGTAGACGTTAAGGAGGCTGAAAGTGACAGCGACTCCGATTAAGACGTTTCACGTGGAGTGATATTAGTCTGTGTCTTCTCTTTATTATCTCAGCAATTGAGCTGAAGCGACTATTCACGATTTCTCGCTGACAATGTCATTGTAAATAAAAGCTTTTAAATGTGATTCTCGGAGCAGCGTGACACAAGTGAATATGTAACGACTGAGAAGAGTCGTGTCCTTGTTCTGTTTCTTTACTAGTTTAACTAATAAATGTTGGTTTTGTAAGTTGTTCTGTGAAGTGTTTTTCTATAGTGTAATTGTCCATTCAGGAGAACTTGCAGCGCAATGTCTGTGGCCTCCAGCTCTTCCAGAGACGTTTATGAACAGCAATTATCATCTCCTATCTCCGTAAAATAACTCCCCCTCTCTTCAGTGAATCCAGATTGAGAGTGAATGATCAGTCCAGGAGGAGAAGGAAGCTTATTGCTCTGATAAAAACACCTTCTGGGTCAGCAAATCTGCAGGTAACCCTGAATATTCTGACTTCCTTCAGTTGTGTCATCAACCATCCAAAATCTGTTCTTTTCCTCTTCCTACACGTCGACTTTGTGGGCATGTGTTTCACAACTGCCCAAGCTAGGATATTCCTTCTGCAAGAGAAACACCACTGAAGTAGGGGACTTGGTCCCTCAATGGCTACCGACCAGTGTGGATCCACCAGTGCAAGTGAATTTTCAAACTGATGATCTCCATGAAGGTGATTTCTTTTGCCTCAATTATTACTTTATTCTCTTCAGCAGGGAGTTGTAATTTAAGACTAATCCAAGGAAAGAAACTCATTTTCCCACTTTTTCATTGGTCCATATTCCATGAATTGACACCTAGATCATATACTTTATATCAGTGAAACATGGACCATGCTTGGATCGGAAGACCCAGCCAGCTATCAGGTCTCCACACCTGCGCTAACTGCTATATTAACTCAGATTTGTTGATCTGGAGGCTGGCCAGGTCTTCCAATTGCAGCACAGTGCGTGTTTCCCAGATGTGTGAAATTGGCCTTATTCTACCTGCTATAGAAAGTCTTTTTTTCTGTCACCCATGACGGGACAACGAGAGAGGGGATCCGCCCTTAAAGGACAGGAACCCTTCAAGATAAAAAGGGCCGAGTCTCTCTCCGCCTCAGTGGTTTCCTGTCCTTGATGGGGGACCCACCTTCCTCGTCTCTGGCGACAGCAGCAGGTTCATCTTACCGGGGCCGGTCAGTTGTGGCAGGGCACAGTCTCTGCTGTGGCCGGTCCCGTGGGTCCTGGAAGTGCCGCGGAGGACGCCGACATGTGGTCTCCCCGCGTGCGGGCGGGGGTTTGCAGCACCTACACAGCCATGGTAGCCGGCAAACCCGCGTCCTGGATGTGACGTCACGGGGTGCGACCATAAGTGACGAAACCGGAAGTCGCGCCCAGATGACGCGCGCTGGGACCTCTGACCCCCGGATGTAATTTTCGGGGGAGGTACTGGAAGCTGCGGGAATGCCGGCCGGTGATCTCCCTGGCACAATGAGGGTACTTAAGGGTAGATCACCGGCCAGGCAGGGGCGCAGTGCACCGTAATGGACTCACAGCAGCCCTCCCCACCGCATCAGCAGCATGCTGCAGCAGCCTCGGCGCCAGAGGCGCACCCAGGAGCAGCGTCCACCGTAGAGCAGGAGCAGTGGGCGTTCTGGGACACGCAGCACCAAGGATTCAAGATCCAGCTGGCATAGCTCCTGCAGGATCGATGATTCCGCTGTCTCCCGAGAAGTATCTGATACCGTCCTGCCTCCCGTTCCGGTACCCTGTCTTTTATCTACTGGGTGGTGAGTGCGCTACGTGAAAGTCGACGTATTAATGTAGACCTTTTCCTGTTTTGTCTCTCTTTCTCCCTCTCCTTCCTCCTTTTATATGGTCAGGATGTCCCTAAGAAATGTACGGAGAAATCCAAGTACAGAGTATGTGCCCTGTGTGAACAGGGTCTGACTAAAGACTAGCCCAAAAAATTATGCCAGCCATGTATTGAGGAAACAATTTCGGAGGGAACCCCGGATTTTGCTTCAAATCTAAAAACCCTTACTAGGTTGAAAAATCGTTAAAATCGTTTTCCCAAGCAAAACAAGCATCCCAGACCCATAGAGCAAAAACCCCACCCACCCTTTCAGACTCTGAATCCGACGAGGGAATGCTGGATGACTCTACTGACTCTTCCTCTTCGGATAGCGAGGCAGGCACAGGTCATTGCTTTCCCCTGGAAAGTGTGGATAGTTTAGTAAAAGCCATCAGGTCCACAATATGGGGTCAGTTGACCAGAAGGCAAAAAAATCGGTACAGGATATGTTCAGCACCTTGGATCAGAAAAAACTTAAGAGATTTCCCGATTAATGATAAGGTGCAGGGACTTATCAAGAAGGAGTGGGATAGGCAGGAGAAAAAGGGTCCCCTTCCATCCTCCAAAAGGAAATATCCCTTTAATGAGGAAGATACCGCTTCCTGGAATAAAGCCCCAAAGCTGGATGTTGCGGTGTCCAAAACTTCTAGAAGATCTTCTGTCTCTTTTGAAGACACAGGGATGCTGAAGGACCCACTGGACCGGAAGGTAGATGACTCCCAAGTACCCTTAAGGAAGGTATCAGCAGGGGCATTGAAACCAGCCATAGCAGCAACCTGTACGGCAAGATCCCTTATGGTTTGGTTAGATAGGTTAGAAGACCAGGTTAAGAACAACGAGTCGCAGGACTCCATTCTGGCCTCTTTACCGGTATTGAAAGGAGCGGCGGCCTTCTTATCGGACGCCTCTGCGGATTCTGCCAGATTAGCAGCAAGATCTGCGGCCCTGTCTAATGCCGGCCGTAGAGCAGTCTGGCTGAAATGTTGCCCGGGGGACATACAAACGAAAGGAAAGCTATGTTTTCTTCCGTGTGAAGGAGATTTTCTTTTCGGTACCTCTCGACACAATTCTGGAGAAAGCAGGTGACCACAAAAAAGAATTTCCTAAATCTTCCTTCTCAACTTTTAAGCAGTCCTTTCGGAGGAAGAAATTTGGCCGCAGAAGGACATCCACAGAACAATCTAGATGGGAGGATCGTTCCAGGAAAGGGAAAGGGTTTTTGTTCGGCGGGCCCTCCCAGGATAGTCGCAAACCGCCAAAATGACACTCTATCCCAGGTGGGAGGGAGGCTCTCTTCCTTCCAGCCTGGGAAAGGATCTCTTCCAGCAAGTGGATCCTCAATTTTGAAAATCAGGTTTAAAACTGGAATTTCTGAGGAACCTACCAGAGAAATTTATTCCGACTGCCTTAAGATCCTCTCTACCAGAACAGCGGGCACTCGAGGAAGAGATTTCAGGTCTCCTGCAAAAGAACGTTTTGCTGGAGGTATCACCACAAGAGGAAAGAAGAGGGTTCTATTCCCCCTTATTTCTTATAAAGAAACCGGACAATTCATACAGAGTCATCCTCAACTTGAAAGGCCTGAACAAATTCCTGAAAATTCCATCATTCAAGATGGAAACAATAAAATCAACGATAAGCCTTCTATTTCCCGGCTGCTACATGGCAGTGTTGGACCTAAAGGATACGTATTACCATGTGCCAATCCATCACGACTTTCAAAATTACCTCAGAGTAGCCGTAACTGTACCGGGAGTTGTCAAGCACTTCCAGTACAGAGCTCTTCCCTTTGGCCTAGCAGTGGCGCCCCGCATATTCACAAAACTTATAGCGGAGGTTACGGCTCATCTCAGGGAGGAAAACAGATTGATCATTCTGTACCTGGACGACTTCCTAATAATGGACAAAACTCAAGATCACTGCCTGGCCCAAGTGGATCAGGTGTGCACCAACTTAAAAGACTTAGGATGGTGTTTAAACCTAGAAAAATCAAAACTGATCCCGCATACAACTCAGATCTTTTTAGGCCTTACTCTGGATTCGGTTCGACAGGAATGCCGTCTGCCCGAGCAGAAAAGAGAGAAAATAAAAAATTTAGTTTCGACAGCCATAACAGACCCAGTAATGACTCTCAGGGGGGCCATGTCTCTGCTGGAGTCCCTCACCTCCTGCATCCCAGCAGTATGCTGGGCCCAATTTCATACAAGAGAATTACAATGGGACGTCCTAAAGAACGAAATCATCCTCAGGGGGCATCTGGAGGGCAGGTTAACACTCCCTCACAATGTAATTCAGTCACTGTATTGGTGGTTAAAGACAAACACGTTCCAGATAGGCGTCCCCTGGGTTCCCCAAATTACCATGGACACCAGCCCCAGGGGGTGGGGGGCACAACTAAACAACCACCCTATACAAGGGACTTGGTTAGAGGAGGAGAGGCTGGAGTCTCCAGGGGAGGAGTCCTGAGGAGATAATTTGCATATTCCCACTGCATTTTGGGGTAAGTGAAGAGTCTCCGCGAGCTCAAAGAACACTGGATTTTGGCTGTTGGAGCTGAAAAGAGGACATCGGTAAACCAGGGGAGGAGTCCTGAGGAGATAATTTGCATATTCCCACTGCATTTTGGGGTAAGTGAAGAGTAAAAACCGCATCGGTAAACCTACTGGCGCGCGCATTTTGAAGCTTTTTTTTTAAGCTTTTTTCACTGTTTTCAGAACATTAACAGTAAGAACATGGAAGAGTCCAGGAGCCATTTGGTGAGCTGCATATCCTGCTACATGTTCACAGACTTGCCAGTGGAAAAGCCAAACTTCACATGCCAGAAATGCAAGCTTGTGTCCCTGTTGGAGGAAAAGTTGCGAAATCTAGAAGAGAGGTTAACTACCTTGAAAATCATTAAGGAAGGTGAAGAGTTCTTAGACAGAGCAGAATTATCTCTTCATGATTCAGAAAGAGAAGAAATTCGAACTGCACCTGAGGAAACAGAGGAATGGAAGCATGTGACCCACCGAAGCAGGAGGATCGAGAGGCAGTCAGCACCCATACTGCTCAGGAACCAGTACCAGGCTCTCACGCAGGAGAACCATGAAGAAATACAGCAAGATAAGACTTTGCCCACAATGAATAACCTTGTAAGCCCTCAGAATCCTCCTGGATGGAGAAAGAAGAATGTTGTAAAGAAAAAACGGAGAGTGGTGGTCATGGGGGATTCCCTGTTAAGAGGAACAGAGGCCGCTATCTGCAGACCAGACATAACCTCAAGAGAAATGTGCTGTCTTCCAGGAGCAAAAATTAAAGATGTGTCTGACAGGATATCAAGACTCTTCAGACCTACAGATCACTACCCATTCCTGCTAATACATGTGGGGACAAATGACACCGCAAGAAAGGACCTGGAAACCATCTGCAGAGACTTTGAAGACTTAGGCAAGAAAGTGAAAGAATTGGGAGCGCAGGTGGTCTTCTCATCCATCCTCCCAGTGGATGGCCATGGAACAATGAGGTGGAATAAGATTCTACAGGTGAACAACTGGCTACGTCGATGGTGCCGTCAACAAGGATTTGGATTTCTGGATCACGGAATGAATTACCTATACGATGGACTACTTGCTAGAGATGGGGTGCACCTTACGAAGACTGGAAAACATGTATTTGGAAGTTGCCTTGCTACACTCATCAGAAGAGCTTTAAACTAGAACAATGTGAGAAGGGAAGCAAAAGGCCAGAAAAAGCCATACAGCTGACAAATACTATTGAGATCTCTGCTACTGGAAGTGGAAAGGAAGAACAAAGACAAAACAATTTAAATAATAAAAATATGGGAGGAAGAGAAACCAATCACAAACTAAAATGTTTTTATACAAATGCACAAAGCATGGGCAACAAACAAGGAGAATTGGAACTACTAATGCAGCAAAAGGAATATGATGTCATTGGAATCACTGAAACTTGGTGGGACGATACACATGATTGGAATAAAAGGCTAAAAGGATACAACTTATTTGCAAGAAACAGACTTGATAAACGAGGAGGAGGTGTTGCATTGTATGTTAGAAAAGCGTATATCTGCACAGAGATTGAAGCTTCAGAGACTGGGAGTTCTGTGGAAACTGTTTGGGTAAGAATACAAGGAGAGAACAACGGAAAGGACACCATTGTAGGCATTTACTACAGGCCACCTGGGCAAGCTGAAGATATGGATGAACTCTTTATGTATCAAATGACCAAGTTCTCCAAAAAATATGACGTAGTGGCCATGGGAGATTTCAACTATCCAGACATTTGTTGGGAATCTCTCTCAAGTAAAACTAACAGGTCAAGCAAATTCTTATCCTCTCTTGCTGACAACTTTATCTTCCAAAAGGTAGGGGAGAAAACAAGGGGATCTGCTACTTTGGATCTAATCCTTATAAACAGGGAGGAAATGGTTGAGGAGGTAAAGGTGGCTGGGACCCTAGGAGGCAGCGATCATGCTATTATAGAATTTTGGATAACTAGAGGAGGAAGACATGTGAAGACTCAAACTTCAAGGTTAGATTTTAGAAAGGCAGATTTTAAGAGACTCAGAAAGAGAATAGGAGGGATCCAATGGCTGGATGTCCTTAAGGACAAAAATGTCCAGGAAGGATGGGAAATTTTTAAAAATGAGATTCTCAAAGCACAATCGTTAACAATCCCGAAAAGTAGGAAGAATGGGAAGCATTTAAGGAAACCAGGATGGATGAACACAGAACTTAAACACATGCTAAAAAGAAAGAAAGAAATGTTTATTAAATGGAAAGAGGGAGGCATATCCAAAGAAGATTATAATGCAGGCTGCAGATCCTGCAGGGCACGTATCAGGTTAGCTAAAGCTGACAATGAATTAAGGCTTGCAAGAGATGTCAAAAGCAATAAAAAAGAATTTTGGGGGTATGTCAAAAGTAAAAGAAAAGTCAAAGATGCTATAGGATTTTTACAGGATGAAAATGGAGAAATGGTAAGAGGATGTTGAGAAGGCCGAACTTTTTAATTCCTATTTTGCATCTGTTTTCTCTCAGAAAGAAAATGTAACATCAACTGATCCTCACTGTCCTTTCAAAGGAATAGAAGAATCCAAGTTATCTGTAAACAGAAAGATTGTGAGGGAATATTTAGCTAACATAAATGAGTTCAAGTCTCCAGGTCCAGATGAATTACACCCCAGAGTACTGAAGGAGATCGTAGAAGAAATTTTAGAACCACTCTCCATAATCTTTGAAAATTCTTGGAGAACAGGAGAAGTCCCAGAAGACTGGAGAAGAGCAAATGTTGTTCCTATCTTCAAAAAGGGGAAGAAGGTGGACCCAGGGAACTATAGGCCGGTGAGTCTGACTTCTATACCAGGAAAGATCTTTGAACAAACTATTAAACAACATGTATGTAAGTACATGGATAAGAATTAAGTGATTAACCAGAGTCAGCATGGGTTTGTAACTAACAAGTCATGTCAGACTAACTTAATTTCCTTCTATGACAGAATCACTGACTGGGTGGATCAGGGAAATGCTGTAGATATAGTATATCTTGACTTCAGCAAAGCATTTGACAAAGTATCTCACACCATCCTTATTGAAAAAATGACCAAGTATGCAATGGACCAGGCAACTGTTAGGTGGATTCATAACTGGCTTAGTGATCGGACTCAAAGGGTGGTTGTAAATGGCTTCACATCCAGCTGGATGAATGTCTCAAGTGGGGTACCACAGGGCTCCGTCCTGGGACCTGTATTGTTCAACATCTTTATCAATGATTTAGATGAAGGAATTGAGGGTAAACTGATTAAATTTGCTGATGACACAAAGCTAGGAGGGATAGCTAATACTAGAGAAGAGAGAGAGAGGATTCAAAAAGACCTAAATAAACTGGAGCAGTGGGCAGCAAACAACAATGATTTTTAACAGGGAAAAATGCAAAGTACTACATCTGGGCAATAAAAATGAAAAAAGCATATACAGAATGGGAGGAATAGAGCTAAGCAACAGTACATGTGAAAAAGACTTAGGTATACTAATAGATCATAGACTGAACATGAGTCAACAGTGTGATGCAGCAGCAAAAAAGGCAAATACAATTCTGGGATGTATTAACAGAAGCATACAGTCTAGATCACGTGAAGTCATTATCGGTCTTTACTCCTCTTTGGTCAGACCTCATCTGGAATACTGTGTACAGTTTTGGGCACCACATTTTAAAAAAGACATAGACAAACTGGAGCAAGTTCAGAGAAGAGCGACCAGAATGGTGACTGGTCTGCAAACTATGTCCTATGAGGAACGGTTGCAGGATTTGGGAATGTTTAGCTTGCAAAAAAGAAGACTGAGAAAAAAAAAAAAAGAAGACTTAATAGCTGTCTACAAATATGTCAAGGGCTGTCACATTGTAGAAGGATCATCTTTATTCTCATTTGCACAAGGAAAGACTAGAAGCAATGGGATGAAACTGAATGGGAGGAGACATAGATTAGATATTAGAAAAAACTTTTTGACAGTTAGGGTGATTAATGAGTGGAACAGGCTGCCACGAGAGGTGGTGAGTTCCCCTTCAATGGACGTCTTCAAACAGAGGCTGGACAGACATCTGTCTGAGATGATTTAGTGAATCCTGCTTTGAGCAGGGGGTTGGACCAGATGACCCAGGAGGTCCCTTCCAACTCTACCATTCTATGATTCTTCCAACATGTGGGAACTACGAGCAGTAGAGAAGGCACTAATCCGCTTCTTACCCTTTCTACGAGGACATCACATAAAAATTCTGTCCGACGACCAGGTCACTGTGGCATATGTGAACTCGCTCAAAATCACTAATGCATGTTGCGGGGAGGATATTTTCTCTAGTGGAAGGAAAAGTTCTCTCTTTAAAGGCCCTTCATATCAGAAGAGAGGACAACACGAAGGCAGACTTTCTAAGACGCAGGCCATTATTGCAGGGAGAATGGACTCCAAATCACTTAGTCTTCCGCCAGCTAGTGGCCATGTGGGGGTCTCCAGAGGTCGACCTGTTGGCGACTCGTCGGAACAGCAAATTTAAAAAAGTTCTGCTCACGGAAAACCCTTTAGTAGTAGACGCCTTCCAGTGCAGATGGGATTTCAGTCTGGCCTATGCCTTTCCCCCAACGTGCCTAATTCCAGCAGTGTTGAGGAAGATGTGGGAGGATCAGGCTCGAGTGGTCCTCATAGCCCCCTTCTGGCCCAAGAGACAATGGTTCTTTTGGCTAAGGTGCATGTCAATCACGAACCCCTGGATTCTTCCAGAGATTCCCGACCTTCTTGCTCAAGCTCCTTTATTCCATCCTCAGGTGAAAGGATTGCACTTAGCGGCCTGCAATTTGAGAGGTCGTTGCTAGAGGGTCGGGGTTTCTCATCGAATCTAGTTACTACTCTTCTAGGTAGTAGGAAACCAATCACTACTAAAATTTACAGTAGAGTCTGGAAGAAGTTCTTGTCATCTCAGGGATTCTCCCTGGGGGGGGGTCCCATAACGGCCATTTTGGAATTTCTTCAAAAAGGTCTGGAAAAAGGCCTAGCGGTTAGCACCTTAAAGGTCAAAATCTCTGCCTTAGGGGCCTTGTATAATTATAATCTGGCCGGTAACAAATGGATTTCCAGGCTCGTGAAGGCATGCAGTAGGGCCAATCCAGCCCCTATAATAAGGGTCCCTTCTTGGGATTTCAACTTAGTGCTAAACACGTTAACAGGTTTCCCCTTTGAGCCCCTTAGCTCAGGGTCCATAAAATTACTCACCCTAAAAACGATACTTCTTGTGGCCTTAACGTCAGCACGGAGGGTTAGTGAGTTACAGGCAGATCCACCTTTTACCTTAGTGCTAGACGATAGGGTAGTTTTGAGACCAGACCCTGCTTTCCTACCTAAGATTGTTTCTAAGTTTCATATGTCTCAGGAGATAGCCCTACCATCCTTCTGTTCTGAACCAAAAAATAACAAGGAGGAAAGATTTCATACCTTGGATGTCAGGAGGTGCCTTATACATTATTTAGCATCCACAAGCTCATGAAGGAAGGATAGGGCTCTATTTGTCTCCTTTCAGGGCTCCCGAAAGGGATCAAAGGTCTCAAAAGGCACTCTATCAAGGTGGATCCGAGAAGCCATCACGATGGTCTATACGGGATCAGGCAGAGATCCTCCTAACAATCTGAAGGCCCACTCTACACGGGGCATGGCTGCTTCCTGGGCAGAAAGAGCGGACGTGCCCATTGAGCAAATATGTAAGGCGCCCACGTGGTCATCTCCGTCCACTTTCTATAATCACTATAGACTTGACCTTTCTGCCTCCTCTGATCTCATATTTGGGAGAAGGGTTCTGCAGGCTGTGGTCCCTCCCTTACATACCTAGTTCTCTGTAATTCTCTTGTTGTGCTGTCATGGGTGACAGAAAAACTCGTATATTACTTACCGGTAATGTGTTTTTTTCGGAAACCATGACGGCACCTTTACATTCCCTCCCTGTCACTATGGTGTTCACCTTCCGGTTGGTGGGTGTTGAGTATTCACATGGGTGAAATTCGTTTATGGTTAATAAAATGATGTGCTCTAACTGGAGAGTCCTCTCATGCTCTGGAATCCACTGAGGCGGAGAGAGGCGTCGCCCTTTTTATCTTGAAGGTTTCCTGTCCTTGAAGGGCGGATCCCCTCTCTCGTTGAGCCGTCATGGGTTCCGAAAAAAACACATTACCGGTAAGTAATATACGTGTTTCCCAGATGTCTTCAGGAAAATATGCTCCAAATCGGGGTTAACCAGACATTAACTTCTTGGCATCCTGGCTAAATCGCTAGCTACCTTGTTTTGTAGACTGAGCCAAGACCCTCAAGCACTGGCTCTGGATCATTTGTCATCCCACGGTACTAGTCCACCCCATATATCCCACCCCACTGTGGATCCAGAATCCTAACTTCAGATTGACCACATGATGTTCCCTAATAAACGCCTTTAAGAGACCACCTTCTGTCCCAGGGTACGCACTTGCGCCTCAATTTAGAGGTGCTACATTTAAAGGCAAATAGTGAAGCCGCTGTAATAGGGTCTTACGAATGCACCGACCAGGTAGTTCAGATGATGCTCAAGTGTAGAATACCATAGAACTTAAAACTTATTTTTTCGGGTGTGAAGTTGAAACTTTCCACCCATTGCATTTCTCTCTTACTCTTCTATCCTTTCTCAAGAAAGGCCTGGAACATGGTATCAGCCTTAAGCCTTCTTTATACACTATAGATCTGTCAGTTCTCTTTCCCGACTTCCCCCAGACACACAAGAACACCACAGCGGATTATCTCAGGGAGAACAAAAGGATCAGCAGTGTGAAATTGGACAAGATGGATCTCCTCCGACATTACAAATTAGATGGTCAGTCAATAGTGGCAGGTTCAGCGACGTTGGTCTATAGTATAATGAGGCATTTAGTTCTCTGAAGGGTTGGGTCTTTGGAATAAGATTTAATGGACAAAGACTGCTTGCAAGAAAATCCACTTTCTCTTTCGCAGATCTGAATTGTAAAGCGCTGCGGAATATGTTGCGCTATATAAATAAATATTATTCATTGGAGGACACAGGAAACCATGGGTGTATAGTGCTGCCACTATGCACAAATAAAGTTAGCTCCTCTCCAGCAGTATACACCCAACTGGCAAGAAGCTAATCAGCTTTAGCTTAGTGTCAATAGATGGTGGACATGGGGCTGCACCTAACCTCGTTTCTACCTTCGGTTTGTTGTTTATTAATGATTTCCATTTTGCAGGTTCAGCTTGTGATTTGGGTGACAAAGTTTAATTGTGTCACTCTGTTCTCCCCCCTAAAGACCGAGAGCACAGTGTAGGATTGCATCACTACTGTTGGGTTCCCAGTGCATCCGACAGGACCCTATCCCCCTAACACATCAGGAAGTGTTCAGGACATCTGCACTGAGGGACAGGTGGACTGGTCCTTGCCATCACCCCCCCGAGCCAGATGTGCACGGTGGGATGACTGACCATTGTGGGAACTAATACAGGTACCTTCCCATTTAATAAGCGATCTCCAGTCATAAAGAGCAAAATAACTTTCATATCGCGTTTACCGCTCTCCCCGCCTCCCCTCTGTGGCCATCACCTAAAATTTGGGACCCGGCTCCATTCTAGGCCTTCTCCATAGGCTATGCCACGTCCCCATCATCCCAGCCAATCACTCGCACCAGCTCATTGTGTGGCCACGCCCACCACTCCCGACCAATGAGGACGCTTCTACCTCGGTTAGTCTCCAGATGACGCGACCTGCTAGCAATAGTCACCGACGCCTTGGTAATTACTTGGTCTCAGTTCTCCCTCCTGTACCTGTTCCCACCCTTGCCACTAATCCCCAGGGTGGTCAAGAAGTTCAAGACGGAGGGAGTACCCTTCGTTGTCATCATTCCAGAGTGGCCCAGAAGACCCTGGTACACAGAAGTAATCAACCTCCTCGCGGACACTCCGTGGAAACTCCCGGACCTTCCAGACCTTCTCTCACAGGGTCCTCTCTTCCACCAGAATTCTCAGTCGCTCAATTTAACGGCATGGCTGTTGAGACCGCTGTTCAGAAATCCGCCGATTTCTCCGAATAGGTTGTTCAGACCATGATCAGAGCTAGGAAGCCGTCTTCCTCCCGCATTTACCACCGGACGTGGAAAGCCTTTTTCCGCTGATGCGAAACTAATCGCACCTCGCCGATGGTCTGTCATCCGCCTTCTATTTTGTCCTTCCTACAATCGGGCCTGGAATCTGGCCTGTCCCTCAGTTCTCTCAAGGGAAAGGTGTCTGCCCTATCCATCCTTTTTGAAAGAAATCTAGCGTCTCGACTGAAGATCAAGATCTTCTTGCAGGGACTTGCGCACTCCGTTCCCCCCCTACCGGCCTCCGATAGAACCTTGAAACCTCAATCTAGTGCTCAATGTTCTTCAAGAGTCACCATTTGAATCTCTACGAGAAATTTCTTTCACTCTTTTTCTGGAAAGCGGCCTTCCTGGTCGCTTTTTTACTTCTATCAGACGAGTTTCTGAACTCATGTCTTGTTCCCCTTATCTAGTGTTCCACCAGGACAAGGTAGTGTTATGTCCGATACCAGCCTTTCTCCCTAAGGTGGTTTCTGCATTTCACCTCAATGAGGATATTGTTCTTCCTTCCTCTTGTCCATCCCCTTCTCCTCCTCGAGAGTGGTCTCTAAACAAACTAGACCTGATAAGAGCCCTCTGTCTCTACCTTTCCAGAACAGCACCCATCAGACGTACAGATTACCATTGCTCGCTGGGTTCATTCTGCCATTCTGGAAGCCTACCAACTAAGGGACAGAACGTGTCCACTTAGGGTCACAGCTCACTCCACTCGTGCAGTGGGTGCCTCTTGGGCCATCCGCCTCACAGATTTGCAAGGCTGCAACGTGGTCTTCCATTCGTACCTTTGTCAAGTTCTACAAGATTCACTCCTAAGCCTCATCTGATGCAAATCTTGGTAGAAAGGTCCTGCAAGCCGCAGTGGCCTTACCTCTGACTTGAGAGTACTACTCTTTTACCCACCCTTGGGACTACTTTTGGACATCCCATGGTTTGCTGAGTCCCCCAATGAAGCGATAGAGAAATGAAGATTTTGGGTATTTACCATAAAATCTCTTTCTCAGAGCCTTCATTGGAGGACACAGCACCCACCCTTGTTTATTGTTGTATACCTGTTGCCTCTCCTACTGCTTTCTCACTTACTGATTTAGCTTTGTGTCAGCTGGTGGGGGTATACTGCTGGGGAGGAGCTAACTTTTTTTGCATAGTATCAGCAGCATAAACCCATGGTTAACTGTGTCCCACCCAATGAAGGCTTCAAGAGCTTTTACGGTAGGTACCCAAATCTTCATATCTACACTTTCCTACAGGAGATGACCCATATAGCACTACCTGCCTGCCTTAACCCGATCCTGCATTAGGACGTCTTGGGAAGGGGTCTGCATGTGTAGAGATGGCTCCCTCCCCAGGTGGCAGCTGCTGGCTATATTTATTTTACTTGCTTATATAGTGCCATTATATTCCACAGCAGTTTATGGACATCATAATCCCGGTCCACAGTAGGACTCACAATCTACATTCCTCATCAGTATGTCTTTAACATACAGTCTGCATCAGTCTCCAACAGCCGCAGCTATAGCAGAGTGCTGGCTGTGGTGGTTAGCAATTTAAACGCCGCTGTCTATCTCTGACACGGGCATTTAAATGGATGGATATGCCACTGCCCCCCCGTGTAACAATCCCGGACTTCCGACGGGTTACTATATTGATAGCTGGGAGGTCTGCTGAAGAGCCTCATCACTGTGATCTCATTCCTCCATAGGAGACAGGTTTTCTCTACAGTCTGCAATACCATACTATTGCAATATATAGTACAAATAATCGCAGGGACTACAAAATGTAAACAAAAAAAAAAAATGTAATTATTATTCTAATTCCCCCTCCATTTAAAAATAAACCTATTTGGTATCGCCACATTCATAAGTCTGAACTATTAAAATATAAAATTAATTAATCCGACTGGTAAATGCCAAAAAGAGAAAAGAAAAAAATTAGGGGTTTTTATTTTTTTTCATCTATTAAAAAAAAAAGATAATAAAGCATTGCATGTACACGAAATTGGTATCAAAGAGTCAGCTCACTGTGCAAAAAAAAGCACTCTCTTATCCCAATCAACAAAAAAATAAAAATGTTACCGTCTCGGAGAATGAAAAGCTTTTTTTTTTTTTTTTTTTTTTTTTAACAATATTCTGAATTTTTCACCACTTAAATAGAACACAAAAAATCTATGCACGTTTGGGCTGGTCTGGAAATTCATGTTTCCAGGTAATTTTTTTACCGCACTATCATCACCATAAAAATGAAACCCAAAAAAGGAATAGCAGAATTGCATTTTAACAGGACGTCCCTCCTGGCAACAAAAGAGATTAGTTGCTTACTGGTAACGGGATTTCTCGGAGACCATGACAGCACCACGAGAGAGGGAATCCGCCCACCAAGGACAGGAAACCTACAGACTTAAAAGGGGGCGGCCCTCCCTCTCGCCTCAGTTTGGATTACAGAGCATTGAGAGGACCGCCCGGTTAGTAGACATAGCAACATAATCATGAAACAAACAGTATATACATTTTCTTACAACACCAATGTGTGAGAATAAAGAATGAAAACAGATAAGAAGTGCTCCCAAAAAGGGGTGAAGGGAGGGAATATAAGGGTGCTGTCATGGTCTCCGAGAAATCCCGTTACCGGTAAGTAACTAATCTCTTTATCGGTCGACCATGACAGCACCACAAGAGAATTGCAGAGATGAAGATTCTAGGGAGGGACCACCGCTTGGAGCACCCTTCTCCCAAATGTGAGGTCAGACGAAGCACCCAGATCTAGTCTATAGTGCTTATAGAAGGTAGATGGAGAAGACCAGGTAGCAGCCTTACATATGTCCTCCATCGAGACGCCAGACCTCTCTGCCCATGAGGTTGCCACCGCCCGGGTAGAGTGAGCTTTCAGGCCACGCGGTGCTTCCTCTCCGCTGGATACATAGGCTAGCGTAATGGCCTCCCTAATCCATCTAGCTATGGTGGATCTAGAACCTTAAGCCCCTTCCTAACCCCCTGATCGGAGATAAATAAGGAACTATCTCTCCTAAAGGGCTGAGTGACAGCAAGGTACCTAACCACACACCTTTTCACACCTAAAGCATGGAAATCTGCTTCTATCTGATTACTAGGGTTCGGACAAAAAGAGGGTAATATTACTTCCTGAAGTCTATGAAACCGGGAAGCTACCATAGGCAAGCGCCTGCGACCGGCTTCCTCCATCAAGGACAGGAAACCAAACTGAGGCGAGAGGGAGGGCCGCCCCCTTTTAAGCCTGTAGGTTTCCTGTCCTTGGTGGGCGGATTCCCTCTCTCGTGGTGCTGTCATGGTCGACCGATAAAATGTAAAGTATTAATGTTTTATTATTTTTTTTAAAGTAACTTTTTTAATGGTATAAAATATGAAAACTAATTTAAACAGTTTGCTATGAAAAATGTAGTGTACTACTAGCTCGCTTTATGACTGCAGTAAATGTGTTCTGCTCGCGTGTGTGATGTCTCCTCCCTTTCTGGGCGTTTACAAGAGGATGAAGTTTAGGATCACAGTGTGGAGACATTTTGTTGGTGACTGCAAAGTGAAAATGACATGAACAGTGTCACAGAGGATGGCTGGCAGTGCCAATTCTGTTTGTTGGTGCAGCTTGCTGTATCACACTCTGGAATTATATACATGGACTGTATCAAGCTCTGGGATTACATACACGCACTGTATCACACATAATGGGATTAGATGCATAACTCAGCAGACCGTGTCACACAGGATGAGGTTACTGGCATAGCTCTGCTCAGTCAGTGTAATGCCTCATTCAGATGCCTGTAGTGCAGGGACGTCTGACTGCGGCTTTACACATGCATCAGTAAGTCCTCATTCAGACATTCCTGCATTACAGGCATCTGAATGAGGAGTGATGATTACACTGCTGTGCTCTGAACACTGTGGTGATAACGGCGCTGAGGGCAGGTCGGCAGCCTGACAGCGTACTACTAATACCAGGCTACCGAGCTGTTCTCACTGCTGGAAGGAGTCATCGCTGCAGCCAACAGTGACTACAGTGCCATCAGTCAGCACTAGAGTCCCTGCATAGATTTCTATGGACACCATCTGTAACCTGATGCTTCAGTCGTCCGATATCAGTCTTCATATCTGGCAGATTTACCAGTCAATTTATAGCGAGTAATCAGCGTAGGATGTGCAGGTTAATCCCCGGCCATCAGGTTTCTCTAAAGAAACTTGGCTCAATATCTTTTAGCAATCCTTTATTTTAGAAATGCTAATAATATAAACTAATAGTTTGCATAAAATGAGTAAGGACACAATGAAGAGCAGACATGTCTGTAACACACAGCAGTAAAAGGGGGGGATCACGTCAGCATTCATTCCTGAAGGAGCCACATATCCAGCCTCAGCATGGCTAACCTGGTAAGTAACAGGGCAGACAGCAGTATGGGGACAAATGCTTCTCCTTTAAGTTATAAGTAATTTAAAAGTCATAATACGGATTAGGGAAATCCTATTGTAAATCACTCTGGCCGCTGGTACTGCCAAAAAGCCATTTCTCCATCATCACTGCAAGAAGCCAAGAAACCAGGTTCTTTAGGGTGCCATGCCACACAGTTGACATCTTGGGAGTGGGCTCGAGGCATGTGGGCTGTCAAAGAAAATGTCGGCTGCACAGAATCAGAGCCAGTATCTTCTTCAAAAATCCTGATGGCGTCATCTCCACAAGCCGTAGCAATGGCCCCTGTCAGATGACTCCTAATGGTGGAAGATGATCAAAGGATATCAGAGTGACAATCCAAAAATTAAGGAAGTACCTACATATAACAATTATATCAATCACCCCCACTGCTCCACTCCTCCCTCACCCCCACATCGCCCACTGCTCCACTCCTCCTTCATCCCCCCACTCCTCCCTCACTCCCCCACTCAGACCCACTCCTCCCTTACCCCCACGCCGCCCACTGCTCCACTCCTCCCTTACCCCCACGCCGCTCACTGCTCCACTCCTCCCTTACCCCCATGCCGCCCACTGCTCCACTCCTCCCTTACCCCGACGCCGCTCACTGCTCCACTCCTTACCCCCACAGCGCCCACTGCTCCCTTACCCCCACACCACCCACTGCTCCACTCCTCCCTTACCCCCACTGCTCCACTCCTCCCTCATCCCCCCACTCCTCCCTCACTCCCCCACTCAGGCCCACTCCTCCCGTACCCCCACGCCGCCCACTGCTCCACTCCTCCCGTAGCCCCAAGCCGCTCACTGCTCCACTCCTCCCTTACCCCCACGCCGCCCACTGCTCCACTCCTCCCTTACCCCCACACCGCCCACTGCTCCCTTACCCCCACACCGCCCCACTCCTCCCTTAGCCCCAAGCCGCTCACTGCTCCACTCCCTTACCCCCACTGCTCCACTCCTCCCTTACCCCCACACTGCCCCATTCCTCCCTTACCCCCACTGCTCCACTCCTCCCTTACCCCCACTGCTCCACTCCTCCCTTAGCCCCAAGCCGCTCACTGCTCCACTCCCTTACCCCCACGCCGCCCACTGCTCCACTCCTCCCTTACCCCCACACCGCCCACTGCTCCCTTACCCCCACACCGCCCCACTCCTCCCTTACCCCCACTGCTCCACTCCTCCCTTAGCCCCAAGCCGCTCACTGCTCCACTCCCTTACCCCCACGCCGCCCACTGCTCCACTGCTCCCTTACCCCCACACCGCCCACTGCTCCCTTACCCCCACACCGCCCCACTCCTCCCTTACCCCCATGCCGCCCACTGCTCCACTCCTCCCTTACCCCCACTGCTCCATTCCTCCCTTACCCCCACATCGCCCACTGCTCCACTCCTCCCTTACCCCCACTGCTCCACTCCTCCCTTAGCCCCACGCCGCTCACTGCTCCACTCCTCCCTTACGCTCTGTGAACCATTACAACTAGTGCTATGTATTGCTCCAATGCATTTGCAATAAAAGAAAAAAAAAAAAAAAAGATTGCAACTTCTATGAAGGCCTATGTGTCTCCATGGTTACAGACTGTAACAAACCCTGTGTAGTCTGACTATGCAGTTATTTATTACTTCCGTCTATCTATCCATGCTTTTTGCCAATCCACAGACAGTAAAAGAAGCGGCAGATCTGTCCTGGGGCAGCGGGAACGTCTCCTAACACTAACACTCACCAGTGAACGTCATAGATGGTCCTGTTGTGATATCCGCTCAGGGTGCACACACACTTCCAGATGGGATCCTTCTTTCCTAAAGAAATATGTAGATATATGTTAGGAGTGTCAGCTCTATAGGACAGTCATGTAGAGGTATACATCTACTGAAAAAATAGCCATCGACCAAAAACTGGAAACAACAAAAACAACATTTTTTATTGCTCCCAAATGCTCAGTCTTGGCATTTATACCGGCAAATGGTGTTCGGAGCATCTCCGGTAACTCATCAGTGTGAGTAAGCCGCGGGCTATGATGACCAGTAATGAAGACCCGTCTTATATGTCGTAGGTCCAGCTTTTCTAACCTCTTATCACTGCTGGCCACACAAATAGGGGGTCTTACCAGGAACTGAAGTGCCCCTCTGAAGAAGCCTTGATGAAGCAGAGTCATTGAGTGATACTGTCCATTTCATGTCTGCCCGGCACACAAGTGTAATCCTCTTATCCTATAGTGTCTTCCTATTCTAGTGCCACCTTCTTGTCATAGTAAACGAGGCTTCGTATAATCTATCTAACATTTATCTAAACTTGATTTTATATTATGTCATCAGCCTAAATATCTCCATTTCCCGAAATCTGATGACTCAAATCTGCAGTAAAGCTTCGCTTACCAGCCCCCTCCTATAACATATTTTAAAGCGGGAGAGGCTGTAAGGCACAAGCGTTACCATGTGAAGTCATTTTAGTTTACTGATGTTTTTCCTCACAAAGGGGTAGAAATAAACTTCACAATTAAGTAAAAGAAAAGAAGAAATCATTAGGATCACACAAAAGTGCAGCGCACAAAGTATAGTATTTGGAGTTCTTTTAAAGGGATTTTACCCAAATTGTAAACAGGATAACCTGCTGATTGCTGGGAGTTCGACCAATAGGATCTTGAGTAATCCCAATAACTGCGCTCTGCAGAGTCCCGTCTCCAATGGGGCGAACGGCGCTCTGCAGAGTCCCGTCTCCAATGGGGCGAACGGCGCTCTGCAGAGTCCCGTCTCCAATGGGGCGAACGGCGCTCTGCAGAGTCCCGTCTCCAATGGGGCGAACGGCGCTCTGCAGAGTCCCGTCTCCAATGGGGCGAACGGCGCTCTGCAGAGTCCCGTCTCCAATGGGGCGAACGGCGCTCTGCAGAGTCCCGTCTCCAATGGGGCGAACGGCGCTCTGCAGAGTCCCGTCTCCAATGGGGCGAACGGCGCTCTGCAGAGTCCCGTCTCCAATGGGGCGAAAGGCGCTCTGCAGAGTCCCGTCTCCAATGGGGCGAAAGGCGCTCTGAAGAGTCCCATCTCCAATGGGGCGAAAGGCGCTCTGAAGAGTCCCGTCTCCAATGGGGCGAAAGGAGCTCTGAAGAGTCCTGTCTCCAATGGAGCGAAAGGCGCTCTGAAGAGTCCCGTCTCCAATGGGGCGAACGGCGCTCTGCAGAGTCCCGTCTCCAATGGGGCGAACGGCGCTCTGCAGAGTCCCGTCTCCAATGGGGCGAACGGCGCTCTGCAGAGTCCCGTCTCCAATGGGGCGAAAGGCGCTCTGATGAGTCCCATCTCCAATGGGGCGAAAGGCGCTCTGAAGAGTCCCATCTCCAATGGGGCGAAAGGCGCTCTGAAGAGTCCCGTCTCCAATGGGGCGAAAGGAGCTCTGAAGAGTCCTGTCTCCAATGGAGCGAAAGGCGCTCTGCATATTCCGGTCTTCAATGGAGCGGAGTTGCTCATGTCCATCCTCTGCTTTGTTCATTGTCTTTCGGACTGATGGCAATAGTGGAGCGCTGTACTCTGCTTTCTCACAGCCAATGAATGGGGCTGTGACAGACGGTGCGCACCTCTCCACCATTCAATCTCATGGTTCTACAGATTGATGGGGGTCTCAGCAGTCAGACTCTCAGCAATCCGAAAGCTATCCCTGTATTCTCTGGCGAGTTAGAGGATAACTTGCAATTTTGTGAAACTCCCTTTAATTCTAGTTTTTAAGGGAAGAAGAAGTCTTTAGATTGGTTTCTTGGTTATCTTTCTTCTACCCTATGAACCTGGTAACATGTAGGCTCTGTTGCTGTAGTATTATCTGGACACCACGTGAGGCTGTCTATCCTTCAGCCCTTGCAGTCCAGTCCCGAACTTCTGATCTCGTCCCCCCAAAAGCCTCATGTACCCAGAAAAGTAACTTGCCCCAACCTGCTAAAGAATAGTCCTCTCCTTTCCCATCTAATGTGACCTGCTGACAGCAGTGGAGCAGTTTTCTCTCTGTTCTGCATGTGTTTTCGCGTATCTTTATAGAAGTTAATACATTTTCTCAGCTTAATTTTGGCCACTGGTTAGCATAAAAAAAAATGGAGCAAGCAGGTTTTTTGCATCCACATTAGAGCCTCTTAGAAGTTGTAGAAAAAAGCCTCCCCGATGGCGGCTGCTCTACAACAACAGATTTTTTTGTATCTGCATTCATGTTACCAACACAGTCTTGTAAGGTTGAATTTCATTACCTTGCTCTTCTTCTCTTATATGTCTCCAGATCCGCAGGGTCCGATCATCACTGCATGTGGCCAGCTGCTCCCCGCTCTGGTCAAAAGATAAACTCCACACCGTTGACGTGTGGCCCTCCAGAGTGGCACAGCACACCCAGTCATCCTCTTCTTCATGGTACAGCTTCACAGAGTCATCGTAGCTGGCCGAAGCTAATAACTATGCGTAGAGGCAAAGTTACTAAAGATTAAGTGGAATTCCAGTTACAAGAAGTTAATCACCTTCTAGATCAATGGCTGAGACTCCCCTCCCTCCGACTGTCAGAATGGGACCACTCTTGTTACCTTCTGGAGCATCAGTGTTCCTGCTCGATGCCCACTCCATTCACGGTCTATGGGACTGA
This sequence comes from Phyllobates terribilis, assembly GCF_046119375.1. Lineage (NCBI taxonomy): Eukaryota > Metazoa > Chordata > Amphibia > Anura > Dendrobatidae > Phyllobates > Phyllobates terribilis. The sequence continues at coordinate 525,361,101 of NW_027362771.1, read as the reverse complement.
TGAAAAAAAGCATGGTCCGGCGCTTGGCTTCTGACATCAGACAAACAGAAAAAGTGACGGTCGAGCATTGCACTGACGATCCATTAAGAAGGGAACAAAAGTGCTCTGTTCTGGCAATCGGTGGGGGTCTCAGAGGTTGAACCCCCACCAATCCAAAAAGGAGATAATTTCTTATAACCAGAATAGTCCTTTAGTACACTGCATGCAATGCTTTTGTTGTAGAGTACAATGTACCCCCAGCTACAGAGCACACATGTGTAAGAGCCCCCCAGTCATGTCCACTCACCTCTTGGTTAGGATGCCACACTACGTGCTTCACGTCCTGTGTGTGCGAGTTGAGTACACTGACACACTCATATTCCTCCTCTTCATCAACTGCAGGAAACAGAAAACACAAGAAGTATTCACTTAAATGGGGAATATAGTGAAAAGAAGAATAACAGTACCCAAATCGTCACCCATCTACCGATATCATGGGCAGCGTGAAGTGACTGAACTGAAGGTTCATTTGTCGAAAAATCGTGTCACTCTTTGCAGCGATGCAGTAAAGAGATTGTCCTAAATGGAGCGCCACTCACAGTATCACTGGGCGCGGCAAACAGCAGATTTTGCTTCCTGGGAGCAGCGGGCACAACACCAGAGCGCATGGGGAGTATATGGAGGGGCAGCTAGGATGACAAAGAAAGGTGGCTGGGGAACGTTCACCATGTTTTTTCAGAGAGGAGTGAGGTGGAATTATGCTCCTGTGTTCTCCGCCAGACAAGTAAATTTCTCCACAATATCTCAGGAGCCATTTTGCACCACAACAACCCCTAGCAGCATGTTGCTCGTTGCTCGTGCTACTGTGAGCAGCCTGTATGGCCTAAAAGTGCTACCATGGCCTGGAGAGTGTCTGGACTTGTTTCCTATCAAGCAATCTGGGACATTATTGGTCGGCAATTGCAGAGGGAGCTGCCAGCAGTGGATCTTGATGATTTGCCCAAGTGCTTTCAGCGGCAGAACCTTCCTCAGACAACCATTAATAACCTCATTAATAGCAGCCAAGGTGTGTAAGTGTGGGGATTCCTGTGAGTGGCGTTCATACTCCATACTGAATAAATCGAAAGGTTGTGAAAATGTTATTTCCATATCATTAAGATGTCTATCCTTCCTGAGATTTAGATCATTCCTTCTTGGTGTTGTAATTATAATATCAGGGCCTGTAATTGTACTAATAAGATGAGCTACGTACAGATTAGTGATTTGTTCAGAATTTCACGTGAAGTGGAGGCTTTGGTAAATGTTGCAGTGTGAGGACAACTGCCGATCAGACATCCGTGAGATTGGGGCTCCAGGAGGATCTCGTTTTAGGTCAGGGAAAGAATGAGGCTGTGTGCCCCCTACAGCTGATGCACGCGCAAATCCTCTGGGCTCTCCAATATAACTAAACCTCATTTTCTGCTGCCGATGGAAAGTCCAGATTATAGAAGAGGGGAGTGAGGGGACCATCTCGTCAGGATAAAATTCCCTTACACACTATTTTGTCCCAAGCATCAAGGAACCAAAAGAAGAAGAAGGAATGATTTTTATGGGTTAAACATGCATTTGGCCTTAAAGGGGTTAACCAGGACTACATTATTTTTTTACTATGGGCCTAAGAACTAAGTGTCAGGTAGTTACTACCTACCTGCCTGTTCTGCGTGGCAGCGGTCTCTTCCGACACAGAGGTCACTGACCGCTCCTGCCGGCGATTCTGCGGTTTCTACTGAGGTCACATTGACAGAGCAGCAAATTCTCTTGCTCTTTGCTCTGTTGATGGGGCGTCCCTGCCAATGTCATGCTAATCGACAGTTGGCTCCCCGCTGCCTAACTGCGGGGAGCTGGCTGTCAATGAGCATGACGTCAGCAGGGACACCCCATCGAAAGAACAGAGCAGAAGAGAAAGAGCTGCTCTGCTGATGTGAAGCAGCTGAATTATCGGCCGGACTAATGCCGGATAAAACAGGTAATGAGATACTACCTGCCTGTTAGTTTTTTGGCTCACAGTAAAAAAAATAATATATTCCTAGACACCCCCTTTAATTAAGGTAGGGAGCGGCTCCAATCTTAGAAGAATTTAACAAATATTAATACTTGTATCATGTCCGTTACCAATGACATAGCTGTATAAATGAGCTCACCTTCCCAAACCCACACACTCTTGTCACGGCTACAGGTTGCCAACAGGCTCCCAGAAGGTGCCCAGGCCACAGACTTCACCTCATTCTCATGTCCCTCAAGGGTGGTGACACACTGAAAGGAAGGACACAGATTTATAGGTAGGAACATCAGCACAAGTTCTGGCATCACATAAAGCCTCACAAGTATCAGAGACGCTGTGGGTGGAAAATCAGCAATGTATTATAGTAGCAGCAAATCCACATAGTGCAGAACATACCTGCACATAAACTGTGGATTATATCTGGAGATGGATGGTCAGCGTTTCATTGACGATGCTCCTTGTTAAGTTCAGTGGGAAAGACAAAGTCCACAACAAAACTCACCGATCTTCCGTAAAATCCACAGGTCAAAAATATATATCTCCCGACTCATTTCTCATTCCTTAGCTTGGTACCTCGCCGGCCTCCTGTGATGACGTCTTGTCTCTCCATCAATAACGGGCCACAGCTGAACTAGACATCATCCCAGGAGGACCAGAGAATGGCCAAGCAAAAAGAACACAAAAAAGCCTGGAGAGTGGAGTCTACATTTTTTAAACATTTTTTCACCAGGAAGTCAGGATATACAGTACAGACCAAAAGTTTGGACACACCTTCTCATTTAAAGATTTTTCTGTACTTTCATGACTTTGTAAATTGTACATTCACACTGAAGGCATCAAAACTATGAATTAACACATGTGGAATTATATACTTAACAAAAAAGTGTGAAACAACTGAAATTATGTCTTATATTCTAGGTTCTTCAAAGTAGCCACCTTTTGCTTTGATGACTGCTTTGCACACTCTTGGCATTCTCTTGATGAGCTTCAAGAGGTAGTCACTGGAAATGGTTTTCACTTCACAGGTGCGCCCTGTCAGGTTTAATAAGTGGGATTTCTTGCCTTATAAATGGGGTTGGGACCATCAGTTGTGTTGTGCAGAAGTCAGGTGGATACACAGCTGATAGTCCTACTGAATAGACTGCTAGAATTTGTATTATGGCAAGAAAAAAGCAGCTAAGAAAAACGAGTGGCCATCATTACTTTAAGACATGAAGGTCAGTCAGTCTGAAAAATTGGGAAAACTTTGAATGTGTCCCCAAGTGCAGTTGCAAAAACCATCAAGCGCTACAAAGAAAGTGGCTCACATGAGGACCGCCCCAGGAAAGGAAGACCAAGAGTCACCTCTGTTTCTGAGGATAAGTTTATCCGAGTCACCAGCCTCAGAAATCGCAGGTTAACAGCAGCTCAGATTAGAGACCAGGTCAATGCCACACAGAGTTCTAGCAGCAGACACATCTCTACAACAACTGTTAAGAGGAGACTTTGTGCAACAGGCCTTCATGGTAAAATACCTGCTAGGAAACCACTGCTAAGGACAGTCAACAAGCAGAAGAGACTTGTTTGGGCTAAAGAACACAAGGAATGGACATTAGACCAGTGGAAATCTGTGCTTTGGTCTGATGAGTCCAAATTTGAGATCTTTGATTCCAACCACCGTGTCTTTGTGCGACGCAGAAAAGGTGAACGGATGGACTCTACATGCCTGGTTCCCACCGTGAAGCATGGAGGAGGAGGTGTGATGGTGTGATGGGGCTTTGCTGGTGACACTGTTGGGGATTTATTCAAAATTGAAGGCATACTGAACCAGCATGGCTACCACAGCATCTTGCAGCGGCATGCTATTCCATCCGGTTTGCGTTTAGTTGGACCATCATTTATTTTTCAACAGGACAATGACCCTAAACACACCTCCAGGCTGTGTAAGGGCTATCTGACCAAGCAGGAGAGTGATGGGGTGCTACGCCAGATGACCTGGCCTCCACAGTCACCAGACCTGAACCCAATCGAGAATGGTTTGGGGTGAGCTGGACCACAGAGTGAAGGCAAAAGGGCCAACAAGTGCTAAGCATCTCTGGGAACGCCTTCAAGATTGTTGTAAGACCATTTCCGGTGACTACCTCTTGAAGCTCATCAAGAGAATGCCAAGAGTGTGCAAAGCAGTCATCAAAGCAAAAGGTGGCTACTTTGAAGAACCTAGAATATAAGACATATTTTCAGTTGTTTCACACTTTTTTGTTAAGTATATAATTCCACATGTGTTAACTCATAGTTTTGATGCCTTCAGTGTGAATGTACAATTTTCATAGTCAAGAAAATACAGAAAAATCTTTAAATGAGAAGGTGTGTCCAAATTTTTGGTCTGTACTGTATATTCTGCAAACCGCTAAATGTATGAACTTATTCTGGTTTGCAATATATCGCTGAATGTCTCTGTACCTCAAAGTCATCTTTCTTCTTCATCCAAATGCAAGTGGTGGCATCAAAACTGGCAGAGGCCAAGTAATTGCTACAGGGCGACCATGCTACTTTCCGCACCGTACGCTGGTGACCTTCTCCAAGGACTGACTTACAGACCCAGTTATCCCCTGTAGAGGCAAGAAAAGAATACGGTGAGCGGAAATATGGCCCCATGATATTCTGCATACGCTTCTACATCAGAAGTCTGTCCTTCCTTTTGTAGTTGTACTTATATTAGAGGCGCGGGAATTTGAGTTTACTTGTGTGAAGGAGGAGTAATCACCATGTATTTGGATACGTGTATACCCTTTATGGCATTGTGCCCCCTCGTGGCTGACATTACTGCAGCAGATCCTCCTGTTACAAATGTCAGTTTCCTAGACCCCTGTGCGTATGACCGAGAAAAGGGAAGAAAAATTTGAGGAAAACGATGTATTCCTGAATCTAAATGGAGTGTCGGATATTGCAGTTTTAACCCATTCAGTTTGGAGAAAACCAGCAATACCGGAGAGAGCCTACAGACAGAGTGGCGCTATTTCTACAAAAAAAAATCACAACTTAACCCCATAAAAGGACCTAAATTTATTTTATCTACTTGATGAATATTCCTGAGCCTTATTCGGACAGCAAAGTAACGGATTTATAGCATGAATGCTTGTTGAAAGGGAACCTGTCATGTCCCCAAACGGTATAAGCCAGCAGATGTAGGGTTAATAATGTAACAATGTTGTCCAGCCGCTGTATTGAAAGCGCACAAATTGGGAGAAAATGAACTTTATTCCTCCCAGGAGCCGTCGGCTTTCAGTCATGGGAGCGTGAACAGAGCGGCTTCAGTCACCGCTCAGCACCCAGTGAGCGACAGATGGAAGCACGTCCTGGGACTGACTGACAACCGGCAAAGGGCAAGTTGTCAATCACAGTGCTGAGGCGTGCTGACAACCATCACGCACTATGTACTGAGCGGTGACTGAAGCTGCTATGGCCGCGCCGCTATGACTGAAAGCCGGGAAGAATACAGTTCACTTTCAATAAGGCGGCCGGACAACACTATTAACCTGCAGAGTGAACCCATATCTGCAGATTGATAGTGTTTTGTGACAGAACAGGTTCACTTTAAGTGGTATAATGAAAAACCAAGCGTACGCACCCTCCTTGCCCCAAATTCGGATGGTTTTATCTCCTCCACATGATGCCAAGAGTGTCCCGGTAGGATTCCATGCCAGGAACCAGCAGCGAGAGTCCGGGTGAGCGCTCACCCTATTCAGCAGGGTCAGCGAGTCCTTCATACTGGATATGATCTGTGGAGGAAAGTAGCAGAACATAAGCACCTTCAGGTAATATGTAATAGCCTCTATACTAATAAATAGAGTGTCTAACGGTTATCATACAAAGCCTCTGCCAGCAGAGGAATAACTGACTAACAGGAGGCGACTCAATACCCATGGCCACTTGTAGGATGTTATTAGGACTATGTATCCCTCCTCTTCTAGATCGTCACTTTTGCACCAGAGACGCCACATGGAATTCAAGTTTTAGCTACAAAGTATTGATATCAGGACTCACATGAGCAGAGAAGGGCCCTCTATGGCGGCCGGATTGGACACCGTACAGACCTTATTGCTATATTGTGAATTCCCTTTTATCTAACTTGAAAGCATTTTTTTATTTGCCTCCACATAGACAATGTAAAGTCAGTGACCCTTTTATCTGTGCCTCATGACGTGATGTACATAAGCATCACATGTTGGGTGCTGGGGTACAGAGCCACACATGGTGGAGGGTGCCGGTGTATAGAGCTATAGAGCCAGACGTGGTGGCGGGCGCAGGCGTATAGAGCCAGACGTGGTGGTGGGCGCAGGCGTATAGAGCCAGACGTGGTGGAGGGCGCAGGCGTATAGAGCCAGACGTGGTGGCGGGCGCAGGCGTATAGAGCCAGACGTGGCGGCGGGCGCAGGCGTATAGAGCCATACGTGGCGGCGGGCGCAGGCGTATAGAGCCATGCGTGGCGGCGGGCGCAGGCGTATAGAGCCATGCGTGGCGGCGGGCGCAGGCGTATAGAGCCATGCGTGGCGGCGGGCGCAGGAGTATAGAGCCATGCGTGGCGGCGGGCGCAGGAGTATAGAGCCATGCGTGGCGGCGGGCGCAGGCGTATAGAGCCATACGTGGCGGCGGGCGCAGGCGTATAGAGCCATACGTGGCGGCGGGCGCAGGCGTATAGAGCCATACGTGGCGGCGGGCGCAGGCGTATAGAGCCATGCGTGGCGGCGGGCGCAGGCGTATAGAGCCATGCGTGGCGGCGGGCGCAGGCGTATAGAGCCATGCGTGGCGGCGGGCGCAGGAGTATAGAGCCATGCGTGGCGGCGGGCGCAGGAGTATAGAGCCATGCGTGGCGGCGGGCGCAGGCGTATAGAGCCATACGTGGCGGCGGGCGCAGGCGTATAGAGCCATACGTGGCGGCGGGCGCAGGCGTATAGAGCCATACGTGGCGGCGGGCGCAGGCGTATAGAGCCATGCGTGGCGGCGGGCGCAGGCGTATAGAGCCATGCGTGGCGGCGGGCGCAGGCGTATAGAGCCATGCGTGGCGGCGGGCGCAGGAGTATAGAGCCATGCGTGGCGGCGGGCGCAGGAGTATAGAGCCATGCGTGGCGGCGGGCGCAGGCGTATAGAGCCATACGTGGCGGCGGGCGCAGGCGTATAGAGCCATACGTGGCGGCGGGCGCAGGCGTATAGAGCCATACGTGGCGGCGGGCGCAGGCGTATAGAGCCATGCGTGGCGGCGGGCGCAGGCGTATAGAGCCATACGTGGCGGCGGGCGCAGGCGTATAGAGCCATGCGTGGCGGCGGGCGCAGGCGTATAGAGCCATGCGTGGCGGCGGGCGCAGGCGTATAGAGCCATGCGTGGCGGCGGGCGCAGGAGTATAGAGCCATGCGTGGCGGCGGGCGCAGGAGTATAGAGCCATGCGTGGCGGCGGGCGCAGGCGTATAGAGCCATACGTGGCGGCGGGCGCAGGCGTATAGAGCCATACGTGGCGGCGGGCGCAGGCGTATAGAGCCATACGTGGCGGCGGGCGCAGGCGTATAGAGCCATGCGTGGCGGCGGGCGCAGGCGTATAGAGCCATACGTGGCGGCGGGCGCAGGCGTATAGAGCCATACGTGGCGGCGGGCGCAGGCGTATAGAGCCATACGTGGCGGCGGGCGCAGGCGTATAGAGCCATACGTGGCGGCGGGCGCAGGCGTATAGAGCCATACGTGGCGGCGGGCGCAGGCGTATAGAGCCATACGTGGCGGCGGGCGCAGGCGTATAGAGCCATACGTGGCGGCGGGCGCAGGCATATAGAGCCATACGTGGCGGCGGGCGCAGGCGTATAGAGCCATACGTGGCGGCGGGCGCAGGCGTATAGAGCCATACGTGGCGGCGGGCGCCAGCTGTGTTATGCAGCAGCGACCGGAGCTGAATTTTATTGCTGCAGTCTAAGACTATAGACACAGCTGTTAATCTGTGACAGCACCATTTGTGGTTAGTACGGGGATGAGGGTCCATAAAGTGCTATCAGCTCACCCACAACACAAACTGTGGGGGTCCGATGGGTTACCATGGCAGCACGAGGCCTAATGAAGGTCGTGCCGCTGACATCTTGGTAGGACCTTTTTCTCTGCTCCACAGGAGGATAATTTCACCTCCAGAGCATTGCAGAATATTATGCAAGAAATCAAATCAAAGTCTGCTACGTTTGTAAAAAAAAAAAAGAAGTGCGGAAAGAAATCCAGATTCAGGAGAGCAGCGGCATTTACTGCAGGCGAGTGAGATCCTCCACAGCTGCATGATTGGAAACACATCAACCTTCGCTCTGGGGGCCTGACCTTTGTGGAGCAGCATAATGAAGGGGTCACAGCACCACCAGGACCATTGACTGCCACCGACACAGCCTCACACAGATGGGGCCACCGATGTCACAGTGCGTGAGACCCCCAATATATGACAAAATTGTGCCTGCTAGCAGCTACCACAAGGGGGCGCTAGCAACAAACATATCATATAGACACCTATGAGCCAAGCTCCCTCTAGTGGCCGCTGCTGTAAACTTCCGGTATAGCTCGTACGAGGCCATATGTACCGACTACCCTAATGCTATTCTATCATCTCTTTCTGAGAGCTTTCTCCTATGTAAATTTCCCCGTCACCCGCATTCACGTCTCACTTACCCTCTCCCCTGTTTTCCCACGTTACTTCCTGGCTCCGCCGCTGTGAATGCCGGTACTTGCATCCACTGCCCCCTCTGCCGGTGACGCACAGAACTACACATCGAAACCTACCCAGCATTCGATTCAGTAGAGGCCGCACAGAACGTTCTCTCGCTGTCTCTTCTAAGCCGCCATTTTGGCTGCGATATTAGTATTCATGTATACACGACAGTCTCCGGAAATATGGCTTCTATCTTTTTCATTTTTTTTTATTACGTCAGATGAGTCGGATTGACAGGTTTCGCCTCTTGTTTCCTGCATGGCACGGGGCCGATGACGCAGGGAGGAGGCGGAAGTCAGCTGTGGTTACAGGCGAGCGGAGGGGAGAAGAGGACCGGCTGCTGCGGTCAGTAATACCAGGGTGATCGGGGGAGGAAGTCGTCTGTGTGTGGGGCAGGGCTGGGGGTGGATATGTTAGGGGCTTTAATTAGCTTGTGGATGGTTGGGGGTCTCGGGGAGACCCTATGACAGTCTGATCGGTTATTATCACCGTCTTATCCACCAATCATAGGAATATTCCTCCCCAGTGCCGTATATAAACGTCCTGCTCCCAGCCATGTCAGCCCTGCTGTTCCCAGAGGATCATGTGTCATTGTTGTTATGTGACCGCTGCAGCCAATCTGTATTCTGTCACAGCAGGCGTCCACTCTGATGAAATAGTAAAGGCTGCAGCCAATCGGTGGCTGCTGATTGGTTGCAGTGGTCATGTGACAGAATTAGTGTCCCATGAACAGCGGCAATGACATTAGTGGAAGGGAGTATACAGTGTTTTTATTTTCTCCGAGGCCCTGACGTGATGAAGCAGCGGTTGTCCAGTACTAGACGAGCGCTTTAGATCCTGAGCGGCAGCGTCCTGTACTGACAAAGACGAGGATGACAACCGTGCCACAAATGGCTGGCGGCAGAAAAAGCTCCGTGGTGTAAAGTGTAGCCGCATACATTGGCTGAAAAATGGGCTTTGTTTTGAATTTTCAGTAATGAATGTTGGATACCTGCTGCACATAGCCCTGTACGGCCTCGTTCACACACACAGGTTTTTCACTGAATGGGATACATTGTAGTCTAAAAAAGAAAAAAAAAGTGAAATGTCGTAAATCAAACGTGGTCGGTGAAAACAGCGGAGAGTCCACGGACAGACCGTCCACGTGTCACCTGAGTGCTGTCCGCTCTTTAAAGGCTCGTTCAGACTAGTGTATAACTGGTCCCTGTGTGACACCATCCGCACACGGGGGCTCATTATTAGCTGATGGTCTGTATGGAAAGAAATCGCAGCGTGCACGTCTCCGGTCCATGGATCAGTATAAGGGAAGAGTCAGACGGCTGTATAACTCGGAGCTGTCGTCAGTCGGAGTGTGACAGCATGTGCATGACTGTATGTATTTCTATGCAGCTGTCACACTTGGGTCGGGTGAGCCGCCGGCCAGTCCGAGCACTGCGGTGCGATCCCCGTCTCAGTTATGCAGGGAAACTGGCCAAGGTTCAGTCCGGCTGTCTGAATCCGGCCTAAGGGATAGGAGACTTTGCATACAAGAAAAACATGCCACAGTGATGGAAAAATGAACACAGTGGGAAAAAGGATGAAATCAGATCCGGCGCACTGATGAAAATGGTCCATTTTTTTGTATGTTTAAAAAAAAAAGTGGATTTTGCAGCAGATTTGCCGTCCGGATTACATCCTGGTCTTGTTACGTCCTGGCCGGATTATATCCTGGCCGTATGAATCCACCTATAAGTTTTTTGGGAGGACTCCGGGTTCCAGCACTTGGCATAAATCCACAGGGAGCTTTCCCTCGTGTGTGGATCTGTCGCAGGATTTCACCATATGAGCAGTTTACAGTGGCAGAGACACAGCGCTTACGGCTGTCTACTTTCAGAAAACTTTTTCCCACAGGTTGTTAACTTAAAAAAAACGAGCCTTACTCACCATTTCCAGGTCCAGTCACAGTCTCTATTGTTTGGTTGCAGAGGAGACGTTATGTTGACAGCACTGCAGCCAGTCGCTGAGCTAGGTGGCTTGTGGCTTCTACATCGGCAGAACCGCTAAGCTCAGTGGTTGAAGGTATAGGATGTGCGCCCACTGGACCTCCAGCGATCCTGAGTACAGGGCTATGCAGAGCTCCGTCCTGATGTGAGTGGATGTGCGCCCACTGAACCTCCAGCGATCCTGAGTACAGGGCTATGCAGAGCTCCGTCCTGATGTAAGTGGATGTGCGCCCACTGAACCTCCAGCGATCCTGAGTACAGGGCTATGCAGAGCTCCGTCCTGATGTGAGTGGATGTGCGCCCACTGGACCTCCAGCGATCCTGAGTACAGGGCTATGCAGAGCTCCGTCCTGATGTGAGTGGATGTGCGCTCACTGGACCTCCAGCGATCCTGAGTACAGGGCTATGCAGAGCTCCGTCCTGATGTGAGTGGATGTGCGCCCACTGGACCTCCAGCGATCCTGAGTACAGGGCTATGCAGAGCTCCGTCCTGATGTGAGTGGATGTGCGCCCACTGAACCTCCAGCGATCCTGAGTACAGGGCTATGCAGAGCTTCGTCCTGATGTGAGTGGATGTGCGCCCACTGGACCTCCAGCGATCCTGAGTACAGGGCTATGCAGAGCTCCGTCCTGAAGGGAGTGGATGTGCGCCCACTGGACCTCCAGCGATCCTGAGTACAGGGCTATGCAGAGCTTCGTCCTGATGTGAGTGGATGTGCGCCCACTGAACCTCCAGCGATCCTGAGTACAGGGCTATGCAGAGCTTCGTCCTGAAGGGAGTGGATGTGCGCCCACTGGACCTCCAGCGATCCTGAGTACAGGGCTATGCAGAGCTCTGATGTGAGTGGATGTGCGCCCACTGAACCTCCAGTGATCCTGAGTACAGGGCTATGCAGAGCTTCGTCCTCATGTGAGTGAATGTGCGCCCAGTGAACCTCCGCTCCATCCCAGAGAAGGCGCGGTGCAGCAGTTGGACACCCGGCGATCAGTACATTTTCCCGTCCCTTGTATCTGATGTGCATGGACCTCGTTGCAATATCTTTGGCTCTCTGGATCCGGATATCCTGGCAGAGGCTCCTGGTTTCATTCCTGACATTGTTGGAATGATCTTTATATTGGTCACAAATTCCTTCAGTGCTGAAAGCAAAGTTCTGTACTGTAATGATCTGACCTGTACACCGGTGACATCCTATCGGACCGCTCTGGTACCAGTGAGATCTTTACCACCAGCCGTTCTGTCAGACATACTCTTAAAGGTAGACGGCATGGCGGGGGGGCTGGATTTTATACACCAGGGGCAATAGGAAAACCTGAATTCGGTTATTTATTCTTGTATCCCAATACCATATAGTGTAGGTTGAGCTAATTGATGACCAAATATTATAAAAAGATTTTTTTTTTTAACTCAGAAAGTCGGACTTGACTCATTCTAAATAATGGAAAAAAATATTGTTGTATAATCACAAGCCATATCTAGTGTCATTCCCAGCACATGGAAATGAGTTATAGTCCACTGCCACATGACCACGGTATCAATCATGGCCACAGGGTAATGCCACTTTTGGGAACACATCCTCATTTTGTTCAGGACGTTTGCCTGCGGCAGTCGCAAAGTGGGTAGACCGTCATCCCCAAGCAATGAGACAGGACCAGGCATCAGTGGCTTGGGATCAGAATGTAAATGGTAATTTAAGGAGGACCTGTCACCTGGTTAAAAACGGACATTTATTGCTTTTATTTTATCCCCACTGCTCCCCTGAGTATTCCAGTTTTTGTCTTTTTTAGATCTGACTTACGGTTCCAGAGATATCGGCCTTTAAATTTAGTGCTGATTTTTATGGTCTTTAATGAGGAGGCGGGGCTCACAGCCTGGTCATGCAGGACATGGACACACCCCCAGAGAAGCCCTTGAGCCACGCCCCCTCAGTAAAGACTCTAAAAATCAGCAGTAAATATAAAGGACCATATCTCTGGGACCGTATGGGGGATTTATAAATAAATAGGAAACGTATTACTCAGTGGGGCAGCGGGAATAAAAGAAGGGCAAAAATTGCCGACTTTTGACCTGCTGACAGATTTCCTTTAAGGGCATGTAACGATTTTTATTGTTCCAGTCAATCACAGCCAGCAATTGTTCTAATATTTCAGTCAGTTCCAGGAGCCAATTTGATTATTTTATTTAGTACCTAAATTAAAATAGACATCTATAGCCATTGGTAGAAAAAAACAAGTTAGGTGCCATTAACAAATTTTTGGCTACCTGACTTTGGGAATTTGTCCACTCTTGGGTGAACACATACCTTATTCTTCAACGAAGCCATAGTCATGTGCCAAGGACCTTCCACATCTGCCCCCGACGCTGTTCCCCATGTGTAATTGTCATCTAACTGATGGTGACTATGGTTCTGTGTTCTCTCTTTCTCCTGATTTGTAGACTGAAACCAGCACCTGAGATGTTTGCTCCCGGCGGGTCCGGTGGTTCTTCTATGCCGAGAAGAAGAGGTCACGGGGCTCATGCCCTTCCCAAACAGCCAGAAAGAAGCCTGGCATCAGCCCTGCCTGGCGCGTTGTCCATCACAGCCTTGTGCACCGCTCTGGCAGAACCAGCCTGGCTACATATCCACGGGGGAACCTGCAAACGGCAAGAGTTGGGGGTGGCAGATGTCCTCGGGGCTGAGGATCCTGAGCTCCTCACAAGTGAGTATCACGTTTTATGTAACTGTGTTTAGGATTCTGCTTTAACCCCTTCCCAATATGGCCAATTTTTAGTGTGACTGCAGATTTGAGCCCCAATATTGGACAACCCCTTTAATCGGTTAAACAGAAGCTCTCTTCTGTTAAGACGCAGGTGCTGGCTGTATAACACAGAAGACACCTGCCCTGTATTGAGTGGTCTCATTCTCCTGACCCATACATCTGCACCCAACTTGTGACGTACAGTACACGTACATCACATTTTGAGAAATGGTAAAATGAACCCGGGATCTTAATCAAACTAGGGCCAACATTTGCTCAAGTCTTCTTTAAAGGGGCTCTCCAATAGTGGAAAAAAATAAAGAAAGAAATGAGTAAATTCCTATTTAGCAAATGACACTCGTTTTGGATATGGAGGTAATCAATATGGTACATTTAAATGGAATCTGTCAACAGGTTTTTGCTAAGTAATCTGAAGACAGCATGATGTAGGGGTTAAAACACAGATTTCAGCGATGCCTCTCTTATCAAGCTCTGAGGTTTTGTTTGCTTACAATGATTGTTTTAGCACCAGGAGCTTATCATTGCTGTGACTAGCTGGTCCTGTAAGCTTTGGTCTGACACGCCCCCTCCTGTGATAGGCAGCTCACGATCTATGGACTTTGTACATACAGAGCCTGGTGTGGGCGGGGTTAGGTTTCTCAGCTCTGCTTCATGCTAAATCTAAAAGCTCTGATTGTGTCATAACAGCGGCACCCAGTAATCTAAGTGATACATCGTTGGATTCAGCTTCTCTTTGCATACATCAGGCTGCTCTCAGATCAAGTTGCAAAAACCTGCTGACAGATTCCCTTTAAATAAACGCCATCAGGACGGGAGCCTGTGAGCATGTGCAGCTGTGAGCTGGAGATTTCTCTACTGTATGTGTTATAGGGTATCTGCTGGACACCCCAGCGGTGCTCCCTCCTGCACATGCTCATAGACAGCCGTCCTGTAAGCATCATAGGACAGGTTTCTGTTAGTTTGACAAGGCGGCTGCCATTTTAATTCTATGCTGATTACTTCCCTACATAAAACGACTGCAATTTGCTAATTAGATATATTTAGGAATTTATTCATAGCAACATTTTCTTTCTAGACTTCTTTTTCTCTTCTTGGAGAACTCCTATAAGGCTGTTGGAACTCTTATACAATAGCTTAAAAGATATGGAAAGGAGGGGGGGGACGGGGGGACCGATATTGTTGAGTAAGGCCACGTTCACACGTTCAGTATTTGGTCAGTATTTTACATCAGTATTTGTAAGCCAAAACCAGGAGTGGGTGATAAATGCAGAAGTGGTGATGTGTTTCTATTATACTTTTCCTCTGATTGTTCCTCTCCTGGTTTTGCCTTACAGATACTGATGTAAAGTACTGATCAAGTACTGAACGTGTGAACGTGGCCCAAAAGATACAAGCTGCATACATTATTACCTAGGTCTTTTAGACCTTATAAAATGTGAAAATTGTCAGATTGGCTGTAGTGTCATCTTTAGAGTAGACCTAATTAATGGGGTACCAGAAGTCTCGGGCTACTCCGGGAGTAGCGCCCCTCTTTCTTAGACTTTGCATTACGTGATACCGGGTTGTGTACACTTATGCTGAGGATTGCATGTGGTTTGTGTTGCAGAGTTCTGTATGAACCATCAGACGATACTTCTCCTCCGCGTCATCGCTGGCTTCTGCTTCCTGGGCATCGCCTGCAGTATGACGGCCTTCTTGCTTGACGTTTTTGGTCCCAAACATCCTGCTCTGAAAATCACCAGGCGCTATGCTTTTGCTCACATACTAACAGGTATATACAAATGTCACATTTGACAAAGGGTTAGATAAATGCTGCGTAACACAGATTGGCTGCGAAATTGTAGACACTGTTTGCCAAATTTGGCACAAATTATTGGTGCAAACTAAGCCAACCAATAATTGCGGTAAAGAATAGACAAGAGTTTCTACAGGTGTGTCGCATCTTTACACTGTTTAGTTTAAGTTCACACTGTCTGAAAGTGAGACCGGATCAGTATAGCTGTCCCTTTAATGCGGATTAGGTTCCAAAAGGGAATCTGTCATCAAAGCTTTTACGACAAAAAACTGGCATGAAACGCGTCAAAGTCGTAAAAAATTTTGAATTACGCTGAGTTGCACAAAAGTTTTGCAACTTTTGGTGTTTTTAGTTTAAAGCAGCTCCACAAAAATGGGCAGAGCTGTAGAGGAGTCTTAACTGGTCATGGCTACACCTGGCTGTCAAATTCAGCAAAAGTGGTGGCATTTGTTACTCCAGAAATCCTACTTCAGTCCCTGACTGGAGTAGCTCTTCTGATGAGGCACGCACCAATTATAAGACTTGGTGAATTCATTAAGCGGCATGCGCCTCTTAATGACTTTGCCGCATTCGTACTCCAACGAGCCCTTCGTTATGACTGGCCCGCACAACTACAGTCTAAATGAATCCAGTTCCTAAATATCGAATGGAAAGAGGCGCTGTATGTACAACAGCCATCCCTCTCCGGTGATTGGCTGACATGGGTCACCCGATCCACTTCTGAAGGAGTCATGGTGCCATTTAGATGATCTCTTTTGATCAATTCACCCAGAGAAATGTGCTGTTTCATATATAGCAATGGCTTCCTTATGGCTGAACAGTTTACAATCTCCTCATTGGGTCGCAAGGAAGCGAGCACTACAATTAAGAGTGTGCCCCCTATGGTACTGGTCGTAAACAAATCTGCTAATTCCTTACCCATTATTTTAGGATTATTAAGACTTTTGACAAATGCCCTAATTTAAAGGGCCTGTCATGTTGAATATGGTATCTGATCTGCATTCAGGATGTTATACAGCAGTTTGTGGAAAATGTTCAGTAAAATTAGCATTTTATTCATTGAAATCCCCAGTATCTGTATGTATAGGAGTCCAGTGGGCGGTCCTACTAGTAATTGACAGTCCTCCCTCTGTGAGTGCATGTAGAGATAGCTGTCAGTCACTAGTAGGACCGTCCACTGGACTCCTATACATACAGATACCGGGGATTTCAACTAAGAAAATATAAGTTATGCTGAATCTTTTCCCACAAACGTAGATATCATTCCGCTCTTCTTCTCCTGTATACGGTGCTGTGCACAGATTGGACTCCAAGTACAATGTGACTGGTTCCTTTTAAATTATGGCCACATTCTCTTTAAATATCGGCCTACATGTAATAATGAGCTTATAACTGAGCACCAAAAAGTTGCAAATTGAGCAAAAAAAAAAAGGAAAAGGGTATTCCTATTTCAGATCATATCCCAATATGTAATAGGTGTAATAATATTAGTAAATACCTCCAATTAGAAATGTAGTATAGTTCTTCTGTTCGCTATGCTGCTTACCCCATGTGTACGGCATTGCTCTTGCTTAGATATCCATGGTTACGACCACTAGCAACTAACTGTCACTATATGAGTGGTCATAACCATGGATACCTAAGCTACTGCAATGCCCTGCACATGGGGTAAGCAACATAGCAAATCAGAAGAACTATACTACATTTCTAATTGGAGGCATTTGCTAATATTGTTACACCTATTACATATTGGGATAGGATCTTGGAGATGGGAATGACCCTTCACCCTGGAACTGAAAAGTTTCTCATGTATAGCCATCATAGCTGGTGCCATCCTTTTGCCTCATTTGCTGAGAATGGTGTTCTGTTACTTTTGCTTTCTAAGTGGCTTCCACAATGTCATGGGGAGCGCAGTGGAAAGTCGAAACTGCCCCTCCGCTACCTTTCCTGTGCTATGGGATGGCTGTGATTTAGACTTTCCACTGCCCGTGTCATTGTGGAAGCAGGAGAAACGGGAAGCCAGTGTGACCGGAGGAGATACCAGGTAGGGTGATCATCCATGAAAAGTGGTGTCTGGTGACTTTTCATTATCAGGATGGACGGTCACGTTAGTTTTTTCTGCACTTGCCAGTTTTTAATTTGCTGAAGAAGCAGGGTCACAAGACACGCGGGACGATTTTTCCTCACTTGTCATCCGTGTACAATCCGGTTTTTTGCTCCGCAGTTGTTCCTCATTTACTGGTTCATTTACAGTTTCCCATGTTACAGAATCGCTCCCATGTGCATGATTTGCAACTGTTTGACAGCTTTATTACATGTGAGGAATGTCTATTTCTTACACATTCCTCCCATGTAATAAAGCTGTCAAACAGTCGCAAATCATGAGCACGAGAGCGATTCAACCATATCACCGAGCAGCTGTAACTACTCGGTGCTCGTCCGAGCATACTCGGCGAAAGGGTTAACAGAACATACTCGCTCAACACTAGTTATAGGTAATAGTAAATTGAAATAAATAAACTGGGACAAAAGTCACAGGATTATCATGATTCACATAATCTCACTGAGATATTAATGGAACAAGATGAGGATGAAAATGTTCTTAGTATATAACTATATGCCCATCTCCATAACCAAAAGTAGATCAAAGCAGCAAGGTAATTACCTGACAGGAAAGCTCAGCAGAAGGGGGAGTAGGAACATGATGAGGGTGATAGCCCAACGTACGTTTCGCAGCGTTCCAAGCCGCTTTCTCAAGGGCAAGAAGTAATGTCATCATAGTGACCCAGAAAGTATATATATACGTCTATCCCCATGGAGCCTGGAATGCAGACAGCTGGTCGGCGGGGCACGCACCCGGAAGTGGCCAGCTAAGCCGGGGGCGTGCTCCACGGACCACATGACATGCGGTCAAAGGCACCAGGTACGGCGCATGCGCGCGGCTGAGGGAGCACGCCGCGCACGTGCCCCGGCCGTCACACCGCCAACCCGCGCATGCGCCAGAACTGATTCCGACGCAGGCGCAGGGCGGCCCTCAGACTGCCAGGCTCACGCGCGCCACGATCCCCACCGCGGGCACACGCTCAGCCATGTCAGAAAGCAGTATAACAGAGCTCATTCTGGAGAAGTTGGGATCACATAACGGAGCAACAGTGAGACAAAAGGGGAGAAGGGGAAACTTAATAGTCAAAAGATAGGGAGAAGGCCATAATCAGACCATGTTCCTGTACAGTCAGACACAGCCATTACACAGTACACAGTAGGGGCACATCTATAAGATTATCTCAGCACAGGAACATTTTATTTAAACACATCCAATTGTGGAAAGCATTATTATTATTCCAACATCTAATGAATAAAATCAACTTTTGTTCATGGGGAAAACCCCTTTAAGACAAATCTACTAACAGGAAAAACGCAAATTTGCATCTGCTCATAATATGCAGCAATTGCGTTCTCTGACTTATACTTACCAAATTTTTTACATTTGTCTCACAGAACTCTAGCTGTCTTTTTTAGACATGTGTATGTGTATATATATATATATATATTATGCATATAGGGCTATTGTCCTTATTTCAAAATCAACAGTTAATCAGATTCTTTTTGTTTTTTTCTTGCACAATTTGGAAAGTTTAACCCTTTTCTTCTTTGTGTGTTCTGTCTCCCTCCTTGATTCCTGTGTCTTTCAGTTTTGCAATGTGCCACAGTTATTGGTTTTTGCTACTGGGCCTCGGAGCTCATACTGGCCCTCCAGCAGCAACACAAACAATACCACGGCTCCCAAGTCTACGTCACCTTTGCCGTCAGTTTCTACCTGGTGGCCGGGGCAGGTGGGGCCTCCATCCTCGCCACCGCTGCCAACCTCCTACGCCATTACCCATCAGAAGAAGAAGAGCAGGCTTTGGAGTTGCTGTCAGAGATGGAAGCTGACTCTTACCCTGCCGAATACGACGTCATGAATCCTTTCCAGCCACCACCTGCTTACACGCCATAACCTGGGGAGAGGACCAGCATCAACCGTAAGACTGTCTCCCTGCAACAGATGGAGAACCTGCTGCGTTAGTCGAACGGAGGACATTTTGGCCAAACTGGCAAATGTGTATGGAAACTGGCTACCCTCCCGCAGCTTGGTCACCCACAGATTTCACATCTGCATCCTTTGCCGTTCTATTTTTGTGATTGTTCACAACGCCTGGTTATACCCGCTTCACCCCCATATGTCTGCCTCCATACAGGTTTCACTTCTGCTCTCTCACAGGTTGGCGTTGGCTGCTGCACGGCGTCCCTGGCACAGATGTGGGCATTCTGCAATGCTTACAGTTGTAAGCTAAAGATTTTTCATCAACTTATGAGGATATTGAAGGCTAACTCCACCCAAAACTGTAAAATTCAGGCTTTCCCAGTACTCCCCTCATGTCCTACTTAAAAGGGTCTGAAAACTAAAGGTGCCAAAACACACAAACCCACAGATTTTGGTGGCCCTATCCAATTATCTTATGTGAAGATAGCTGCCTTCTGATGATGTCGGGGGAGAGAAGGATCGGGCATGTTGAATTTCTATGCCCAATCTTTTTGATTTTAAGGTAGATAAAGCACCATTTATTGCCCTCTTCCCATTCAGAACATGTGCACGGCTGAGAATGCTTGTGTATGGGGGAAGCAGAAGAAATTGCTCGCTAGTGAAGGTCTAAGGGCAACTTTAGATATGTAGATTTTACATTAAAGGGCTTCAGCCATCAGTGATCAGGGAGGTTTGATCTCCACCGATCAGCGAAATGAAGGGATACAGCACTACTCATGGCTGTCCCTGGTACTGCAGCTTTTGTTCTGCTAATCTATATAGGTTTCCCAAATAACTCCATACATTTCAGCTTCCTGGACCCTTGTGAGTGTGACATGTGCATACGATAGTGTTTAAAGGGGTTGTCCGGGGAAAACAAGATGTTACCTATCCACAGAATCGGTGATCATTTATTGATAGGTGAGAGTCTGACCACTAGGACCTGCCCCGATCGGCAGAAGGGGGCGCTTTTACCCCCGATAGAATGGAGCCAGCAGGGTGCATGCTCGATCGCCGCTCTGTTCATCCCCTCGGGCTGCCGAGTGTTGCGCTCCACTTTTTTTGGCAGAGAGAAAGAATGGAGCAGCATTCGGGCATCCGACCTGCTGCTCTATATTGTAAGGGGGATAAAAAAAATGTCCCGTCGGACCTTAACCGGTCAGTAAGTTATCACCTATTCTTCAGAAAGGTGATGGCTGATTCTCACTGGACAATCCCTTTAATGAAACCACGCCTGAGAGTTAAAATTCTGGATGGACTCTGCCTTTAACCTGCGTACCAAAGCTTGTGATGGGATTTGATGAATGGCTGAGGGAACGGTGATCTCGATGGGTCCTGATATCCCGTTACAGTTCTGTTGGAAGAAGAGACCACACTCTTTGTCCTATGAACACAATTGTGACATTTGAGTGTGTTTTGACGACGTGGGATTGTTATGAAACTGCATAAAAAAAAATCCTGTTTTTATTACCCATAGCAACCAATCACAGCGCTGCTTTCATTTTGAAATCTGCTCTTGAAAAATCAAAGCTGAGCAGTGATTGGTTGCTATGGGCAACAGAAGCCTTTTTCCATTTAGCCAGTTTTATAAATCTGACCTTTTTGTGTTTTATTATTTTAGTTTTGATTTTTCTTTACCACCATGACTTTAAGTGTGCCCGTCCCTACAGTACACACGCAGGCAGCCATTTTGTTGTCCCAGTCGTCTCTATGATTCACTATTTGACTGTAATCCTCGACCCACAAAATGGCTGCCTCCTGTGGGAGTGAGCGGCACACTCAATTTAATGCATGGCTGATATTTATATACTTTTGGTGTATATAGTCTTTTTAATTGAGTCTAAATATATATATATATATTTTCTTCTGGTTTCCAAGTGGCACAAGAGGCATTTACCTGGCAGGCACTTGGCAAAAAAAACCATAATGACCAGAGCGTTATATTATTTAAACAAGTATCCCAGAAGTTATAGAGAATTTACATATTTAAATAGTGCAAAATGGAAATATT
The DNA here is from genome assembly GCF_046119375.1 of Phyllobates terribilis. Classification (NCBI taxonomy): domain Eukaryota; kingdom Metazoa; phylum Chordata; class Amphibia; order Anura; family Dendrobatidae; genus Phyllobates; species Phyllobates terribilis. Next base: position 525,339,769 of record NW_027362771.1, on the reverse strand, counting down.
TTCCATTGCTTCCCTACAGCCAACATGGGCGTAGATACATTTCTGAGGAAAAAGTGGGCATTTTACAAAAATATATATATATTCCACTTCAGTCAATTGTTTTTATTATTGCCTATACAGCTGCATTTTTTGGAGGGAATAAATATAATTAAAGGGGTTGTCTGGCGAAAACAAATTAGGTGTAGTGATGAGCGCAAGTGCTCGCTTCTCGAGTTTGCCAAGGTTGCTCGGGTATGCAGAGTATCGCGGATGCTCGAGTGACATGTTCGAATCCCCACGGCTGCATGATTCACGGCTGTTCGACAGTCAGAAAACATGCGGGGATTTCCCGTTTGTCAGGCAATCCTGGCATGTTTTGTGTCTACTGGGATTTGAACATATCACTCGCAATACTCTGTGCCTACCCGTGCACCATCGGCTAACTCGAGAAACGAGCACTTGCACTCATCACTAGTTAGGTGTGGTCCGACCGCTGAGGCCTTCACTGGTCGGCACAACGGGGACCTTTTATCCCTTTTAGGATGGAGCTGCAGTGCACATGCACGACCACTGCTCCATTAATTCCCTATGGGACTACTGAGCTGCGGTCAGTCATCGGACCTGCAGCACCATTTTGTATTAGGGGTAAAAGTTTTCAGTTGGGGATAAAAGCGCCCTGTTCTACTGATCAGTATAGGACCCTCTGGTCGGACCCCAACAGATAAGTAAGTTAGCACCTATTCTGCAGATACGTTATAACTTGTTTTCACTGGACAACCCCTTTAAATAGAAGTCCAGGAGTTGTAATAGTCTCCCAAGTCTCTTCGTTTCGGAGTGTGTCCCAATATGGCGGCCATTACAGCTCACACAGGGTGAGTGCGTATTTTAAAGATAACTAGAAAAATTAGCAATTTTTGAAAAGTTGACTGACCCCCAGGTGTGACAATTTTATTAACCCCACCCCCCTCCCCGTGTCATTTTAGGACCAAAATTTTATGCTGATTTATTTTTTCTTTAAATATCTGACGGTGGGGGCTCTCTGTTTATTAGCATAGACTTAAAGTTAAAGGGGTATTCTGGTCAGCTAAAAAAAACACAAAAAACATCGCTTCTTAGGAATCATAGAAGAAATTTGCACATTGAATTTTATTTTTAATTTTGCCTCTATCCACCGTTGGTTGCGCTGCCGATCACCTGATTTCTCCTCCATCCTTCAAAGGGTTGTAAGTTATGTGATTAACAATGGATAATAGAGTCTGATAGGTAGGTTTCTTCTATGATGCCGACACAAACATTACTTTTTAGCTATCCGGATATCCTCTCTTAAATGATAAAATTCTCCCTGCCTGCAGCTGCCACTAGGGGGAGCTTTTTGCATACATCATTATTTTGTTCTATAGGGTTAGACTTTACCTTCATGCTATACGCATTGAACACCACCCTCCCCTAGTGGACAGAATTGTATCCTTTATCATAACCCTATGTCTGTATGGGGGAATTGGAGCTCTGTATCAGACACACAGACCTCTAATCACTGATGTAAGAAGCGGAATTGTTGGACCTATTTAGATTCACTATAAATGGTATAAAGTAAATTAATAAAATCGCATTGCTGAACACGATTTTAGAGATTGAGAGGAATTTATAATTTTAGGGGGAAAATGTAAAAAAAAAAAGAAAGAGCAATAATGTTTTTATGTTCCTTAATGTATATTATGGCTCGAATATATGAACCTGTCACCTGGAGAATTTAAAGATAATCTGTCACAATAATGGTAAAATATGGGTGGGGAGGGGAGCGGTGAACTGCCTCTCTCACCCCCTCGCCAAATTTTGTCTTAGGGGTATGAAATGATTGCACCCCTCCAGGCTGATTGTCCCGAGAGGGATCGGTGACCCCGGTGGTGACGGCTTATCTTCTTACTGCTTGACTGTAGCCTTGGTTTGTGATTTTCTCTTCACTGTTGGTGTCTGTGATTGTGATATCAGTCCACACTGGTATATAGATGAGGCTGTGGCCTCGCTTTCCCTGATTAGAAGGCCGGGTTATGCCTTGTATAGCTTTGCACACTGATACAGATAATCTTCAGCTCGTTTTATAATAATGACCTCTGCCTACGGTCTACGTGGCTATTCCCCTACCTAATTTATTCTGATACAGCATCGCCTTTTTTCTAACGAGCGTCTCCATTAATCACGTATGTGGGTATATAGCCATACATGTGTGTATTCAGTAGTAAACGTAAGTCCCTTAAAGGGGTTTTCCCCGCGAACAAAAGTTCATTTTAATCAATAGATCTTGGAATAATAATAATTTCCACAATTGGATGTATTTAAATAAAATGTTCCTGTGCTGAGATAATCTTATAAATGTGCCCCTGCTGTGTACTGTGTAACGGCTGTGTCTGACCGTGCAGGAACATGGTCTGATCATACCACAGCTCCTGGACAGGGGAGGAAGCAAAAGAGTATACAGACATTACAGCAGAGGATCACAGCTGATTCTTTCTGTGTGGTAAAAACAGTCTGGAAAATGTTTTACCTCACAAAAAACTCATCTGCAATCTCATGCTGCGCTATCTGTATACTCTTTTGCTTCCCCCCCTGCCCAGGAGCTGTGGTATGATCAGACCATGTTCCTGCACGGTCAGACACAGCCATTACACAGTACACAGCAGGGGCACATTTATAAGATTATCTCAGCACAGGAACATTTTATTAAAATACATCCAATTGTGGAAAGTATTATTCCAAGATCTATTGATTAAAATTAACTTTTGTTCTTGGGAAAACCCCTTTAATTTTATTTGTAGTAGCAACCATCTTAGGGTAACATTAATACAGCGCTCTCCGCTGAGCTCCACATCTGGGTTTCTGTTGAAATCCCAAAAAGCTTTATCCCGACCGGTGCTCCTGATGGTGCTATTCAATTGAATGAAGACTACAGAGTCAATGTGGACGCTGTCTGGCCTCTGTCCTGGCAGTGTTCATCTTTATCAGACATGTGCTTCTGTTGCGCCATGGGTTTTGTATTGTTCTGAAAAGATTAATACTGCCAGGACGAAGGTCTGACAGTGTCCAGAGCAACTTTGTCGGCCTCATGGCTCTGTCGGGATTACCGTCTGAATCCTGTGTTTCAGGGATTCCAACAGAAACCCTGATATAGTGCTGAGTTGAGCGCTGTGTTATTGTGAACTTAGCCTTAGAAGCCACCCAGCCTAACTAAAGTCCTGAATGAGAAGTTACGCTACACTGCACTGATGAGGGGCAAAAAGCTGTCTATAGATGGGTGTCTGGCTTGGCTAATATCCTTAGCATGGTGCAAGGCTCGTTAAAAGGCCAGACATTGACTTTGAGAGTAGCTACCTCCAATAGGCGGCACTAGCGAGAAAGTTTTCTTTAACTGCTCCGGAATAGAGATGTGAACAGAGTTTTATTTAGTTATGGAGTTAGAGTGGGAAAATTGTGTGCCAGCGCCTGCCGAACACATGGGAATATAGTCATCGAGACATAGGAGCTGATTCATTACAACTGGTGTTGTGCACGCCTGTATTAATGAAGGTTTTGCTGGCGTACGATGCGCCTAGTTCATTAAGGCACACGCCAATTAATAAATTTGACACATCTTCACTGTGACATGCGCCTCCTTGCCAGAAATGCTACTCCAGTCAGAGACCGGAGTAGCATTTCTGGCCTAAGAAGCGCAGGCATTTTTAATGAAATTGATGGGTGGGCATGGTCACGTCCTGACTCCTACCAAGCTCCCATTTTGGCAGAGCTGCTTCACGAGTGAAAACAGCAGATGTCGCTAATTTTTGGCGCAGATCCACATTGCATTAAAATTTTGCAACTTTTCAAAGCATTTTACACCAGTTTTATGGCGTGAAAGCTTTGATGACTCGGGCCCCATAGTGATCATGCAATCATTCAGGGCTGGGTTGGCCTGCACCTATCTTGCAGACAAATAATTGTAATGGTTGAATGGATGGGGGGTACTTACATTTACTAGTGTATTTTTTGTTTATGGAGGGGGTATTGCTCTTTTACTCAGACCTTTTCAATGGTTTCCCAGCTTACATCCATTGGGTAGAGCCTTTCATTGACCTGCACCTTCTGCATACTTGAATAGGGGGTACACCTTGAAATACAGGGTGCATACAGAAGAAAATCTCCCATTGGGAATTACCACGTGTTTTTAGTATGAACACTTTGTATATGTTACAGGATGTCTTTAACGTAGATTTGGCTTCGATTTTAGATTTAGCTTATATTTGTGATGTTTTCTAAGGCAAAAAACCGACACCACACAATCATCGATGAGTATTATGTGGGTGTTTTTCACTTTAAAGTCTCTGGGTTTGAGGAAATTTCCCATACAGATCTGTTAAATGATTACAAAAATTGATTTTTTTTTTTTATATTCATTTCGTTCAGACTGCTCTGTGTGTTTTTTTTTTTTTTTTTTTATTTTATAGGAAAATAATAATAAAAAAAAATCTGATACTACTTTGTTGTTTGGATGGTTATGTCTAAAAAGAAACCTGCAGGGCGGAGTATCAAGTAGGCCGCACTGAAGGCACAGTACCATAGAAGTCACCAAAAATATAGTAAAATTTCCCCCCATCACCGCCCCTCTATACAGACGGGTGCTTCTGTTGTTTAGACTGCGCAGGATTACTGTTCAGATCCAGTGTGGATCGCCAGCACCCGGGGCGAGGCAAACATTTTGCGTTCCCTGTATTCCTTTCACCCATCTATTATTGAAAACCTTATTCCCCAGACGCATGTATTGTAGTTTGAGGATGTAATTATTTTTTTAAAAAAACACTAACAATTTTAACAATAAAAAGTTATGGTGTATATTTTATGTAACAATTTTGTTATCTTAGCATTAACCCTAGCCCTAACCCTAAACCTGTCCCTAGCCCTATCTATAGTTTGGGTTAGAAAACGCGTAAAAAACCCATAAAAGCAGCTGTTAGTACTGAATGAATTGAATTGTCTGCACTGCACCTGATTCGGTTCTGTCTTCATTCATTAGCTGCTAATCTTCAGTCATCACGGTTTGCTGCCTATGCAGAGCGCAGCAGTCGAGTTGAGTTTGTCATGGGCTGCTAAGCAGTGACCAATATGACAAAGTTTACTAGATTGTACTGAGCTACAGGTGCGTCTCCCAAAATTAGAATATCATCAAAAAGTTGATTTATTTCAGTTCTCCAATACAAAAAGTGAAACTCATATATTATATAGAGTCATTACACACAGAGTGATCTATTTCAAGTGTTTATTTCTGTTAATGTTGATGATTATGGCTTACAGCCAATGAAAACACAAAAGTCATTATCTCAGTAAATTAGAATAATTTACAAAAACCACCTGCAAAGGCTTCCTAAGCGTTTAAAAAGGTCCCTTAGTCTGTTTCATGACTCTATATAATATGAGTTTCACTTTTTGTATTGAAGAACTGAAATAAATTAGCTTTTTGTTGACATTCTAATTTTGTGAGATGCACCTGTATGTCATTTCGATCGCTCACTGCCTTTTCAGAGTGCAGCAGCCGATAACAAGCTCATCTTGTCTGCTGCACTCTGCATAAACAGCATCGAGCAGTTACTCGCTGCACCGCTCCAAGAAACGGTGCTTTCATGTGCCGATCCTATCACTATGGTGCCGGTACACGACGTGGGGGAATTTATCACCCCTATAAACTTTGGCACCATATGCAAACGGTCCTGTGGCCCCCTATACTACACCACTGTTTAGATCCGTATTATCTGCTTCATAGCTATACAGTTATATGAAAAAGTTTGGGCACCCCTATTAATCTTAAGCTTAATGTTTTCTTAAAATTGGTGTTTTTGCAACAGCTATTTCAGTTTGATATATGTAATAACTGTTGGACACAGTAATGTTTCTGCCTTGAAATGAGGTTTATTGTACTAACAGAAAATGTGCAATCTGCATTCAAACAAAATTTGGCAGGTGAATAAGTATGGGCACCTCACCAGAAAAGTGACATTAATATTTAGTAGATCCTCCTTTTGCAAAAATAACAGCCTCTAGTCGCTTCCTGTAGCTTTTAATGAGTTCCTGGATCCTGGATGAAGGTATTTTTGACCATTCCTCTTTACAAAACAATTCCAGTTCAGTTAAGTTTGATGGTCGCCGAGCATGGACAGCCCTCTTCAAATGATCCCACAGATGTTCAATGATATTCAGGTCTGGGGACTGGGATGGCCATTCCAGAACATTGTAATTGTTCCTCTGCATGAATGCCTTAGTAGATTTGGAGCGGTGTTTTGGATCATTGTCTTGCTGAAAGATCCATCCCCTGCGTAACTTCAACTTTATCACTGATTCTTGAACATTATTGTCAAGAATCTGCTGATACTGAGTGGAATCCATGCGTCCCTCAACTTTAACAAAATTCCCGGTGCCGGCATTGGCCACACAGCCCCAAAGCATGATGGAACCTCCACCAAATTTTACTGTGGGTAGCAAGTGTTTTTCTTGGAATGCTGTGCTTTTTTGCCGCCATGCATAACACCTTTTTGTATGACCAAACAATTCAATCCTGGTTTCATCAGTCCACAGGACCTTCTTCCAAAAAGTAATTGGCTTCTCCAAATGTGCTTTTGCATACCTCAGCCGACTCTGTTTGTGGCGTGCTTTCAGAAACGGCTTCTTTCGCATCACTCTCCCATACAGCTTCTCCTTGTGCAAAGTGCGTTGTATAGTTGACCGATGCACAGTGACACCATCCTCAGCAAGTTGATGCTGCAGCTCTCTGGAGGTGGTCTGAGGATTGTCCTTGACTGATCTCACCATTCTTCTTCTCTGCCTTTCTGATGTTTTTCTTGGCCTGCCACTTCTGGCCTTAACAAGAACTGTCCCTGTGTTCTTCCATTTCCTTACTATGTTCCTCACAGTGGAAACTGACAGGTTAAATCTCTGAGACTGCTTTTTGTATCCTTCCCCTGAACAACTATGTTGAATAATCTTTGTTTTCAGATCATTTGACAGTTGTTTTGAGGAGCCTATGATGCCAGTCTTCAGAGGAGATTCAAACATGAGAACAACTTGCAAGTGGCCACTTTAAGTAGCTTTCTCATGATTGCATACACCTGGCTATGAAGTTCAAAGCTCAATGAGGTTACAAAACCAAAAAAAAGTGCTTTAGTAAGTCAGTAAAAAGTAGGTAGGAGTATTTAAAACAAGAAAATAAGGGTGCCCATACTTATGCACCTGTCAAATTTTGTTTGAATGCAGATTGCACATTTTCTGTTAGTACAATAAACCTCATTTCAAGGCAGAAACATTACTGTGTCCAACAGTTATTACATATATCAAACTGAAATAGCTGTTGCAAAAACACCAATTTTAAGAAAACATTAAGCTTAAGATTAATAGGGGTGCCCAAACTTTTTCATATAACTGTATTTCCTGATAGCAGACACAAACCCGATCATGTTTCATCCTCCTCTCTCTCTTCTTTCTGTATTTTTTTTATTTAGATGTCGGTGAAAACAGTTGTTTAACCAATGGCTGTCACTCCCAAACTCCCCACATGCGCAGTCAGGTCGGCAGAGCATGTATGTGTTACATATGGGGAGAGAGGAGAAAGCAGCTACTAGACACCACTGATGGCAGCTTATCTCCACTAAAGATATAAGAATTAGACACAATATTCAACATGGAAATTGCAAACTAAAAAGGAAAAGTCATTGAATTATGGAAATCACAGGATTGAGAGACCTGTTAATGAGATGCAAATGATGGAAAATTGGAAAGAAAGCTTTCAAAACATTTCCTTTTGTGGTGTTGAAAAACGCCTCCTGGGACACTTTGGAGAAATTGTACCATGACCAAATCAATGTATGGCTGAGCTGCTAGTGTACCTGGAATGAAGACTAGAGGGGTCCGGCTACCGTACATTATGCCATCCCACATCATAATCCCGGGAGTAGGACTTTTGTGATGTTCCTTGAGAAAGGCCTTTTCGTGGCGTTGCCCACAAGGTCTCCAGATCGAGAACGGAGGCTGGAATGGAGGGCTATTGAATAAGTCCTACTTTTTGTCTTGGATGCAGTGGTAGCCGGAGACTGGTGTGAAAGCCACATTGGCCATGCCAAGAAGAGGCCTTCATGAGGGACTGTCACACTAGTCCTACTCCCAAGATTAAGTTGTTGGGTGGTATAATGTACGGCAGCCGGACCACTCTAGTCTTTATTCCAGATACACTAATCGTTCGCCGTTACATTTATTTGGTCGTGGATCCAGTGGTTATTCAACACATCATCACCATGCCGCATGTTGCTCTGGCTACTGTGAGCAGCTTGCATGGCCTAAACGTGCTAACATGGCCTGCAGCATCCTTGGACTTGTTTCTTATCAACATTATCTAGGATGTCATTGGTCGGCAACTGCAAAGGTAGCTGCCAGCAGCGGATCTTGATGCTTTTCCTGCCCAAGTGCATTCAGCACGACAGAACCTTCCTCAGACAACCATTAATAATCTCATTTCATAGCAGCCAAGGTGTGCAACTGCGGAGATTTGTGTGTGGCGCTCATACTCTGTACTGAATAAATTGAAATGTTTTGAAAATCGTGAACATGCCTGAGATTTCCATAACTCCACGACTTTTCCTTCTTGATGTTGTAATTTCAATGATAAGGATTCTATGTTGAAATCCAGCTGCCTGATCGATCATTGTAGTTCTGCTTTTCTGACATATGGTATCGCGGTCTGGTCAGATGAGAACAGCAATTGGCACAGAAGATTTATGCAACCATTCCACTGTGTGAATACATGGCTGGGCTGTTCAGGAAATAGTGCATTTTACCACAATACTGCCAAAACAAAACTATTTATTGCCACCTATATTGAGGCAGCGGCCCTGTAAGTCAGTGTCTTACTCTTTGATGAGCTTTGCAACATTACATAACCAAAATATTTGCCAAGCCAGACACTCCTCTACAGACAGCTGTTTCGAGGTATTCAGTCATGGCCGAAAGTGTTGGCACCCTTGAAATTGCTCCAGAAAATTAAATATTTCTCCCAGAAAATTTTTGCAATTACACACGTTTTGTTATAGACATACGGTATTTGTTTCCTTTGTCTGTGTTGGAACAATACAAAAAAAAACAGAGAAAAAAGACAAATTGGGCAGTTTCACACAAAACCCCAAACATGGGCCGGACAAAATTGTTGACACCCTTAACTTGAAATTTGGTTGCACACCATTTGGAATAAATAACTGCAATCAATTGATTCCAATAACCATCAACAAGCTTCTTACACATCTTAACTGGAATTTTGGACCATTCTTCTTTTGCAAACTGCTCCAGGTCTCTCATATTTGAAGGCGCCTTCTCCCAACAGCAATTATATGATCTCTCCACAGGTGTTCAATGGATTTAGATCTGGACTCATTGCTGCCACTTCAGAACTCTCCAGCGCTTTGTTTCCATCCATTTCTGGGGGCTTCTTGAAGTGTGGGGTCACTGTCCTGCTGGAAAACCTATGACCTAGGACGCAAATCCAGCTTTCTGACACTGGGCACTACATTGCGACCCAAAATCCATTGGTAATCCGATTTCATGATGCCTTGCACAAAGTCAAGACACCCAGTGCCAGAGACAACAAAATAACCCCAAAACATCTTTAAACCTCCACCATACTTGACTGTGGGTACTGTGTTCTTTTACCATTTCATTTTCGGTAAACAGTAAAATGATGTGCATTAACAAAAAGCTCTATCTTGGTCTCATCTGTCCACAAGACGCTTTCCCAGAAGCATTTTGGCTTACTCACTTAAGGTATGTGCCCACGATGCAGATTTGATGCAGAGCGTTTTTGCCTCTCCCTGGCAGAAAAAATACATGCAGATTTACATGCGTTTTTTTCTGCCAGGTAGAAGCTTTTTTTCAGCGTTTTCACATGCATTTTTTCAAGCACTTTTCCAAGCGATTTTGAGCATCATTTGGAAAAGTGCTTGACAAGTTGGTCACACAATATAAATCCATGCAACTGGCATGGATTTATATTGTGTGACCAACTTAGATGCTTTAAATGCTGCATCTATAGTAAAAAAAAGAATTAAAAATGTAAAAATAAAAAAACCTGTCTACTCATCTCTCCGGTCTCCTCCCGCCAGCAGCGATCCTCTCTCCTCGGCGTCCCGCGGTGTACTGACAGGACCTGCGGTGACGTCATTTAGTCATCTGATGGTCACGCGGCTATCACCTGACCACTGACGTCAGCGATCGCGTGACCATCAGCTGATTAAATGATGTCACCGCAGGTCCTGCCAGTACACCGCGGGACGCCAAGAGAGGATCGCCGCCAACGAGAGGGAAGGCCGTGTTGGACTTAATATTGACTAATAGGCCTGATAGAATAACTGAGGTACAGATAGGGGGGCACCTAGGTAATAGCGATCATAATATTATCAATTTCAAAATGCCCTTCAGTAGGGTTATCAATAAGGGAACAACAAAAACATTAAACTTTAGGAGGGCGAAGTTTGATCAGCTGATAGAAAACCTTCAACTTATAGACTGGGACAAAGTTCTTAATCAAGGAAATACGAATAGTAAATGGGAAACCTTCAAAAGAATTCTGAATACTCAGTGCGAGAGGTATATACCGTATGGGAATAAAAGGGCCAGAAATAAGAGGAAACCAATATGGTTGAACAAGAACGTAAAAGGGGCGTTAAATAGCAAAAAAGAGGCATTCAAGAGATTAAAACCGGAAAACAGTAAGGAGGCACTAAAGTGTTACAAGGAAAAAACGAGAACCTGTAAAAAACAAATAAAAATAGCGAAGGAGGAAACAGAGAGACGTATTGCTAGGGAAAGTAGATCAAATCCCAAACTGTTCTTTACGTATATAAATAGTAAAAGGATTAAATCGGATAATATTGGACCGATAAAAAGTGATGAAGGCAAAATCATAGAGAAAGATGAGGATAAAGCTAATCTATTAAATAATTTTTTTTCGACAACTTTCACAAAGGAAATAGAACTAACAGGAGAAATGAGAAGTGACAAACTTAATCCTCCACTAAGTATGACAAATCTAACCCAAGCTGGGGTACAGAAACGCCTCAGTAACATTAAAATAAACATATCACCAGGACCTGATGGCATACACCCACGGGTATTAAGGGAACTAAGTGATGTGATAGACAGACCGTTATATCTTATATTTAAGGACTCTGTTGAGACTGGGTCTGTGCCACTTGATTGGCGACAGGCGAATGTAGTGCCAATATTCAAAAAGGGAGCAAAAAGTGACGCCGGAAACTATCGGCCGGTGAGTCTGACGTCCGTTGTGGGCAAAATTTTTGAAAGCTTCATTAAAGAGGCAATTACGGAGCATCTTGATGCTAATAATCTTTTAATCCCGAACCAACATGGATTCATGAGGAATCGCTCCTGCCAAACAAACCTGATTGACTTCTACGAGGAGGTTAGCTCTCGATTAGATCAGGGGGAACCAGTGGATGTCGTGTATCTCGACTTCTCAAAAGCGTTCGATAGCGTGCCACATAATAGGTTGGTATACAAAATGAGAATGATGGGGCTGGGGGAAAATGTCTGCAAGTGGGTAGCTAACTGGCTAAAGGATAGAAGGCAGAGGGTGGTTATAAATGGAATATACTCAGATTGGGTAAGCGTCACTAGTGGGGTACCACAGGGGTCTGTACTAGGCCCAATGTTATTTAATATCTTTATTAACGACATAGTCAACGGGATAAATAGTAAAATATCAATATTTGCAGATGACACAAAGTTATGTAAAACAATTAATACAAAAGAGGACAGTGCAGACCTACAGAGGGATTTGGATAAGCTGGGTAGGTGGAGCATTAAATGGCAAATGAGGTTTAACGAGGAGAAATGTAAGGTCATACATATGGGAAGGAAAAATGGAAGTCACCAGTACTCACTGAATGGGAAATCATTGGGGAATTCAGAGATGGAGAAGGACTTGGGCATCTTGATTGATAGCAAACTAAATTGGAGTGCCCAAAGTCAGGCGGCTGCTGTAAGGGCAAACAGGGTAATGGGATGTATCAGAAGAGGTATAGCTGCAAAGGATGAGAACATTGTTCTTCCACTGTACAAAGCACTGGTCAGACCACACTTGGAATACTGTGCTCAGTTATGGGCCCCAATATATAGAAAGGATATAAATGAGCTTGAAAACGTACAAAGGAGGGCAACAAAATTAATAAAGGGAATGGAGGGACTGCAATACCCAGAGAGGTTGGCAAAACTAGGACTATTCAGCCTGGAAAAGAGAAGGTTGAGGGGGGACATAATAAATGTGTACAAATATGTTAGGGGACAGTATAGAGATCTTGCCCGGGATTTGTTCAAAAGGAGGGATATTACGGTAACAAGAGGGCACTCACTAAGACTGGAAGAGAAAAGGTTTCAGCACCAGCATAGGAAGGGGTTCTTTACGGTAAGAGCAGTGAGAATATGGAATTCACTGAGTGAGGAGACGGTAATGTCGGATTCACTACACCAGTTCAAGCGGGGACTGGATGCTTTTCTAGATACCAGGCAGATTTCAGCATATACTTAAAAATAGAATAAAATAGAAAGTTGATACAGGGATTTATTCTGACTGCTGGTTTCAGAGTCGGGAGGGAATTTTTCCTCAGGTGAAGATTGGCTAAATCATTTGGGGTTTTTGCCCTCCTCTGGATCAACTTTAGCAATTACAGAACTAACAGGTTGAACTTGATGGACGCAAGTCTTTATTCGGCTTTACAAACTATGTAACTATGTATATGTGAGCTGTGAGGTCTTACATAGACAGGTGTGTGCCTTTCCATATCGAGTCCTATCAGTTTAATTAAACACAGCTGGACTCCAATGAAGGATTAGAACCATCTCAAGGAGGATCACAAGGAAATGGACAGCATGTGGCTTAAATATGAGTGTCTGAGCAAAGGGTCTGAATTTTTCAGTCAAGATGGGGTGCAGAGTGTACTTTAATGAGAAAAAAATGAACTTTTTAGAATTTACCAAATGGCTGCAATGTAACAAAGAGTGAAAAATTTTAAGGGGTCTGAATACTTTCCGTACCCACTGTACATTTTGGCACACTGCAGTCTAGCTTTTTATGTCTCTGTGTCAGCAGTGTGGTCCCCCTTGGTCTTTCCATTGTGTTTAATTTCATTCAAATGTCGATGGATAGTTTGCACTGACACTGATGCACCTATAGGACAGCTTGAATTTTTTTAGAACTTGATTGAGGCTGCTTATCCACCATCCAGATTATCCTGCATTGCAACCTTTCATCAATTTTTCTTTGCCTTCCATGTCCAGGGAGATTAGCTACAGTGCCATGGATTGTAAGCTTCTTGATTATGCTGCGTACTGTGGACAAAGGTGCATCAAGATCTCTGGAGATGGACTTGAAATCTTGAGGTTGTTGATATTTTTCAACAATTTTGGTTCTCAAGTCCACAGACAGTTCTCTTCTCCTCTCTCTGTTCTCCATGCTTGGCGTGGCACACACAGACACACAATGCAAACACTGAGTCAACTTCTCCCCTTTTTATCTGGTTTCAGGTATTATTTTCATATTGCCCGCACCTGTTACTTGCCACAGGTGAGTTTGAAAGAGCATCACATGCTCTAAGCAAAGTTGTTTACACACAAGTTTGGAAACATGCCAACAATTTTGTCCAGCTCATTTTGGGGGTTTTGTGTGAAATTATGTCCAATTTTTCATTTTTCCACATTTTTTTGTGTTGTTCCAATACACACAAAGGAAATAAACATGTAATTGCAATAATTTTCTGATAGAAATTATGGAACAATTGCAAGGGTGCCAACACTAAGCCATGACTGTAGTTTCCTATGGAAAAATGCCAATAAAGACTCCACATTCCACTGGTCTCAATGACAGCCAGTCCCACCTAACCCTCCAAACCACAATACAGGACATAATAAGACAGTGACAGTACAGGATTTCCTGCAGTTTTATTAGACATGAAGTCACAGAAGATCTATCCTTTATTAGATTACAACTTAATTTATTGATATTTTTCCACTTCCTTTTCCTAAATTGATATTTTCTCCAGTCTGGAAGTTTGGACCTTGCATGTTAATGAAAGTCTCCAGTGAATATGGACTGCACCATGATACCTTGCTAGACATGACCGATACTGTAAAGGGCTCACAGTGTACATCCTCTGCTCATATGCCTTGATAGGGCTCATGGACCGGTGAGCCGGTATAGTGGCTCTTTGCAGGGCTCCTCTCCGCTGTGCATTACATGGATGCGCCACTGAAGTCGGGATCTGTGATGTAATATGTTGGAAGGTCGGTATCTACTGCCTGACATTGGTATCAAAGGTGGGAGAAAAAGACCTTGAATTATAAGAAGGCAGAAACTCCTGCAGATCAGTGTCTGACCCAAAGATCTTAACAGCTTATTAAATTATAAGAAAAATATGGATTTCTCTGGAAAAAGACATTAGATTGCAGATATCAAAGTGTGACTTTATTCAGCTTCCTATGATCTGCATGCTCATATAGACAACTTAGGAGGGGTGATCCCACTGACAGATTCCCTTTAAGAACACCGGCATTGTTTTTCCTCTTTTTTGGCAAGTATGCGACCGCCATTTTTTTTTATTTGTATGTATAAAATAGTGAGACGCTTCCAAGCAGAAGCCGCAAGGATGGTCAGGTCACTTCTTATACAGTGGTATGAAAAAGTGTTTGCCCCCTTCCTGATTTCTTTTATTCTTTTGCATGTGTGTCACACTTAAAGGGAACCTGTCCCCGGGTTTGACGGATATGAGGTACGGCCACCATCTTTCAGCCCTTATATACTATATTCTATAATGCCGTATATATGCCCCCAACCTGACCTGCAAGACAAGAAAAAAAGCTTTGACTATACTCACCTGCGGGGCGGTCCGGTCCGAGGGGTGTCGCTGGTCCTGGTCCGGCACCTCTCTTCTTCTTGCGATGCCGTCCTTCTTGCTTTGCGTGGAGGACGAGTCCCCACGTCATCCACACAGTCTCCCCGGCATCGCGCTCCTGCACAGGCGTACTTCTCTGCCCCGACGAGGAAAGAGCAAAGTACTTTAGTGCGCATGTGCCGGGAAAGGTCAAAGAGCCCCGGCGCATGCGCACTGCATTACTTTGCTCTGCCCTCATACTTCTGAGTGATTTTTAGCTCTTATTCAGGCAGGATATCACGCGAACCCTCCTGAAAAATCCATTGTTTGCACATACCCTTACAAAGTTTCCCAAACGCCTTCACATAAAGTCATGTATCTTAAATTGCTTTCAAAGTTCATGAGATAAAAAGAGAATAATTTCTTTGGCATTTCACGTCTTTGCATACTATACTTTGTGGGTGCTTTTGGCAATGATTCATGCTGCAATTTTGTGAATCGTGTTTATCTTTCAATGTTTCCTTCATAAAGAGGCAAATCCCATCACGTAAATCTCCGGGCACAATCATCAGGGTGGTTCTAAATGGGAAACTATAAAGTATATTTATAGGCCGTTCTTTTACTTACCCAAACTCTGAGTCAGCGTGTGTTAAATTATTAGTTTGTAGTGAAAAAAAGTGGTACACACCAATAATGAATTTGCCATAAATATGTCTTAAAAAAAAGCTTTGCATCAAAATTTTGGTGCAAACTACACAAAGAAAACAAGTGCAGCCACCATAGAAAATGTTGGCCGCATTCTGCAAATTAAGTATAGGTATAAACATGGAACAAAATCAGTTCAGATTTGTAGCCTGAATGGAAGTAGATGCCGTAAGAAGCTTTGTGAAGAACTGCATAAGATTGAGCCTTAAGACTAATTCAGATGTCAGTGTTTTATGGTAAATAAAAAAAAGAAGAACTGAGTCTCATCAGTGATTTTCATCAGAGTTTCATCAGGTTTTTTTCACTTATGAGAAAAAAAAAAAGTTTCTCCACCTTCTCCTATCTGTCAGTGAAAAATAGACAGCACACAGATGGCATCCGAGCGCTGTCTGATTTTTTCACGGACCTATAGACTTTGAGAGTTTGATCCAACATTCGGATCAATATCGGACATGTCTTCACAATTTTGCACAGACCACTCAGTCTGCACAAAATCACTGACATGTGAACAGACCCATAGACTATCACTGGTACGAATGCAATCCGTGAAAAACATGGATAGCACTCATACATGAAAAACCGATGTGTGAATGTGCCCTTAGAGACTATCTAGAATAGAAAACCTGAAACTTTGATAAAGGGAATCACCTGAGGAACCACATAAGGAACCAGGCATCCAAACTACTGACCACCAGAGACAAAGACAATAAACCACAGGATTCGTCACTAAACCTATGGGTAACAGGAACTAGGAAATACTGGCTTTAGGGCCAGAATCACCAAACCAATGAGAGAGCAAGGGGTTAGAAACAGAAATGGCAGGCACTAGGGAAGGGACAACCAAACCAAAGAGAGAGCAAGGGGTCAGAAACAAGAACAGGAACAGCAGGCACTAGGCAAGGGACAACCAAACCAAAGAGAGAGCAAGGGGTCAGAAACAAGAACAGGAACAGCAGGCACTAGGCAAGGGACAACCAAACCAATGAGAGAGCAAGGGGTCAGAAACAGAAATGGCAGGCACTAGGCAAGGGACAACCAAACCAATGAGAGAGCAAGGGGTCAGAGACAAGAACAGGAACAGCAGGCAGTAGGCAAGGGACAACCAAACCAATGAGAGAGCAAGGGGTCAGAAACAAGAATAGGAACGTCCGGCACTAGGCAAGGGACAACCAAACCAATGAGAGAGCAAGGGGTCAGAAACAGAAATGGCAGGCACTAGGGAAGGGACAACCAAACCAAAGAGAGAGCAAGGGGTCAGAAAGAAGAACAGGAACAGCAGGCACTAGGGAAGTGACAACCAAACCAAAGAGAGAGCAAGGGGTCAGAAACAAGAACAGGAACAGCAGGCACTAGGCAAGGGACAACCAAACCAATGAGAGAGCAAGGGGTCAGAAACAAGAACAGGAACAGCAGGCACTAGGCAAGGGACAACCAAACCAATGAGAGAGCAAGGGGTCAGAAACAAGAACAGGAACAGCAGGCACTAGGCAAGGGACAACCAAACCAATGAGAGAGCAAGGGGTCAGAAACAAGAACAGTAACAGCAGGCACTAGGGAAGGGACAACCAAACCAATGAGAGAGCAAGGGGTCAGAAACAAGAACAGGAGCAGCAGGCACTAGGGAAGGGACAACCAAACCAATGAGAGAGCAAGGGGTCAGAAACAAGAACAGGAACAGCAGGCACTAGGCAAGGGACAACCAAACCAATGAGAGAGCAAGGGGTCAGAAACAGAAATGACAGGCACTAGGGAAGGGACAACCAAACCAAAGAGAGAGCAAGGGGTCAGAAAGAAGAACAGGAACAGCAGGCACTAGGGAAGTGACAACCAAACCAATGAGAGAGCAAGGGGTCAGAAACAAAAACAGGAACAGCAGGCACTAGGGAAGGGACAACCAAACCAATGAGAGAGCAAGGGGTCAGAAACAGAAATGGCAGGCACTAGAGATGTGACAACCAACCAGTGGTCACTGGATACTATGCTTCAAAATCAATGGTATCAATCCAAAAACAGAAAGAATGAACCTGTCTCTTCTTAAAGAGCAACAAAATCTTCTGAGGTTCTCAGTAACACTCAGAAGATCCCTGAATGCGCACAGGTTTCCATGAGCGCGCATACACAGCAGAGTATGGACGCAGTTGAAAGTCTATAGTTCTGATTTATCAAAGCCAATGTTTTGGTGTAAAGAGCTTTCAAAAGATGAAAGTCTTGGCGCAACTAACATTTTGCAACTCTTGGCCTTCTCACTCCATTTTTACCCAGCTCCAACAAATGGACGGAGCTGTGGCGTGGTGACCGCCGCTCGTCAAATTCATAATGAGCAGTGGCATTCACTACGCCACAAATCTTACTCCAGCAGGGACTGGAATGAGATTTGTGGTGAGGCACATACAGAGGTGTATGCCATTCGCCTGACACTCTTGACTCCTGAAGATGCATTTGCCTGTTTATGAATCAGGAGTGACTGACTCCTCATCAAGACCAGTGTGAACAACGGTCTTGGTGAATAGGGCGTTATGACTTTCTATTGCATCCATACGGTCTCCTGAGATCAGCATGTTTCAGTGATCTTTTGAGCGATTGGTGAAGTTCTCTGGACACACTCTCCCTGATATTCATGCAACTAAAGTGGCTGAAAAATATTTTTAAAAAAATGTGTGAAATGTTTACTTACTCTTTTAAAATATTCTTTTATCAGTCATATACAAAGTAAACATAATCGGTACAAGGAAAACCACCACTGGAAACACTATTTGCCTATAGATTGGAAGTACATAAAGACTTGTGCAAATATAATGACAGAGTTAAAAAAAACACATTTATATGTGAGCTAGAAATAGTAACAATACCGGCTATTCACATGGCTAATAATAGTGGAAAAGAGTATTAACAGCATAATACCAGTGAATGAGTCAGAGTTTACCTTGGCACTGAAGAGTCCCTGTGCCCCAACATGCGTTTCTCCCTGCCCTGCTACATATAAATGTATAACCCAAAATTATATGTAGGGAATAAAAAACTATGAACACCTAGTTAAGTGTGATAAGCTTCCTCTGTTTGCAGCATGACAGAGTGCACAGTTCAGGTCGGTGGCTCCACCATGCTGCTAGTCCAAACTGTCAGTCTTCAGGAGAACACCGCCCCCAGTAAGCGGCTGGCAGGGGAATGGTGCGCTCCTGAAGACTGATCTTCAGAAAAACTCCTTTAATAGCTGTGGATAAAAGTATAGCATATATATTTAAAGGGTTATTCTCAACATAGCACTTCACCGCTCCCCTGACTCCCAGGTTAATGGCTTGCTGAGAGGGTGGTGTGATCCGGAAGCGCTATCTTAAAGAAGCACTTCATCAAAGTTTTTATCCTCTTAATATATTGCAGTCATCATATTATATAGCACTGTGCACTTACAATTGCTCATTTTGTCTTTCTACCCAGTTAATTCTTCTGTCTGCTCTATGTAGAAAAAGGAAGTCTCTTCTCCCTGCATTTATCATCCCCCTCTTCAACTCTTGACCCAGCTGCTCCCTCCTCCCCTGCCATTGACTTTTGCAGTGACTCATGACTGGTGCAGGGAAAATTGACCTCCTGTTTCTGCATAGAGCTTAGAAGGATTCAGCTAGTCAGTTTTTAATCACGTGATGTTATAGCCCTAGTGAAAAAGAGAAGAATTAGCTGGGTAGAAAGGCAAAATGAGCAATTGTAAGTACACAGTGCTATATAATATGATGACTGCAATATATTAATAGGATAACAATTTTGATAGGTGGGCTTCTTTAAGAATAACCCTTTAGTGTATTATGCATATCCTAGGTACAATCATGGCCAGAAGGTTCATACATTTGGTCCATAATTGACTTACCCATAAACATACTTTAAATATACAAAATGATACAGGAAAAATATATTTTTGTATCATGCTAGTCATGTCTGATGGAGAGACCTGAGTAGTCTCGAAAGTTTGCTAATTGTTATCATCTTTTCAGTTAGGTTAGTCATTAAAAGGTAAGAACAACTGAGGACTCTCACTTCTTAATATTATTCTATATACGAAAATGGAAACCCATTTAAAATACCATTCAATACTTGAAAAAAACTACTGGACAACTATGAGGCCTAAGAGTCAAACCCAAAAAGTAAAAGGGTACAACTACCACTAACTAACACTAGTCAATACTCACGGATAAGCCATGAGGCTGGGTAGTCAAGAGGTCCGAGGTCAAAAGCCAAGAGAGTACGTCATAGACAAAGGAGCGAGACTAAGTCGTAGTCAGGAAACAGTCCGAGGTCAATATTCCAAGAAGGTAGAGGATCACGACAAAAGGGCTAGGCAAAAGGGTGGTCAAGACAAATCCTAGGTCGGGCAGCAAAGATCAGAATACAAGACAAGGAGCAAAGAGCAAGCACACACCTCATGAGCAAGGCTACAATTGTCAGCAAAGGCAGAGAGCTGACTAAATATCCAGGTAATTACTCTGGACAAGAGACACATGGATGGAGCCACGGCACACGCTAGTCCTGATTGGACTGCTAATCTGTCATTCCAGACACTGACAGTTCAGCATGCCCCACCATCCTATTGGACGGCTGAGCTGTCCATCACAATACTGACAGCTCAGCATGCCCCAGAATCCTATTGGACGGCCGAGCTGTCCATCACCATACTGGCAACTCAGCACGCCCCATTCCTAGATTGGACCGCAGAACTCTCATTCACTGTGTCCAGACACTCAGATAGGAGGAATCGTGACACCAGATACTATTTGAGGAAAAATCTGTGAGCATCCACATGGTATTATCGTCCAGGATGAAAAAAACAGAGAAGTCCAGAGGCATGTTGGTAAGTAGGGACTCCCTGGATGACAAATCCGGTGTTGCGTGTATTAGAAGTAGCCAAGACATTGGATGGACAGACTTCATAAAGCCAATAATTATATCTTCATAGGAAGAAACCCTAACCGCATGAGCAGCAGTTGATATATTTCTTCTGATCCCACTACAAGGGAAAAGATTAGTATGAAAGTATGACAAGTGAATAGTGTGACAAGCCGGGAGACTGGGTAATCAAAAGATCCAAGGTCAGAAGCCAGAAGGGTAAGTCAAAGACAGAGGCGTGATACAAAAGAATAGTTAGGTCATGGTCCAGGAGTCAAAATACCAGGAAGACAGCGTATCAAGCAAAGGGTTAAAGGAAACGGATGGTCAGAAAGAGGTCCAAGGTCAGGCAGCAGTAGATCAGAGCACAGAGCAAAAAGGCTAACATACACCAGGGAGCAAGAAGCTAGAATTGGCACTAATCTGAGGCAGAGAGCTGGCTAAATAACCAAGTAATTATCTGAACAGGAGACACATGAATGAAGCTCAAGCAATACCCTAACTCCGATTGGACGGCTAAACTGTCAATCAAGACACTGACAGCTCAGCACGCCCCAGCATCTGAATGGGCAGCTGAGCTGTTCATCAAATACTGACAACTCAGCATGCCCCTGCTCTTGATTTAACGGCAGACAGTAATTTACTGTATCCAGACACACAGAAAGGTGGATTTGTGATAGTACAGAAGAGGGGGCCACCGGACCCCCAGGTTTCCCAGGAAACCTAAGATGGAAGCCTTGACCAGACGATCAGCCTTTACAGCTCGAGCTGGAACCCAGGATCTCTCCTTCGGTCTGTATCCCTTCCAATGGATGAGATACTGGAGGGAGTTACGGACTTTCCAAGAATCAACAATTTTTTGCACCTCGTACTCTAAATTGTCATTGACAGAAACCGCAGGAGTCGGGGATGAGGGAGACAAAACCGATGGTACAAACTTCTTTAACAGTGATCTATGGAACACATTCGAGATGCGAAAAGATGGAGGGAGATTTAATCTAAAAGCCACCGGATTAACTACCACCAAAATTTCATATGGACCAATAAACTTAGGACCCAACTTTGCTGAAGGCATTTTCAATTTAATATTTTTGGATGACAACCAAACCTTATCACCTATTTTGAATATGGAGCCCGTCGAACGTTTCCTATCGGTCTTCCGTTTTTGGCGAAGCTGAACCACCTCAATATTTTTCTGAACTTCACTCCAGACATCTCCAAGTTTCTGTAAGGCAACCTCTTCTCCAGGACACCCTGAACGCATCCTAGAGAATTCACAAAAATGGGGATGAAAACCATAATTACAAAAAAAAGGGGAGATTCCAGTAGACTGGTTAACTCAACTGTTAAACACAAACTCAGCAAGGGGTAAGAATAAGGACCTGTCCTCCTGCTGAGCCGCAATAAAACACCTAAGAATTTGTTCCAACGATTAATTTGTCTTCTCTGTCTGACCGTTGGTCTCAGGGTGGTAACCAGAGGAAAATGACAAATCTATCCCCAGTTTCTTACAAAAAATCTCTCCAGAATTTGGAGATAAATTGCACCCCCTATCAGATACAACGTTTAAAGGAATTCCATGCAACCTTACCACATGATTGATAAACAACCTGGAAAGTGTTTCAGATTTGGGTAACCCTGATAAAGGAACAAAATGTGCCTGTTTACTGAATCGGTCAACTACCACCCAAATAGCAGTCCCTCCCGACAAAGGCAAATCTGTGATGAAATCCATGGACAAATAAGTACATGGTCTTTCTGGAATTGGCAATGGAACCAATTCACCAGACAGCCGGCTATGACAGACTTTAGCGCGTGCACAAACCTCACAAGCAGATGCAAAATCTGTAATATTATTAAACATGGATGACCGCCAAGAGTCTAGCAATTGCTTTCTGCATAGTAGTGACCCTGGGGTGACCACTCAAGACGGAATCATAAAACTTCTGCAACAGACGTAATCTTAGATATATAGGCACAAATAATATAGATCCTGGAGTAGCAGAATGAGCTAACGACTGGATCTCACGGATCTCTGCTTCCAACTCTGAGGAAACCATAGAAATCACAATACCCTGAGGAAGAATGGAGGATGGAGGTTCTGGAGTAGAAACTGAATCAAGGCTGCGTGACAAAGCGTCAGCCTTAACATTCTTGGACCCCAGCCTGAATGTGATGGAAAGATTGAATCTAAAAAAAAATAAGGACCATCTGGCCTGTCTTGGGGTTAAACGTTTAGCAGATTCAATATAAGCTAAATTTTTATGATCCGTCACAACAGTGACCCGATGAATAGCTCCCTCCAAAAAATGCCTCCATTCTTCAAAAGCTAACTTTACAGCAAGCAGCTCACGATTCCCAACATTATAATTTCTCTCAGCAGACAAAAATTTCCTAGAAAAAAATACAAATGGCTGTAAATTGGTCAGAGTTTTAGGTCCTTGATGTTATGTTCTGCTACCAGAGCTAAGGAAAGAGAGGAAATCTGTCCCTACGATAGAACTCAGCTGAATCCCTACGATGTAACAGGGAACCTGATCCTGCGATCAGACCTGCTAAAGTCCTAAGCTAGTCTGTACGGAGACCTATAGATGTGGGGAAGGAATCCCTACAAGTACTAAGGACTGGGAGGAAAATGGGACACCTTCTAACAGAAATAGTAGCAGACAGACAAACAAACAAAATATATAGAACACTGAGGTCCGTAGACCAAGCAAACTAACAGAGTTAGATACAGAGCACAGGCTAGCTAGAAAGTAGTTATACAATGAAGTCCAGCAAAGCCAGAAGGGCGGAGCAGGATTAAATAGGCCAACGAGGTCATGTGACCAGCAAAGGAAAAAACCTAAGAGCAAGGTTCTAACAGTACCCCCCCTTCTAAGAGGATCCTCCGGATCCCCTAGGACCAGGCTTATCAGGAAATCTCCTGTGAAACGCTCTGATAAGTCTGGACGCGGAAACATCATCTGACCTCACCCAAGAGTTATCCTCGGGTCCGAAACCTTTCAAGGCCACCAGATACTGCAAACTACCTCTATACCGTCTAGAGTTAAGGATGCGAGAAATTTCATATTCCCCGTCCTCCACCACCGGAGGAACAGAGGCAGAGGCGTCACCATCCGACACAACAGCTTTTTTTAACAGAGAGACATGAAATACCGGATTAATTCTCCAGGAGGTAGGAACCTCCAACCTAACAGCAGATTGGTTGACAACCTGAAGCACCTTAAAGGGCCCTACAAACTTGGGACCCAATTTCTTAGAAGGAATCCTCAACCGCAGATTCCTAGAGGACAACCAAACCATGTCACCAACAGCGAACAAAACCTCCTGTCGTTTCCTATCAAAGTAGTCTTTAGATTTTCTGTTGGCCTCCTGAAGATTACCACGCACATCCGTCCAAACTCTCTCCAAATCACCGGAAAAATTCTCCTCCTCAGGCACGGCAGATCCCAACTTGGAGAACGACCCAAACGACGGATGTCTCCCAGAACAACAAAAAAAAGGCGAACAACCAGCAGAAGAAGATGTATGATTGTTCAGAGCAAATTCAGCAAGTGGCAGAAACTCAGACCACCCCTCTTGATTGTCTGCCACAAAACAACGCAAGAACTGCTCAACATCCTGGTTTTTCCTTTCTGTCTGGCCATTAGATTCAGGATAATATCCGGACGAGAACGACAGATGAACTCCCAAACTGTCACAAAAGGCACGCCAAAAACGAGCCACGAACTGAGGACCCCTATCAGAAACAATGTCAGTAGGAACGCCATGAAGTCTGACAATTTCCTTGACAAAGGCCTTAGCGAGAGTTTTAGCGCAGGGCAGTTTGACGAAGGGAACCAAGTGACACATCTTGCTAAAACGGTCCACGACCACCCAGATGACAGTAAAACCCTCAGAGGGGGGAAGGTCAGTTATAAAGTCCATAGCCAAATGTGTCCAAGGAGCATTAGGAACCTCCAAAGGACAAAGCAACCCCGCAGCAGGAGTATGTGAGGACTTAGATCTAGCACATATAGTACATTGACGCACCCACTTAATGACTTCCTTCTGCCATCCAGGCCACCAAAAACTGCGACCCACCAGTCTCTTGGTCTCAGAGATTCCGGGATGACCTGCCAACCGAGATTCGTGACACTCAATAAACAAATCTCTCCTAAAGGTCCCAGGCACAAACAACCTCCCATGAGGAGTGTTAGATGGGGCATTCTCCTGTGCTTTAAGAATCTCGTCTTCCAAAACGGAGTCCAAAGCAGCTATCACAACACCTTCTTGTAAAATGTTCTCCTCTTTCTCAGCACCGACTATGGGAGAAAAACTGCGAGACAAGGCATCCGCCTTAACATTCTTAGTACCAGGGATGTAAGTAACGGAGAAATTAAACCGCGAGAAAAACAGTGCCCACCTAGCCTGACGGGCATTCAGGCGCTTGGCAGCATCAAGATATATCAGATTTTTATGATTCGTAAGAACCTGAACGGGAAATTCCGCACCTTCCAAGAAGTGGCGCCAGTGTTCAAATGCGAGTTTAATAGCCAATAATTCCCGATTACCAATATCGTAATTCAGTTCAGTCTCCGAAAATTTTTTTGAAAAAAAGGCACAGGGATGTAATCCATCCCCGTTATCCTGAGACAATACTGCGCCAACCCCCACCGAAGAAGCATCAACCTCAACCAAAAACGGCTTAGTCACATCAGGCTGCATAAGGATGGGAGCAGAGGTGAACCTCTCCTTGAGATACACAAAAGCTTCAATGGCCTCAGAAGACCACTGAACCGCATCAGCACCTTTCCTGGTGAGATCGGTCAGAGGTTTGACAATACTAGAAAAATTTTTTATGAATTTTCTGTAATAATTGGCGAAACCTAAAAACCTCTGTATCGATTTCAAACCAATAGGCCTAGGCCATTCCTGTACAGCTTGAACTTTAACCGGGTCCATCTCAAAACCTTCGCTGGAGATAATGTAACCCAAAAAACTAATTCTCTGTACAGCGAACTCACATTTCTCCAGCTTAGCAAAAAGCGAATTGTCCATTAACAATTGTAATACCTCACGTACGCTCCGCCAATGAGACTCCAGATCCGGCGAATAAATCAAAATGTCATCCAAATACACAACCACATTTTTGCCGATCAAAGGTCTAAGGATGTCATTAATAAGATTCTGAAAAAATGCAGGAGCATTAGTAAGACCAAAAGGCATAACCAGATTCTCAAAATGACCCACAGGAGTGTTAAAAGCAGTCTTCCATTCGTCACCCTCCTTCATGCGCAACAGATTGTATGCCCCCTTAAGGTCAATTTTAGAGAACCACTTGGCCCCCACTAACTGGTTAAACAGATCAGGAATCAATGGCAGTGGGTAAGGATTGCGTACAGTAATTTTGTTAATCTCACGAAAATCCAGACAAGGACGTAAACCGCCGTCCTTTTTTTTTACAAAAAAAAATCCAACCGCCACAGGAGACTTAGAGGGCCTAATGTGACCGGCGGCCAAACTTGTCTGTATGTATTCCTCCAAAGCCTTCCTCTCAGGAATAGTAAGGTTAAATAAACGACTTTTAGGAAGAGTCGCTCCAGGGACAAATTCAATAGAACAATCATAGTCTCTATGGGGAGGCAAAACCTGCGATTCCTTCTCAGAAAAAACTCTCCAAAAATCCTGAATAGGAACAGGCAATTCTCCCCTATCCAAAGCTGCAATACGCCCGTTACAACACTTGTCATAACATTTATGGCTCCAGGATTTAATTTCATTGGTAGACCAATCCAGTACAGGATTGTGAAATTTTAACCAGGGCAATCCCAATATTACTGGAGAAGGCAAGTTATTCAAAACTACCAAATCCAATTTCTCATGGTGAACACCATTAATAGTGAGAGGAAATTCACAGACCTTGAGAGTAACATTCTTCAAAGGGGAACCATCCACAGAAACCACAGCAATGGGGGATGATAAAGGTTCGGGTTTTAAATTGAGTCTTTCCAAGAATCCCCCATCAATTACATTCAGAGTAGACCCACAATCAACAAACACCCGAAATTCCATTAATTTTTCCTGAGCAATCGTGGAAGCAGCTAAAAATACACCCTTGGAATTTAAACAGGCAATACGGGCATGACTGACCATTTTTTTTTCTTTCTTCATACGAAGCTCACAGCCTTTAATCAAATGACCAGATTTTCCGCAATAGAAACACAAGCCTTCAGAAAATCGACGGTCTTTTCTTGAGAGCGAGGTGCCACCGATCCAATCTCCATCGATTCACCACTGTTAGTACACACATTCTCATAACCAGAAACTGACATAGCAGAGGATTTGCTCTCATTAACCCTTGCACGCAGTCTCCTATCCACCCGTATAGCTAATTGCATAGCCTGTTGCAAATCTTCAGGTGTAGGATAAGCAATTAGCAGGTCTTTAACCCTTTCATTGAGCCCAGCAAGAAATAGACTTTTCAGAGCAGAATCGTTCCACCCTGTTTGAGTAGACCAACGACGGAAATGAGTACAATATTTTTCCACATTACCTGATCCCTGTCTCAAACGTCTTAACTCAGTCTCAGCTGATGCGACACGGTCAGGATCATCATATAATAGTCCCAAAGCAGAAAAAAAACTATCCACTGATCTGAAGCATGTATCACTAGGTTGCAAAGAAAAGGCCCACTCCTGAGGCTCTTTGCGCAAAAGTGACATTATGAACCCTATGCGCTGGGATTCATCCCCAGAGGACTTGGGTCTCAAACGAAAATACAATAAGCAAGCATTTTTAAATGAAAAAAATTCTCGGTGTTCACCAAAAAATAAATCCGGCAAACATACCTTAGGCTCCAAGAAATGTGCTCCAGGACAGTTACTCACGTGCTGACGGAGCTCGGCCACCTCCAGAGAGAGTCCCTGCAGGCGATGAACCAAATCCTGAACCGACACCATGATGGAACAGAAAAATCTTTCCTTAGAGAATTTGCAGGCTGGACTTACTGTTATGTTCTGCTACCAGAGCTAAGGAAAGAGAGGAAATCTGTCCCTACGATAGAACTCAGCTGAATCCCTACGATGTAACAGGGAACCTGATCCTGCGATCAGACCTGCTAAAGTCCTAAGCTAGTCTGTACGGAGACCTATAGATGTGGGGAAGGAATCCCTACAAGTACTAAGGACTGGGAGGAAAATGGGACACCTTCTAACAGAAATAGTAGCAGACAGACAAACAAACAAAATATATAGAACACTGAGGTCCGTAGACCAAGCAAACTAACAGAGTTAGATACAGAGCACAGGCTAGCTAGAAAGTAGTTATACAATGAAGTCCAGCAAAGCCAGAAGGGCGGAGCAGGATTAAATAGGCCAACGAGGTCATGTGACCAGCAAAGGAAAAAACCTAAGAGCAAGGTTCTAACACTTGAGACAAGACTGTCCCCACCCCAATCTCTGAAACATCCACCTCTACGATGAATGGTTTCTGAGATTGGTTTGGATCAAAACTGGAGCAGACATGCTACACTCTTTAAATTTAATAAAGGCCCCCATAGCATCCAGCGACCAAACCTTAAGATCCGCCCCCTTATGTGTGAGGTCAGTAAGGGGTTTAACGATCTGAGAAAAAACCCTTATAAATTTCCTATAGAAATCGGAGAATCCTAGAAAACGTTGCAAAGCTTTAAGGTCCCAAGGTTGAACTCAATCAATAATAGCCTGCACCTTCCCAGGATCCATCTTAAACCCTTTAGCAGATACAATGAACCCCAGGAACAATATTTCTTGAACAGAAAAAGTACATTTTTCCAGTTTCGCAAACAAAGAATTTTCCCTGAGTTTTTGTAAAACAAAGCGAACATGTTCATAGTGCGAATCCAGATCAGGTGAAAAATTAGAATGTCATCAAGGTATACCACAATAAACCTTCCAATAATATCGAAAAAATGTAATTCTTAAAATTTTGAAAGCCTGCGGGTGCATTGGTTAAACCAAAAGGCATAACTAGATCCTCAAATAGACCTTCAGACGGTAAAAGTGTCATCTTCCACCGTTGCCAGCTGGACAAAGTTCTGGAGCCACTTTGTCCTGTCAATGGCGACAATTTGAATGGGTCTTTCTAATCTAACTGTCCCTAATCCTAATTTAAGGACCAGTCCTGAATGAATGAAGTTGGCAGCAGACCCACAGTCAATGACAGCTTGTGTAGATAACCACAGGTTCTGAAAACATAGTTCTACGTGAAGCAGTACTTTATCAGAGGAGTAAAAAGGTACCTGGGTGACCTCCTCTACAATCACCCAGGCTTAGGCGTTTCCCGCCAGCTTGCTTGCTTGAGAGTGTATTATGCAGCGCGGACCACAGTAAAAAAGGTCCGAGATTGCGCCGACGTCTCATTTCAACTGCCCGAGAGCTGGCAGCTCCAACCTCCATCGTTTCCTCCTTAGAGAAGTGGACAGGTTCGGAGGGAATGACCGAATCCCCCAGTCACTCATCATGCCTCTCCCGAATTTGGCGATCCAAACGAATAGCCTGGGTCATGGCCTCCTCCAAGGAACAAGGGGGAGTATGGAGAGGCAGAGGGTCCTTCAGTGTATCTGAAAGGACTCTGCAGAATTGGCACCTGAGGGCTGCATCATTCCACAGCACCTCCATGGACCATTGCCGGAACTCGGTACAGAAATCCTCAGCGGTGCGGCCCCGTGTCAGCGTCATGATCTAAGCCTCTGCGACCTGGACCTTCTCTGGTCCCTCATAAATTAACCCTAACACGTCAAAAAGGGCGTTAACCGTTTTGGAGCTAGTGGGGGCAAAGAGAATGCCCAAGTCTGAGGGCCTCCTCGTAGTTGGAACATCACTATTCCTACCCGCTGGGACTCATCCCCTGAAGACTAGGGTCATAGTGTAAAAAATAACCTACAACTCTCCCTAAACACCCTGAAGTGATCTTTCTACCCAGAAAATGTATCAGGGAGAGCTACTACTGGTTTGAGAGAGACCAACTGTACATCGGAAGGTACAGCCATCATAGTTACTGCTGGCAATGGAGGGTTCTGGATAGCATCCCTCACGCTAGTAAACTGACACTGCAGCTGAGACTATGACGCTTCTAATCTCTGGTGCTCCCTGGCCAGATCCTGAACCACCTGAGTCCTGGGTTCAAATCCCACCGAGGACACCATCTGCAAGGAGTTTGTATGTTCTTCCCGTGTTTGCATGGGTTTCCTCTGGGTTCTCCCATTTCCTCCCACACTCCAAAGACATACTGATAGGGAATGTAGATTGTGAGCCCCAATGGGGACTGCGATGATAATGTATGTAAAGCACTGTGGAATTAATGGCGATATATAAGTGAGTAAAATAAATAATTAAACAGGAGACACATGGGTGAAGCTCAAGCTTCAATTGGACGGCTAAACTGTCAATCAAGACACTGACAGCTCAGCACGCCCCAGCATCTGATTGGGCACCTGATCAGTCCATAAAATACTGACAACTCAGTATGCCCCTGCTCTAGATTCAGCAGCAGACAGTAATTTACTGCATCCAGACACACAGAAAGGTGGAATTGTGACAAATAGCTTATATAATAGAGCTGGTATTCCTGAAAAGAGACAGAATTAATCCTATACAAAATATTATTACATTTCATCGTTCATATAACCTCACGGAAATTGACCTTCCCATGGTTAAAGCGAAAAACTCACATTTTACAGAAAAGGAATAAAGCCACAAAATCACATTACGTCCCCGTAGAACTAATGTCCCTGTAGGACTAATGTCCCCAACTCAAAGATCCATTTGCTCATCATCCATGCGAGTTACTTATCATCATTCCCTCCAAGTCCACTAAATAGATGCTATTGATCCCTTTGATTCGTAGAAGATTGGGACCTCATAGAGATACGTAAAACTGTCACACTTGGTTTGGAAGAGCCGCAGCCAGTCCCTGCATTGCGGGCCGATCTCGGACGTGTGAATGCGCCCTTAGACTTCTTGCAGTCTCCTATGTGACATTATATATGGATGAGCCCGCTGCATGTCCCTCTAGTCACTAGAGTCTAGCCGATAGTGTTGGCTGTGTTCACACCACGCCTTTTGGACTCCAGTACCTGCTGTTTGTTATTTTGGCTATTTACACACATTGGGGTCCTCTTTCCTAATAGGTGAAAACCCATTTTCCAACTTTCCAGAAGTTTATCCAAGATTTGTTTATAAGTGGCTGGAAAGATAAGTCTGCGGCGTTCCCAAGACAAGTACTACTAGTGCCAGCAAGTGCGGCATGTTACCGCCAAGACCACGGATTGGACCGGAGGGTCCGCACCGGATCGCTGTGGGAAGACGTGACGTAGGTTTTTTTTTACCATTTACAGATTAAAAAATGTAAAACGATGAAACATTTTTGTAGTTTTTGTGCATAAAATCTCAGGTCGCGCTATGATTTTTAGACAAATATTGGTGTTTGTCGGGCACCTGTTTTGCCGCCATAGTTCTTTGGGGTGACTCGGGCAGGTGTAGGGGCCCATTGGGGTTCCCTATAGTCGGCCCTGAGCCCACACTGTGTGCAGACACTGGGGAGGACTGTAGGATATATGAAGGGCACATTGGGCAGCACTGCCAGTCTCCAGCACATGTAGGGCTGCCGGCTCCGGCACAGGACAGCAGTAATGGGCGGTGTGCTCCAGCAGGAGGCCGGTACACCAGAACAGATCTGCTCCTCTCATTGCCCTTGAGGCCGGCTGTGCTCTGTGCCAGGGGAAGTCAGCTCATGAGTGACAGAAGTTCTGTCCAATCAGATAACAAGCCTGAAAGCCAGCGACCAGTAGCAGGTGCGGTAGGCGTGGCCCGGCCTCCCGTGTCTGGCGTGCTGCAGGCCGGCGCTGGCCGCTCTGTCCCGGGATGTGGCAGCAGGTCGTGCGCGGTGTGTCGGCGGGGATCGTGGGCTGGCTCCGCACCCGCCTGCCTCCACTCTGCCACTACGGGAGGGCACAGCAGCGCCATGGAGAGCGGAGTGCCAGGGCTCTCATCCGGGGCCTGCGCTACAGGAACAGGCCGGGGAGGACGGGCAGGCTGCTGGCGGCGCTCACCGGGGCCTTTCTATGGGAAGAGGAGCGTGTGCGGGAGGAAGAGATCCTCAGGTGAGGGCAGGCTTCTCTGACAGCCACTGGCACTATAAGTCCCAGCATGCTCTGACAGCTGGAGAGTGACAGGCCGTGCTGGGAGTTGTAGTCCGCTCACTGTTCACATTCAGGATTCAGATCTCATGTCACCAAAATCCAATGAATGGAAACCAGATCTCATGTGTTGACAAAGTATCCCAGAGCTGCATTCACAATCCTGCAGGTGTCAGAGCTGGAATCTCCCAGCATTCATTGCAGGCTCCGCTCTGGCTCTGGGGATGACTTATGTTCTGGGATGTGTGGCCCTATATTGGCCCCAGGGAGACATGGGCCGGCCTGCTGGATTTATACTTGTTCGGTGTGGACCCAGAGCCCGGGGGGCATCAATTTTTCTTGGGAGATCCCAGTGGCGCCAAATGTTCTTGTGTGTAGGGAATTGGGAGACTCTGCTGTATATGGGGGGCCTTAAAGGGGTTGTCCACTTTAAGAAAAGTGTATATGAACACTGTTCTACAGCAGATACTCGCCGGCTTTTCACCTGTGCTCTGGTCTTGGTGTTTGGGCTGCAGCAATGACATCACATCACCACTGCAGTCAATCACTGAGATTAGCGGCGCTGTTGAAAATCAGTGATTGGCTGCAGCGGTGATTGTGCACTCTGGATGTGACGTCATCACTGCAGCCATAAACACTGTGACCGGAGATTAATTGTCCTACAGCATAATAGGACCTTGGCCCCACTGATGCCGTGCTCTTGTAGCCATCAATACCTGTGTCAGCCAGAAGAATTGTGAGTGCAGCTCCGGAGTATTGTGCAGTATTAATGACACATCGTAGTCACTGCCCGCACCCCTTTTATGGAGTTTGTACCCAGCTGTGAAGTTGCCCTCTGATGGGTCTGTTGGCCGATCCCGTTTGTACGGAGACACGTGGAGGGCGGCAGCTGCAGGGTATCTTGTCGCCCAATAGTCACCATGATCAGATGAGGGGGTGATCACTCACCCAGTGTTACTCCATAGATGCCCATGTGTGACTGTAATCTCACCTCTCCGGCTCCTCACTTGTATTGATTGTCCGCAGGCCGGCGGAGGAGATGACGCGGATGCAGCTGGCGTGTCGTGTATCTGCGGACCAGACCCCGGGATCTGACGACAGTGACGAAGGCTGGGAGCTGGTGATGGATAAGAAGGACTTCCGTCTCTGGAGGCGGCCGATCGAGGGCACTCACCTGTACCAGTACAGAGGTGCGGAGCGCCGCTGATCCCTGCTGCTTCATAGTGGTGGAGCGCTGCCACCTGTCTGCAGCAACACAATGAACACCGAATTGTAGGACCGGTTTTAGAAAATCTATAAATAATGGAGCTGCCCCACTTTTATTTATAGGCAGGTGCTCGGTACATCTGTGGCTGAGTGCATAATAATCCCAGTGTCTATGCCAGGGCCGTACTTAATATAAGGCACCTGAGGGCATGTGCCTGGGGCGGCACTCTATTAGAAAATGTCTTAATTTGCTTATTTCCTAGTGCAGATGCTGCAGTCACCGGATAATGTATTGTAAAATCTTGCTACCTCGGGGGGGGGGGAGAGGAGGAGGAGGAGAGGGTGGGGCTCCTTGGCTGGGACTGAGCTTGTAGCTCACAGGTGGATGTTTGAGTTAATCACAGAGCAGGACTATGTCAAACATCAGCAGTCGATGGTCCGCAGAAGTAACAGCCGCCATCTTGAAGCCTTTAAAGGGAACCTGTCAGCAGAAAAAAAGAATAATATGGGAATAATCTGAAGGTTAATAGTGTTGTGAACCTGCCCGGCGCCTGCACTTAGCCAAATGCTGCTTGGAGAAAATTACCTTTATTCCCCTCGGCAGCATCCCAGGTTCAGTCACTGCTCTGAGTATACAGAGCGCCGGCTGTAACAGCACCCCCGGCCCTGACTGACACTGGCTCTGCATTGGGGTCGGCTGTTAAGTCAGTATGGGGGGCATGATTACAGCCGCCGCTTTGTATGAAGGGTTACACTAAAAAAGCAAGTTGTCCCCTTTCCATGCAGTAGGGGAGAATGCGCCGATTGCTGAGGATCCGTCCACTGGGGCTCTAAGGAATCCTCTCCTGTATAGAGCTGAACTCTGAATTCATCGTCTATGGGACTGGCAAGTGCAGTGTTCGCTGTCCGTCCCATAGACAGTGAATGGAGCGGAGGCAGAGGAAACACTGCAGCATGGCTGAGAATAACAGTTCCAAGTGCAGCCGGGGATGAGGTGACAGGTGCCCGCTGGCTTCTCCCTGGCCGCTTGGCTAGCTGGCCGGGCTCTTCTCATCTGTCTGTGTCAGTCTAGCTGACCGCCAGCATTCCTAGTTTTCCATTGAGGAATTCCATTAGTTCAAAAGACAAGAATAGCCCAGTCTATAAATCTACCTGGTGATAATAT
Organism: Phyllobates terribilis; assembly: GCF_046119375.1. Lineage (NCBI taxonomy): Eukaryota > Metazoa > Chordata > Amphibia > Anura > Dendrobatidae > Phyllobates > Phyllobates terribilis. The sequence goes on along the minus strand of NW_027362771.1, from coordinate 525,305,742 downwards.
CACCGGACCGCCGACAGGAGTAAACACAAAGCCTCTAAAAACAAGTTTATTAATATACTATTAAAAAACACCAAATAATCCCACGTGATAAGGAAAATCCAATTCTGTCACAAATTGTGACTAGACAAGATAGAAAGATATTATAAAAAACCAGCAACTCAACGGGATTCAAATTTGCCCAAATGGGGCAAGTTATGGACAATATACTTAGAATTGCCCTAATTATAGCCTAAATAAATCCTGGCTGGTGTGAGGGTTGGCACCATAGATATGATTTTGGCGCCCCCTCATCGGCGGCGGTCCCTCACTTGCCCTGTTATGCCCTATGGAGTGAGCTATACACAGGAAATGAGTGACTGTTCTAATACATTGTACAAACTATTTATAATGGAAGAACAGAGAAGTAAGACATGATGAGCAAGCTGCCTCAACGCGTTTCCCTGTCCTGCCGGTTCATCAGGAGGCAAGATGTTGGGAGTGTCCAGAAAGGATCAAAGATGCTGTGGATGGTGGCAGGCTGCCAGATATATATATATGATGCTTAATAAAGCGATATATGAGCTTGGTGCTGGGGTCGCAGCCGGGGAGATGACAGCTCTTGTATTTATAAGGGGTGTCATCCATGGTGAATCTGCAGCAACATGTGGATTTTGCCTGCTATCACCATGCATCTGTAGTAAGTTCGATGACGGAAATATTCCACTGCAGCTGGACTTACCGTAAGGTCTCATTCAGACTTCCCATTTTTAAATTTTTATTGTATATGAAATAAAAAGGACAGATTTCCATGAGTGCATCCATTTTTGTTACCTGCTGGCGTTGGGAATAATGATTTGCTCTGCTCTGTTTCATCGCCCAGATCCCCGTGGACCTGGGTGGTCTTCACTCCTGTTGCCGGCATCCTTGGGCAGGAACGTGAGCACATTTGGTGTTGGGCCTAGAAAGCACCAGAGGTGTCATGGATTCCGGGCACAGGAATGAGACCGTGGTCCGGCTGCCATCAGACTGGATGTCTGACAAGGGCAGAACAAATATTTTTTCTCAGCTCTACAATCAGTGTTTCATCCATTTTTTTCAGCAGTTTGGACCCTGGACACCCAGCATTGGCAGAGGGCTGCCGTACAACACAGTCCTAATATTAATTGTTACCATCTCCTTTTATTCGTACCCGTCTCTCCTTATTATATGCGGCTACCCGGCCAACATTCACAGCACAGATTAGGCCGGAGACATAATGCTACTTATAGTGACATAAGCGAGGTAATCCGATGTTAATCACCATGATTGTAATCCAGGGCTCATCTCAAGAATCAGAAAGCCAGTGTGAGTAAGGCTGCATTCACACATGCCTGTGACGCGTGTGTGTGCCGTCCTTTTTCCTTTCGGGCGGCACTCGGACTCATTCAGTGTCATTGATCCATACACACATCATTTTTAAAAAACGGTTTGTGTCTTCGGTCCGCATGAGTCTCTGCCATTAAAGTCTCTGGAGATCCTTGGTTTGATCGGTTGATGGTCATTTCTATTATTACCCAGTATAAAAGGCTAAAAGGGATTGTCCATGTGGAATAAAAACCCCTTATACTTCCAATCGAGCAATGTCTGCATTGGAGCTTGCGTGATGTTATGTCACACCTGCTCTGCAGCCAGTTGGACGGACGTAGTTCTTGCTTCTTCCTGATGACAGCTTTGTGTGAAGGAAGTGAGAGGGAAGCGGGCTCATTGGCAGCATCTGATTGGCTGCAGCGTTCACATAACATCACCAGAGATCCAACGCCAACGTCGCTGGAACGGCAATTGCTACTTTTAGTGCCAACACTATCCTCAGCATGGTGTCACGGCTCCAGCTGACTAAGACTAATGTTACACAGCACGGTTGTGGTGGGCAACTTACCGTAGAGGTCACTGACGGCCCCATTTCTTGTGCGATGGCGCCGAGCACCGTAGTCGGTATCACAAGGTCATGTAACTCCGACCTGATCGGAGCGGGTTTGGCAGTGGTCTGGATTGTTGGATTGACATAGAATAGTGTATGCCTGTAGGACGCCATCCGATCTGTACTCCGCCGCCTCCCTGACACTACTGCATACCAGGCTTCTCTTGTGCTTCCCCTCTCTTCTGGATCGTCTACACTCATTACATCCAATGCCCAGTGAAAAATAACAAATACATCGCCTGGGTCACACGTCTGTGTCTTGGTCCACAATGCATGGACTGACTGCCGGTATGACCCAAAGTCCACAGGCTCATTTATGCCTATAAGGCCATCAAATTTTGGGTCAGACGATCCAGGGTCGTTCCGTGCATCATGGTCCGCGCTCAGACCGCGAAACCTGGGTGTGAGTCCATGCGGCTTTTATGTGGCAGATCTAATGCTGTTTTCTTCGCCCGCATGGGCAGGGCGCCTACTTAATATTTTTAATGAACAATGATCCAGAATACTTGCAGTTTGTGGTTTTCTTGTTTTATTAATTACCTCTGTATTTTTATTTTTGCCCGCAGTGTTTGGCTCGTACCGGGATGTGACGCCTCGTCAGTTCTTTAATGTACAGGTAGGACTTCCTTCCTTCTTACGTGTCGTGTTCCTGAACACTTTCTATGGTCCACAGCTCAGTGTTGTGTGTTTTTTCCACAGCTGGACACGGAGTATCGCAAGAAGTGGGACGCGCTGGTCATCAAACTGGAAGTGGTTGAGAGAGATGTGCTCTCTGGATCTGAAGTCATTCACTGGGTCACTCATTTTCCTGTAAGTCCAATTAGTCTTTTATTTAAAGGGAATCTGTTATCAGGTTTTTGCTATAAGATCTGAGAGCAGCATGATGTAGGGGCAGAGACCCTGATTCCAACAATGTGTTACTGGTCTACTTGCTGTCATTTTGACACAATCCCTATTTTCCTTGCTGAAGATCTAGCTAAGCTCAAATGCTGAGCCCTGTATAATCCCGCCCACACCACTGATTGTCAGCTTTCTGTGTACACTGTGCATAGGCAGAAAGATGCTGATCTGTGATGGGGTCGGGGTTACACAGAGAAGTTGACTGTGACATCTAGTCCTGTAGTGATGATCTCCTGCTGATAAAACACTGATTATTTTTTTTTAAACTACATTACGCAGCCTATTAACTAGCACATTCCTGTAATCAGGGTCTCTGCCCCTACATCATGCTGTTCTCAGATTACATTGCAAAAAATCTGCTGATAGATTCCCTTTAATGTCTGGGGATTGGTTGTTCCCTGGACCTTCAGTGATTAGCACTACAAAGGTTCTAATTTCTCTGCAGCACCCCCAGAGGGGAAATGAAGTATTACATGATGCCCATTGAAATGAATAAACAACCTGTGTAATGGATACATGTGAGAGTATTTGAGATGCTCTTTTTGCTCTGGTTATTTCATCTAGTTCCTAGAGAAGTATAAAATTCTTTAAAAAAAAAAGCAAAAAACTTTTGTGTTTTCTAAAAAAAATTGAGACAATAGACTTCAGTATTCTTCTCTACCCAGCTTTTCTGAGACCCCTACATTAGGGGGGAGTACAGTGGTCCTTTGCCTTGGTGAAGAAGCAGAGAAGAGTGGCGCGTACATGCTGTTCGAGCACCGATAGGAGACACGGGGTTCTTGTTCTTCCAGCAGTGGGACCCCCACATTTATGCTGTGCATCACAAAAACATATTATAAGACTAAACGTCAGAACAATCATTGCTAATTAAGAAAAATATTCCTGTGTAGTCCCTAAAAAAAACTAAACACAAAGCTGTAGATTGGATTAAGCTTTTGGTAATCTTGTTACGGTGCTCGGGGGGAAATGTCTACACTGTAATGAAAGCTCCTCTCGCCATCTGGTGCTAAGACCTGACAGCTGAAGACACCCAGGGCACTATACATAGGTACATGGAGGGATGCCAGCAGTGGAGCCACATTAAGCCATGCCACTACACCAGGCACAGCTTTCTTTTTTCCCCCTGCCACCTCTACCATTTTTTACAGGTTTGCTCTCCTATGTCTTTACAGTATCCAATGTATTCCCGGGATTATGTCTACGTCAGGAAGTATCATGTTGACCTGGAGAACAACATCATGGTTTTGGTTTCTCGGTAATTATGTCACTATTGCATTTGCCATCATTAATACTGAGAATGCATTTAAAGGGTAGTCCTGCAATAAACATGTTCATTCCTTTTTCTGCACAATTTTTCACACCAGGGGGTTGTGGCGTGTCTGTGCACCGGGAGGGGGCTTGTGGCGTGTCTGTGCACCGGGAGGGGGCTTGTGGCGTGTCTGTGCACCGGGAGGGGGCTTGTGGCGTGTCTGTGCACCGGGAGGGGGCTTGTGGCGTGTCTGTGCACCGGGAGGAGGCTTGTGGCGTGTCTGTGCTCCTGGAGGGCGCTTGTGGCGTGTCTGTGCTCCTGGAGGGCGCTTGTGGCGTGTCTGTGCACCGGGAGGGGGCTTGTGGCGTGTCTGTGCTCCGGGAGGGGGCTTGTGGCGTGTCTGTGCTCCTGGAGGGGGCTTGTGGCGTGTCTGTGCACCGGGAGAGAGCTTGTGGCATGTCTGTGCACCGGAAGGGGGCGTGAGCTGCTAAGTGGTGTGAACACTCCTGTATCCAGCTTTTTGGCAGTCTCAATCCGCCCAAGAACAATCAAAGAACCACATGTGGGCCGCACTTTGCCCATGTCTGTTTAAACCCATACAACCCAATATAATAATCTTTTTTAATAATAATCTTTTTATTTATAGAGCACCAACATATTCCGCAGCGCTTTACAATTCAGACAATTTACAGACATTATCATCGCTGTCCCCATTGGGGCTCACAATCTAAATTCCCTATAAGTATGTCTTTGGAGTGTGGGAGGAAAAAGTAGAACCCAGAGGAAACCCACGCAAACACGGGGAGAACAAACAAACTCCTTGCAGATGCTGTCCTTGGTGGGATTTGTACCCAGGACCCCAGTGCAGCAAGGCTACAGTGCTAACCACTGAGCCAACGTGCTGTCAATATAATTCTGATGGTGAATAGTTTTTTGGTGATGTTTCTGGGTTATGTACTTTGTTAGAGAAAGCAAAGAAAGGTTTCCAGCCATTTGGATATAAAACTTCACCAATATATTAGAACAGCTTAAAAGGTTGCAGGTACATTTAAAAATATTACGTTGAGGCAAAAACTGTGTACTTTGTTACCTTGTCAGATTGCTTGTTATCTGATGCAGGAGATAAGACCTCTGGAGGAGACTTTTCCCACTTTACAAACTCTTTAACCCATTTTACACCTGCAGTAGATATATTCTCTTGGACTTTACTTTCTTCATTCTTTGATCTTTTTTATTTGTTCTCCTGTTTCAGCTGTTCAGTCACAAAGTGTGCCAGACTCGGTGGGGTGGATTTGATAAAACTAGTTTGTAGACTGAAGGCCCCGTCACACATAACGAGATCGCTAGCGAGATCGTTGATACGTCACGGGTTTTGTGATTCAATAGCGATCTTGCTAGCGATCTCGTTATGTCTGACAGGTAGCAACGATCAGGCCCCTGCTGTGAGATCGCTGATCGTTACAAAGCTTCCTGGACCATTCCTGGGTCGTTGCGCTCCCTCTGGGCAGTGTGCATCGCTGTATTTGACACCTTATCAACGACCTCGTCAGCGATTCAGAACTGAGACACGTAGGCGTGCATAAATTGGACTTTTCCGCGCCCCTCGTCCCCGATTGGTGGTCGCTACAGCGCTCTCATTTTCCGCCGTGCATAAAGAAGGCAACAGAATAGCGATTCCATCCTTTGTTTCTGACCTCGTGCTGGATTGCAGATCCTAGCAGAATTCTCCGGGCTGTTGATATCCGTTCATTCGACTGAGTCCTGATTTTGCGTAATTTTATGCACGCCTTTGTGACACAGTACAGTCCCTATCAAGGTGTGGATCGTTGAAATAGCTGCTGTGTGAAAGCTTCCCAACAACCGCCGAGATCGTTAGTTAGATCGCTGGGGCGGCCGAAATCGTTGGGAAGTTCTGCATGTTTGACAGCTCCCCAGCGATCACGAAACGACTCTCCAGCGATTCCAAAACCGTGACGTAATAACGAACTCGCTAGCGATCTCGTTATGTGTGACGGGGCCTTTAGACCCATTTTTTACAAAATGCCAAATTTCTCAGTTGGTGCTGTGTGATACATGTGGTTCACTTTCAAACTGTCTAGTTGGACTTTACACCTCTTATTATTCGGCTCGCTTTTCTCCAGAATTTTGCACCGTAGGGAGAGAGTGGTCACTCAGTGAAGGGATCAGCCTCGGACTAGTCACCTGAGACACATGGTTCCCAGCCTGCTTTTCAAAGTTGTTTTTTCTGAAACGCAGCAGCATTTCGGAGTAAAACTGATCTGGCTGCAGTCGCACAGTGGGCGTCTGTTTTGTGCTGTCTGTGGCTCAGGCAACATGAATCTGATCACAGGTTCTCCTTAAAGCGGTATTCCCATCTCCAAGATCCTATCCCAATATGTAGTAGGTGTAATAATAATAATATTAGCAAATATCTTCAATTAGAAATGTAGTATAGTTCTCCTGATAACCTATGTCGCTTACCCCATGTGCAGGGCATTGCACTAGCTTAGGTATCCATGGTTACAACCACTCATACAGTGACAGTTAGTTAGTTGCTAGTGGTCATAACCATGGATACCTAAGCTGCTGCAATGCCCTGCACATGAGGTAAGCAACATAGGTTATCAGAAGAACTATACTACATTTCTAATCGTAGGTATTTGCTAATATTATTATTATTATTATTACACCTACTACATATTGGGATAGGATCTTGGAGATGGCAATACCCCTTAAAGCTCTTTCTGATACAGGCTCCCTTTGGCTTATGCTGGTGCTCCTCAGTTATATTATCAAGGCCATCGCAGGCCTGGAGAGGACTATGGCTAATCTGCTGGGCAAGCATGTATTTGTATTTTTGCCTTATGTGACAATTGGACCATGCTTGTGGTGGCCACATTGGCTCATACGCATATACAATTTATGTATAAGGAAATGAAGGGTCGGAAAACAGCAGCAGAGCGAGATCGCACCCTCCTGACCCTACTGCGAGCACTAAGCCGCTTTTGGCATGGAGACCAGGTTACATTAGGTAACCTAAAGCTTCATCAGCCTCCTGTCGGATTTGCTATAAAAAGCGGCTATCAGTCAGATTTTCCAGAGAGCTCTGCCCATAGCAGATCTTAGGGAAACAAAAAATCGCAACACATCTGATATGCGCAAGAATCATATGTCGTTATGGCAGTGAGGCTGCCATTTTTGTAATTTTTTGGTAGAGCAACCCCCCTATACCCAATTACTCACTTGCTGCTTCTGTGCTGCCTGCCGGTCTCTGTTTTCTTCCCTGCAGCTGATCACCTGCTGTCCATCTGGATGACTCTGCAGTAGTGCCAGTATGTTTGGCACCAGACGCTGACACCAGTGATTGGGTAGATGGCACAAGTTCAGCTCTTCGGAAATGAATGGAGTCTTGAATCGCCGTTCTTATCTTAAATGAGACTTAAAGGGGTATTCCCATCTCCAAGATCCCATCCCAATGTGTAGTAGGTGTAATAATAATAATATTAGCAAATACCTCCAATTAGAAATCTAGTATAGATCTTCTGATTAGCTATGTTGTTTACCCCATGTGCAGAGCATTGCAGTAGCTTAGATATTCATGGTTACGACCACCAACAGCTAACTGTCACTAAATAAATGGTGATAACATCGATACCTAAGCTACTGCTATGCCCTGCCCATGGGGTAAGCGACATAGCGAATCAGAAGAACTGTACTACATTTCTAATTGGAGGTATTTACTAATATTATTATTATTATTATTGGGATAGGATCTTGGGAATACTCCTCAATAGCAGGCACAGGCCATGGTCAAAAGGGGCCCAATTTTCAGGTCAAATATACAGGTGCTTCTCAAAAAATAAGAATATCATCAAAAAGTTAATTTATTTCAGTTCTTCAATACAAAAAGTGAAACTCCTATATTATATAGAGTCATTACAAACAGAGTGATCTATTTCAAGTGTTTATTTCTGTTAATGTTGATGATTATGGCTTACAGCCTATGAAAACACAAAAGTCATTATCTCAGTAAATTAGAATACTTTATAACAGCTTGAAAAATTATTTTAAAATCCAAAATGTACTACTGAAATGTATGTTCAGTAAATGCCCTCAATACTTGGTCGGGGCTCCTGTTGTATCAATTGCTGCATCAATGCGGCAATGTGGCATGGAGGCGATCAGCCTGTGGCACTGCTGAGGTGTTATGGAAGCCCAGGTTGCTTTGATAGCAGCCTTCAGCTCGTCTGCATTGTTGGGTCTGGTGTCTCTCATCTTCCTCTTGACAATACCCCATAGATTCTCTATAATAGATTCTCTATGGGGTTCTGGCCAATCAAGCACAGTGATACTGTTGTGTGTAAACCAGGTATTGGTACTTTTGGCAGTGTGGACAGGGGCCAAGTCCTGCTGGAGAATGAAATTTCCATCTCCACAAAGCTTGTCGGCAGAGGGAAGCATGAAGTGCTCTAAAATGTCCTGGTAGACGGCTGCGCTGACTTTGGTGTTGATAAAACACAGTGGACCTACACCAGCAGATGACATGACTCCCCAAACCATCCCTGATTGTGGAAACTTCACACTAGACCTCCAGCAGCTTGGATTGTGGCCTCTCCACTCTTCCTCCAGACTCTGGGACTTTGATTTCCAAATGAAATGCAAAATTTACTTTCATCTGAAAACAACACCTTGGACCACTGAGCAACAGTCCAGGTCTTTTCTCCTTGGCCCAGGTAAGACGCTTCTGGCGTTGTCTATTGGTGATGAGTGGCTTGACACAAGGAATGTGACACTTGTAGCCCATGTCCTGGATATATTTGTGTGGGGTGGCTCTTGAAGCAATGACTCCAGCAGCAGTCCACTCCTTGTGAATCTCCCCCAAATGTTTGAATGGCCTTTTCTTAACAATCCTTTCAAGGCTGCGGTTATCCCGGTTGCTTGTGCACCTTTTTCTACCACACTTTTTCCTTCCACTCAACTTTCCATTAATATGCTTGGATACAGCACTCTGAACAGCCAGCTTCTTTAGCAATGACCTTTTGTGGCTTACCCTCCTTGTGGAGTGTGTCAATGACTGCCTTCTGGACATCTGTCAAGTCAGCAGTCTTCCCCATGATTGTGGAGCCTACTGAAACAGACTAAGGGACCTTTTTTAATGCTTAGGAAGCCTTTGCAGGTGTTTTTTGTTAAATATTCTAATTTACTGAGATAATGACTTTTGTGTTTTCATAATCATCAACATTAACAGAAATAAACACTTGAAATAGATAACTCTGTTTGTAATGACTCTATATAATATAGGAGTTTCACTTTTTGGACTGAAGAACTGTAATAAATTAACTTTTTGATGATATTCTAATTTAGTGAGAAGCACCTGTATATAAATACACATTTTTCTACTTTAATACAACATCTTTTAAAATATTTTTTCATTTAATCCCATAGGGCGGTGGAACATCCCGAGGTGCCAGAATCTCCTAACTATGTACGAGTCCGTAATTATCAGTCACAGATGGTGATCAAGCCGCACACCACGTTTGATGAGGTTCGTCTACCATGTTTCCTCTGTAGATCAGCCACGTTCCTATGGATTGGTCACTTGTAATACAGTTGGTCGCTTTTCCCATCCCACAAATAGAGGGGTTTTGTTTTTCAGTAGTCGTGAGTCTGATGACACATGCTACAGTTTTTTATTTTTTTGCTGTCATATGTCAGAAGCCAACACCGAAATGAAGACCCCCATATGTCTCTGCAGGACACTGGGGGCATTCAGAGGCACAGGAGGGCCTCATAGACGTATGCATGCTATACTGCACCTCTACAAAGTGGGATATGGATGTTGTAGGGAGCTATAATATACTCCTCTTAAAGGATATGGACACTTGTAGCATTTTTTGTATCCGTATTGCATGTAATTTTTGGATAAAAAGCATTTTTGCAACAGGGTTTCATAAAAAATAGACTGGTTTGACCTCTGCAGCCTCTATTTGTTCCTGTACATTGCAGAATGAGTTAACCGGGAATATATCAGTAAGCTCCTCTGATGGCCGAGTCTGTAATCCTTATCTCTCTTCTCCTGAATTGTCTTTTGGAGCTGATTTATGACCAAAAGAATGGTGAACGTTGAAAGATAAGGATGACCGACCCTGGAATCAGACCGGCTCGTTCTGCAGGTTGCTGTGTACTGTTATACATAGAGGCTGTAGAAGGCAAACATTTTTTAAAGGTGTTGTTCACTCTATATGACTACAGGCAGATCATGACAGTGCGTGCTGTGCGCCAGCTGTATTACCCGTGCAGGTGGGTGGTTACGTGACTGTATATATGTGATTTACATTCAAATGCCGACTAGATTAAGCTAATTAACTTGTATTGAGAGATGTAAAATGCATCCAGTCAGCACGGGACCCCAAATTATGCAAATTACATACGCGTGGTCTCGTGACTGCCTGATCACATGAGGAATACTGCAAAATTGAGACGGCATACACATTGGACACTGTCACGATTTAGCAGTCTAGTCATACTGAATGACAGCAGACTTCTGTCCCAAGCCTGGACAATCTCTTTAATGAATCCCTATTGCCAAAAATACACGCATTAACGCTATAAAAATAAAAAAAATCCATACCCCTTTTAAAGGTTATCCACACGTGTATGTTCATTAATTTAAAGGGAATTAGTCAGCCCAAATCCACCCCTCAAATTACTTGTATGGTCATGTTGCTCGCTGATAGATATATTTCATACTTTTATTTATTCCGTGTGTTGCTCCCTAATTGATAAGTTACTGTTTAAATTCCTATGCAAATGAGAAGTGCTCTGGGTGCAATCGAAGCACTTCCAAAGCATCTCCTTTTCTGGCAATATTGCCTGCCCAGCTCTACCTTCCTCTGGGTGACTGATGGCTCCCTGGCGCGACTGATGGCTCCCTGGCGCGACTGATGGCTCCCTGGCGCGACTGATGGCTCCCTGGCGCGACTGATGGCTCCCTGGCGCGACTGATGGCTCCCTGGCGCGACTGATGGCTCCCTGGCGCGACTGATGGCTCCCTGGCGCGACTGATGGCTCCCTGGCGCGACTGATGGCTCCCTGGCGCGACTGAAGGCTCCCTGGCGTGACTGATGGCTCACTGGCTTGACTGTGCTGCTACCGAGCTGTCAGTCAAGAAGAGGATGGTGGTGGTAGGCGAAGAATAGAGAGAGAGAGGCTTGGGAAGTGCTGCCCTCACACCCAGAGCACTTAAGCCTTATATGCATATGAATTAAAACATAGATTTTTTTTTTAAGTCAGGGAGCAACAGATGGTTTCAGTAACTGTATGGATGGCCTCGTCTTTCAGAGAGCCACACTACCATTTGAACAGTTTGTAGGGGCGTAATGCTGAGATTCTCTTTAAGGAACTCGATGTAATTGGACTAAAGTAGAGTAATTTTGGCCAATGTTGTATCCATGACTTGCAGCAATGCACAATGCAGTCCATTATTGGTGTCAGTGACGGATGGGACACACAAGTGCAGCATGCTCTGGTATCGTGTTTTGAAGATGTGACGATGCAAGTGCACGGAGCTGCTCATGGGCGCAGTCACGTCCATAATTCACCCCACAATACACTTGGAGCAGCCTATTCGGCATGTTGCACCCGTTTCATTAGAGAGGGATTCTCTTTACTCCCTATGCAGTCTACATGTGGTGGCCAAAATTGCAGAAACCACTAAGCGGACGCAGCCTATAGCAGTGATCCTGTAATTTCCAATGCAGTGGGTGTAGTGCCGCCCCCTTGGCTGTTTCCATAATCCTTGGTCACGAATGTAGACTGCAAGTCTTCTCTCGGCCATTAATGGGGAGATGGGAATACCTTTATATAGTATTCTGCATGTGCTCAGGTTACATGGAAAACCATAAGTTTGTGCATTCTAGGTAAACGGTGTAGAATAACTTGGAAGGGTGTAGTTAAAGGGAATCAGTCACCAGATTTTTTCACCTAATCTGAGAGCAGCATAATACAGAGACCCTAATTCCAGCTATGTGTCACTTACTGGGCTGCTTGCTGTAGTTTTGATAAAATTGCAACAGGAGATTATCACTAGAGAACTAGTAAACCTGCTGCCATGTAGTCCTCTTTATTTATGAGCACTCACTCCCACCACTGATTAGCAGCTTTCTGTGTACACTGTGCATAGGCAGAAAGCTGCCAATCAGTGGTGTGGGTGGGGTTATACAGAGTTCAGCATTCAGAGAACTGCTAGATTTGCAGCAGATAAGATAGTGATTTTATCAAAATTGCATCCAGAAGCCCAGTAAGTGACTTATCGCTGGAGTCGGGGTCTCTCTTATGGGGTAGCAAAATCCTGTTTTTTAGATTAGGATACTTTGCTGTTTGTAGTTTGCTCTGCACACAGCTATTACAGATCTGGGGCCCATATTGTATCCTGTGTGCGTCTCATTTTATCCTAACACATGGAGGCGTTTCCTTCACTGTGTGTGAATGAGCCCTTATACACAGTATGAAAAGCAGTCTTTCCGCTAACAGTGTCCTCTCCTCTATAGAACGGCTTTGATTACCTGCTGGTCTACAGCGACAACCCGCAGACCGTGTTTCCTCGCTACTGTGTGAATTGGATGGTTTCCAGCGGTAAGTTTATTACAGGTTAATATCTCGGCGGGTGCAGAAGTGGCACCGTATGATCACCTCTAATCACAATGAGATCTGAGTGCCAATCTCTGCCACTGCAATAATGAGTGGGGCACAGTGTTCTCCTGCAGGGATGCGTTTTTTATTAAGTTTATTGAAGGTAAATTTTTTAAGCTTTCAAAATAGAGTTGTGACCTCCTGACATAAAAGTGCGACCATCCAAGCTGCCATACCTGACACGGCCACTGAAAAGAAGTGGTGCTGCTGTTTCTAGGGGTTAAAAGACTTTTTTTTTTTTTTATTATTATTATTATAATTTTTTTAAACTACAGTATTTTTAGGACTATAGGACACACCCCAAGTGTAGAGAGCTAAAAAAAAAATAGGAAAATATATTTCATACTGGTTAAAACTTCACTGGCGGTGTCAAGAAGTGGAGGTGTCAATACCACCTATATTTAATGCAGTAGGGTAGAATAGAGAGGCAATAATTCTATTGCTAGTATTTCTCTGCAGCAATATCTGTGTATACATGTTCGTGTGTGTGTGTGTATATATATATATATATATATATTAGCATAATATATATTAATTATACATATACACACACCCTTTTACATGCTTTTTATGTACACTCTCTGCAGTGCACACATACTCAACACCGCTGCATGTACACTCAGCTTTGCTGTATATACCGTATTTTTTCGGACTATAAGACACTGGACCATAAGACACACCCCAAATTTTGGGGTGGAATATAGAAAAAATATCTTTATTTGGGGGTCCGTCTTATAGTCTTAATAGGTACACTATCTTACCTGGGGGTCGGTGGAGCGAGGGTCACAGGAGGCAGGGTCCTTCAGGAATCCGGTGCTCTAGCAGTGGGGAGTTACGGTGAAGCAGGATTGCATGACCCTCCGTTCCCTCCCTCAGGAACCTGGCTGCTGCAGCAGAAGAGATGGCTGGAGCCCGATGCCAGGCTGGGGCCCGGGGCCTGGCTTGGGCCCGGTGCATGGCTGGGGGCCTGGCTTGGGCCCGGTGCATGGCTGGGGGCCTGGCTTGGGCCCGGTGCATGGCTGGGGGCCTGGCTTGGGCCCGGTGCATGGCTGGGGGCCTGGCTTGGGCCCGGTGCATGGCTGGGGGCCTGGCTTGGGCCCGGTGCATGGCTGGGGGCCTGGCTTGGGCCCGGTGCATGGCTGGGGGCCTGGCTTGGGCCCGGTGCATGGCTGGGGGCCTGGCTTGGGCCCGGTGCATGGCTGGGGGCCTGGCTTGGGCCCGGTGCATGGCTGGGGGCCTGGCTTGGGCCCGGTGCATGGCTGGGGGCCTGGCTTGGGCCCGGTGCATGGCTGGGGGCCTGGCTGATGCCCGGTGCATGGCTGGGGGCCTGGCTGATGCCCGGTGCATGGCTGGGGGCCGGGTCCTGGGCCTGGCTGAGGGCCGGGGCCAGTGTTTGGAGATAGGGGCCTGCCTGCATGCCGCCGAGGCCTGCCTGGGGACCGGTGGTGGCGGAAGAGGCAACAGCAAAGGAGGAGGTGAGGTGCTGGGGGCTGCGGGTGTCTGGCTGGGGTTAGACTGGATGCGGGCAGTGTCTGACTGTGGGCCGGGGCGGTGAGCGGAGGAGGAGGTGAGATGCTGTGGGTGTCTGGCTGGGGTCCAGCACGGGTTGAACTGAATGCGGGCAGTATCTGGCTGCGGGCCGGGGCGGTGAGCGGCGCAGGTTTCCGGTGTCGCGGCCATCTTCCTGAAGCTGTGATCTACAGGAAAATGGCCGCCCGAGCTACAAGTCAGCGCATGCGCCGGCTCGGGCGGCCTTTTTCCTGTGGCTCACAGCTTCAGGAAGATGGCCGCGACACCGGAAACCTGCGCCGCTCACTGCCCCGGCCCGCAGCCAGATACTGCCCGCATTCATACGACTTTGAAAAGTCCTTCAGCTACTTAGGATTTGCAGCATCCATGCAGGTGCCAGTAGCTTCCTCTCCTGTCCTACACAAATCAAACAGATCAGTGTTGGGCAGGAGGAGAGCAGTTCTCGGTGATCGGAAGAGTGCGGTGTTCTCCGCGATCAGATGAAGCTGCCTCTTAACACGCACACACTTTTTAGCAAGATTTTTTTTTCTTGCTAAAAAGTATGTCTTATAGCCCAAAAATATGGTAATTTTGCTCAATCTTTTTAAAGGGGGTATTCACACAACATAGATCATGGTTTAATGAATAATAATAATCCCAAAATATCATTTGTATTTATTTTACAAATTGTATAGTTTGTAAGAAAAATTTACCCCAAGTAACCCAAATCGTGCCACTGTAGTTCATATTGATACAGGTCATGCATGTGCAGATTTTTCCTGTGCATCAGTGTACGCACTGCAAGTCTAGGCAATGGTGCATGCGTGAGGGGTGCAGGGTAGTAGTAGTGGCGAGGGACTGTTGTTGTGTTCCTACACACTGGCTCCCTGACAAAGACAAATGTCCCAATTCTCCTGTGCTGTGCGTGTGGTGCAGAACACTCACGTTTTGGTCGCAGATCTCTGCTGTCTTCGGTTTTTCCACTTTAGGAAACGCCGCACACACAATAGGGGACATACACTCCATTTTTATAAAAAAGAACTTTACTTAAGGGAATGTCGTTTTTCGGTCGCCCTCTTACATTCCTCCCTCCTAAAACATGGTCGTCCCGACCATGACAACGCCTGTAAAAACATAAATGCACATTTAAAACATTTAACACACATGTTTATATCAAAATGCACAACAGATGAATATAATCTTTTGCCACTGTTTTTTTCTGGTCATCCTTGACCTCGGTCCCACTTGGTTGGGACCCTGGAACACAGAGTTCAAGTCTATTCTTTAAGACCGGCCATTTTGGCCCACTTTAGTAGTTGCCCAAACGCATAGGGGCAAATTCCTTCAACCCTGCATGCACATCGGGTCATCTGAACAACTAAAAGGGCCCGACTGACCCTTGTTCCCTTGCTCCTAGGACCCACAAAAGAGTCCATTTTAACCCCTTAAGGACTGCGCCAGTTTGTAGGTTAATGACTGGGTCAATTTTTTCAATTCTGACCACTGTCACTTTATGAGGTAATTATACTGGAACGCTTCAACTGATCCCCCTGATTCTGAGATTGTTTTTTCGTGACATATTGTACTTCATGATAGTGGTAAAATGTCTTCAATAGCTCTTGCGTTTATTTGTGAAAAAAATGGAAATTTGGCGAAAATGTTGAAAATTTAGCAATTTTCAAAATTAGAATTGTTATGCCCTGAAATCAGAGAGATATGTCACACAAAATAGTTAATAAATAACATTTCCCACATGTCTACTTTACATCAGCACAATTTTGGAACCAAAATTTTTTTTCGTTAGGAAGTTATAAGGGTTAAAAGTTGACCAGCGATTTCTCATTTTTCCAACAAAATATACAAAACCATTTTTTTTAGCGACCACATCACATTTGAAGTGACTTTGAGGTGTCTATATGACAGAAAATACCCAAAAGTGACACCACTCTAAAAACTGCACCCCTCAAGGTGCTCAAAACCACATTCAAGAAGTTTATTAACCCTTCAGGTGCTTCACAGGAACTGAAGCAATGAGGAAGAAAAAAATTAACATTCAACTTTTTTTCACAAAATTATTACATTTAGACCAATTTTTTTTTTAGTTTCACAAGGGTAACAGATAAAAAATGGACCCCAAAATTTATTGTGCAATTTCTCCTGAGCATGCGGATACTAAATATGTGGCGGAAAACTACTGTTTGGGCACACGGCAGGGCTTGGACGGAAAGGAGCGCCATTTGACTTTTTGAATTCAAAATTTGCAGGAATATTCAGCAAAAGCCATGTCGCAATTGGAGAGCCCCTGATGTGCCTAAACAGCGGAAACCCCTAACAAGTGACCACATTTTGGAAACTAGAACCCTCAATGAACTTATCTAGATGTGTGATGAGCACTTTGAACCCCCAGGTGCTTCACAGAAGTTTATAACATAAAGACGTGAAAAAAAAATCCCCAAAATTTTTTTTAGCCCCCAATTTTTTATTTTCACAAGGGTAACAGGAGAAAATGGTCCCCAAAAGTTGTTGTGCAATTTCTCCTGAGCACGCCGATACCCTATATGTGGGTGGAAACCACTATTTGGGCGCACGGAAGGGAAGGAGCCATTTGACTTTTTGAATTCAAAATTTGCAGGAATAATCAGTGAACGCCATGTCGCAATTGGAGAGCCCCTGATGTGCCTAAACAGCAGAAACCCCTAACAAGTGTCCACATTTTGGAAACTAGACCCCTCAATGAACTTATCTAGATGTGTGGTGAGCACTTTGAACCCCCAGGTGCTTCACAGAAGTTTATAACATAGAGACGTGAAAATAAAAAAAAATAACAAAAATTTTCTTTTACCCCCAAATTTTTTATTTTCACAAGGGTAACAAGGGAAAATTGACCTCTCATTTTGTTATGCAATTTCTCCTGAGTACGCCAATACCCTACATGTAATTGGCAACTACTTTTGAGGCATAGTGCAAAGGTCAGAAAGTAAGGAGCACCATATTATAGTACAGATTTTACTGTTATGGTTTGAGGGTGCCTGGAGATCCCCTGAGGTGCCAGAACAGCGGATTCCCCCTTAAATGACCCCATTTTACAAACTACACCTCTCAATGAACTCATCTAGGGGTGCAGTGATCATACTGACACTACGGGTGTGTCACAGAATTTTATTCCATTGGGCGGTGAGGAAAAAATAATTACATTTTTACCGCAAAAATTTTGTTTTAGCCCCAGATTTTACATTTTCACACTGGAATAATGGATAAAAATAGCACCAAAATTTGTCCCATAATTTTTGCTGAATGTGGCAATACCCCATATGTGGCTGTACAGTACTGCTTGGCCACACAGCGACACTCGGGAGGGACGGAGCGCTATTTGCCTCCTGGAGCGCAGATTTTCCTAGAATAGTTTGCTGACTCCATATACAGAGCCCCTAAGTGCTAGAAGACCCGAATCCCCCCTCAAGTGACCTCATTTTGGAAATAATACCCCTGCCAAACATGTGGACACTAAATGTGGTTTAGACACACTGCGGTGCTCAGAAGGGAGGGGGGATTTGGATTTGGGAGCGCAGAATTTGCTGAATTTCTTTTGGGGGGGCGAGGAGCCATTTAGCTTTTCCAGAGCCTATGTACTACCCGTAACGTGGAAGCCACCTATATTTCCATTAACGCATGACAGACCTGAGGGGGGCTTTTATGTGAAGCTTTTATTGGGAACATTTTACATAACATTTTAGATCACATTTATCCGGCGCTCTACGCTGAGCACTTACTTTGGGGTTTCCATCTAAATCTCCGAATGACGTGATTCAGATGAAACCCTGGAGGGATCCATTCACTATAATGAGATGAGGCAGCAGAGTTACTCTGGACTCCATCTGGCCTCTGTTCAGCGTTATCCTTCTTTTCAGAGGTGGACAAAACTATGGCCGACCGCGCTTTTATCTATGCCTAAAAAGATGGACACCGCCGGATCATAGGTCAGACAGCGTCTACAGTACCTCCATCTGTCTAATTACAGGGAATCTTCCGCCGCGGGTTTCCGTCTGAATCACTTATTTCAGAGATGTACATGGAAACCTCGGTGTAAGTGCTCAGCGCAGAGCGCAGGATAAATGTGCGCCGAGCCTTACTGCGATCTTTGGGAGGCGGAATAAACAAATCTGCAGCAGGTGAAAAAATGGTTTTATTTATCTTTTACGCCGTTCCTCGTACAGTATAAAAGTGATTAGGCGACTTTATTCTTCGGGTCGGTGCGATTACAGCGATGCCAGATTCATATGGGGTTTTTATGATTGACAGCTGTCACTCACTAAAAGACGCGTTTTTTTTTTGCAAAAACTAATGTTTGCATCGCCATATTTAGAGAGCTATAATTTTTCCATGTTTCGGCCAACAGTCATGTGACAGCTTGTTTTTTTGCGGGACAAGATGACGTTTTCAGTGGTACCATTTTTATTTTCATCCGTCTTTTTGATCGCGTTTTATTTCACCTTTTTCCAGCACTATGATGAAAACTAATTTCTCGTGTGTGTTTTTTTGTGTTTTTTACACTGTTCACTGAAAGCGTTAACTAGTGTGACACGTTTATAGATCGGGTCGTTCCGGACGCGGCGATACCAAATAGGTGTACTTTTTTGTTTATTTTTTTTTTTACCTAAAAATCTGTATTTATTAGTGTAATTAATATATATATACAGTACAGACCAAAAGTTTGGACACACCTTCTCATTTAAAGATTTTTCTGTATTTTCATGACTATGAAAATTGTACATTCACACTGAAGGCATCAAAACTATGAATTAACACCTGTGGAATTATATACTTAACAAAAAAGTGTTAAACAACTGAAAATATGTCTTATATTCTAGGTTCTTCAAAGTAGCCACTTTTTGCTTTGATGACTGCTTTGCACACTCTTGGCATTCTCTTGATGAGCTTCAAGAGGAAGTCACTGGAAATGGTCTTCCAACAATCTTGAAGGAGTTCCCAGAGATGCTTAGCACTTGTTGCCCCTTTTGCCTTCACTCTGCGGTCCAGCTCACCCCAAACCATCTCGATTGGGTTCAGGTCTGGTGACTGTGGAGGCCAGGACATCTGGCGTAGCACCCCATCACTCTCCTCCTTGGTCAAATAGCCCTTACACAGCCTGGAGGTGTGTTTGGGGTCATTGTCCTGTTGAAAAATAAATGATGGTCCAACTAAACGCAAACCGGATGGAATAGCATGCCGCTGCAAGATGATGTGGTAGCCATGCTGGTTCAGTATGCCTTCAATTTTGAATAAATCCCCAACAGTGTCGCCAGCAAAGCACCCCCACACCATCACACCTCCTCCTCCATGCTTCACGGTGGGAACCAGGCATGTAGAGTCCATCCGTTCACATTTTCTGAGTCGCACAAAGACACGGTGGTTGGAACCAAAGATCTCAAATTTGGACTCATCAGACCAAAGCACAGATTTCCACTGGTCTAATGTCCACTCCTTGTGTTCTTTAGTCCAAACAAGTCTCTTCTGCTTGCTGCCTGTCCTTAGCAGTGGTTTCCTAGCAGCTATTTTACCATGAAGGCCTACTGCACAAAGTCTCCTTAAAACAGTTGTTGAAGAGATGTCTGCTGCTAGAACTCTGTGTGGCATTGACCTGGTCTCTAATCTGAGCTGCTGTTAACCTGCGATTTCTGAGGCTGGTGACTCGAATAAACTTATCCTCAGAAGCAGAGGTGACTCTTGGTCTTCCTTTCCTGGGGCGGTCCTCATGTGAGCCAGTTTATTGTAGCACTTGATGGTTTTTGCAACTGCACTTGGGGATACTTTCAAAGTTTGCCCAATTTTTCGGACTGACTGACCTTCATTTCTTAAAGTAATGATGGCCACTCGTTTTTCTTTACTTAGCTGCTTTTTTCTTGCCATAATACAAATTCTAACAGTCTATTCAGTAGGACTATCAGCTGTGTATCCACCTGACTTCTGCACAACACAACTGATGGTCCCAACCCCATTTATAAGGCAAGAAATCCCACTTATTAAACCTGACAAGGCACACCTGTGAAGTGAAAACCATTTCCGGTGACTACCTCTTGAAGCTCATCAAGAGAATGCCAAGAGTGTGCAAAGCAGTCATCAAAGCAAAAGGTGGCTACTTTGAAGAACCTAGAATATAAGATATATGTTCAATTGTTTCACACTTTTTTGTTAAGTATATAATTCCACATGTGTTAATTCATTGTTTTGATGCCTTTAGTGTGAATGTACAATTTTCAAAGTCATGAAAATACAGAAAAATCTTTAAATGAGAAGGTGTGTCCAAACTTTTGGTCTGTACTGTATATATTACAATTTTTTTTTTTTTTTTACTTTTTTACTTGGTCCCACTATGGGACTTTCACTTTTTCCACAGATATAATATATTGCGATGCCCTAGCATTGCAATACATTATACCAATATTGAAAGCTCCTGAGACCATGCTGTGCATTGGTCTCAGGAGCTTTCCGTAACTTGGTGACCTGGGGGTCGTCATGTCGACCCCTGGTCACCATGGCAACGGTCGGGCCCCCGCGATGACATCACGGGGGCGCCGACATGAAGGCAGAGGGAGCTCCCAGCCCTCTGCCTGCCTCCTGAACACTGCGCTTTATCGCAGTATTCAGAGGGTTAACAGCCAGAGCACTGACACCGCTCCTGGCTGTTTAGTGCCGGAGCTCAGCCACTGGCAGCGCTGAGCTCCGGCACTGATAGAGCAGCAGACGCTAAAATTTCAGCGTCTCCTGCTTCATCATGCTGTGATAGGTCAGTCAGGTTGACTGACTAATTTCTGCGATCTGGGTGCAGGGACCGACGGCATGGAGCCCTGCACCCCTTCTTGTGCCGCTCAGCTGTTTACACGCTGTGCCAATTCAAAGCTATGACAGACACGGCACGGCAAGGAGCAGTAACTTACACCCGCTCATGCTGTTCAGTGTCCGTCATTGAGCGCTATGGGGTTAAAACACAATAGGCCCGTTGGCCAGCAAATCCTGCTCTGGGTTTACCAAACACAGGAAGTCCTTTTGTTTTAAAATACAATGGCCCACTGGCCAACTTATATTCGCTCCGACAGTCCTGGAGCAGTGACCCGGCACAATCCTTGGGTCATCCTGACAGTGTCCCCCCTCCCTCCTTTTTGCTGGGTAAGGTCCCTTTAAGACCTAAGTGTTGCTCAGTAGCTCCTATTCCAAACTAAAACAAAGGCACAGTCCATTAGAGCAGTTGCCCACGGTCCATTTAGTGATGGATGTTTAACCCCATCAGGGTTCAGTCCCGTAATCCAGCAGGAGAATGCGCAACAGGCGCAAGAACTTGGAGGGGAGGGAAAACAAACAGAAAGATTTTTCTCTTTCAACTGGGGCTGGCTTGGCCAATACCGGAGGTTCCTGGTTTTCACTCAGGGCTCCTGCCCACAGAGAAGTTGAATAGTCTCATTTTCCTGGTGCAACTAACACAACAAGACACACATTTTTTTTTAAAGTGATCGCTTCACTTAGCAGCCTTAATCTCTCTAGTCACTTTGGACTGCTCCATGACTTGATGCTCCTTCCCCATCATTCTCACCAGCAATGTCGCCAGCTCGCTCTGCTTTAAGCATACTCTTCTGGGGTGGGTATTCATCCTTCTCACCTGCTTGTTTCTTGGGAGTCTCCTCCCTTTCTCCATTGACTCGCAGCAATCGGTGGGATTTCTTTCTCTTCCGTTGCGCCCACCTTGGGTGGGTACCACTCACGATGGGTGATCTTCTGGGCCCAGGCCAGACACATTTTTGTGCCATTTTGCTGTTAGCCCCGTCCATCATGGGCATTGTATCATCAGTCCTGGCATCACCATTCACCATTTTAAAATCCACAACGGCCGCTATTTTGGGATTACTGACGGCCACCATTTTAACTGTTTCAGGGCTTCCTCCGCTTTCTATATGCTAGGACTCTGCATCCTGCCGACTATGCCAATTTTGTGAGGTGTGCAGGGTGGTAGTTGTGGCGAGACACTGTTGTTGTGTTCCTACACCCTGGCTCCCTGACAAAGACAAATGTCCCAATTCTCCTGTGCTGTGTGTGTGTGGTGTGTAACACTCACGATTTGGTCGCAGATCTCTGCTGGCTTCGGTTCTTCCACTTCATGAACCGCCGCACACACATTAGGCGACTTCCACTCCATTTTATAAAAAAGAACTTTACTTGAAGGTCCAACTTCAACATGGTGGAACATGCAGTATTGGGTACATCCTTTTCCAGGTTCACAGCCCATTGCACAGCACATTTTGATATTCACCATCCATTTGTCCTGAGCTATCCCTTCCATAGTTGACCTCTTTGGCCTCTGAGACGCTCGCAGGTTTAAGAGTCCCGTACTGTCCTCTCTGTACTATTCCCCGTCCGACTTCCCCTTCTGGGAAGATTTTGAGACGAGATTCTCTGATGGCTCCTGTGGACCGTAGGCCCCGAACGTTAAGGGAAAGTCTGTTTTATAGTTCCTGACTAACGCTCCTCTGCTGCTGGTCAGACCATGCTACTGGTGCCCCCTGGACCTCCTACTACTGCTCTTCACATCTCTCCCTCAGACTCTATCTGATTGACAGGAAAAACCATTGCTCTGCCCTGGCCCAAACTCCTCCCCCTTTTGACTGGACCAATCACCAATCCTCCTTTGGTTGCTGGGCAGACTTCCCCGTTACTACCCCGGCTCCTCCTGCACTGGAGCTATTACTAAACGTATTAACTGCTTCTATCCTAAACTCTTGTGCCCATCACTGCACTGTACCCAATTCCTAATCTAATACTCTAACTATATCTAACCTACACTGACCCTGTAACTAAGGCTGCGTGCCCACTATGCGTTTTTCAAGCGTTTTTGCCTCTGAACGTCCGCAGCAAAAACGCTTAAAAACAGCTTAGTAATACGTGCCCCATGTCCCCCAATGATAATCCGTATCTGCTGTGCACATGCTGCTGAAATTTCCACTGCGGATTATCATTGCGGAAAAATCCGCAGCATGGCCATTAATTTTGCGGACACGCAGCTTAATCGCCGCCATTGATTTGCATTGAGTATTATTATTAATAATAATAATTTTTTATTTTTATAGCGCCAACATATTCCGCAGCACTTTACAAATTTTAGGGGGGACTTATACAGACAATACAGAATAAGCATATCTCATATCGAAAGGAGTGAGGGCCCTGCTCGCAAGCTTACAGTCTATGAGGAAATGGGGGAGACACAAAAGGTAGAATGTACATATATTGTATAATGCAGCCTTGATATACTAAATAGGATAAATAATAATACATGGACTGGTCACCAGCCAGTATGTGTACAGTCCTGACAGAGGCTATTAAGTGCATGGTTGGTATGAACCTGAAATTGAAGAAGATTTTAATATGGGGGAAAACTGGAACGGACAACTGGGATGGACAGATAGTGTGTGGAGGCGATACGCCAGTCTAAAGAAATGGGTTTTTAGGGTCCGCTTGAAACTGTGGGTATTGGGAATTAATCGAACTGTCCTGGGTAATGCATTCCAAAGAATTGGCGCAGCATGCGAGAAATCTTGGAGACGGGAGTGGGAAGTTCGGATTATGGAGGATTTTAGTTTTAAGTCACTGGCAGAACGGAGGGCACGTGTAGGGTGGTAGACTGAGACAAGGGAGGAGATGTAGGTGGGTACTAAAGCATGGAGCGCTTTGTGGGTAAGCTTAATAAGTTTAAATTGAACTCTATATTGGATGGGCAACCAATGCAATGACTGGCACAGGGAAGAGGCATCGGAGTAGCGGTTGGCGAGGAATATGATCCTGGCGGCTGCGTTAAGGACGGATTGGAGAGGGGAGAGTTTAGCAAGAGGGAGAGCCATTAGTAGAGAGTTGCAGTAGTCCAGACAGGAATGAATAAGAGCTACGGTAAGGGTTTTTGCCGAGTCAAAGGTGATAAAAGTCCTGATTCTTGAGATGTTTTTGAGGTGTAGATGACATGAACGAGCGAGTGATTTGATGTGAGGAGTGAAGGAAAGATCTGAGTCAAAAATGACCCCAAGACAGCGGGCTTGTTGCTGGGGAGTAATGGTTGAGCATTGAATCGTTTAACCCCTTAACGACCTTGGGTCTTTCTGTTTTTGTGTTTTCATTTTTTGCCCCCCTTCTTCCCAGAGCCAGAACTTTATTAATTTTCGGTTAATATGGCCATGTGAGGGCTTATATTTTACGGGACGAGTTGTACTGTTAAACGCCATCACTGGTTTTACCATATCGTGTGCTGGAAAACGGGGAAAAAAATTAGTACGGTGAAATTGCAAATAAAATGCAATTCCACAGTTGTTTTTTGCATCCTTTTTTTTTTTTACCACGTTCCCGGATTGCTAAAACTGACCTGCCATCATTATTCTTACGAGTTTGTAGACACCAAATATGTATAGGTTCTTTTTTATTTAAGTGGTGAAAAAAAATCCAAAGTTTGCTAAAAAAAAAAAATGACTCAATTTTTCGGGATCTGGGGCCGGGTGAGGGCTTATTTTTTGCGCGCCGGGCTGTCGTTTTTATTGATACCATTTTGGGGTAGATCCGATGTTTTAATCGCCAGTTATTGCATTTATTGCAATGTTGCAGCGACCAAAAAAACTTAATTCTGGCGTTTATAATTTTTTTCTCGTTACCCCGTTTACCGATCGGATTAAGTCTTCTTTTATATTGATAGATCGGGCGATTCTGAACGCGGCGATACCAAATATGTCTATGTAGGGTTTTTTTTTATTATTTTATTTTGAATGGGGCGAAAGGGGGGTGATTTAAACTTTTATATTTTTTTAATATTTTTAAAAATATTTTTTTTACACTTTCTGCATGCTTCAATAGTCTCCATAGGAGACTAGAATCCGCAGTTGTCTGATTGCGTCTACTGCATACAGACGATGATCAGATCGCTTGTATGCAGCAGAATTGCTCACTTGCTATGAGTGCTGACCACTAGGTGGCGCTCATAGCAATTGAGACATGACAACCTCAGACGTCTGCTGCAGACCCTGGGTTGTCATGCCCACCCATTGGTGACCCGCAATCACGTGACGGGGTCACCGATGGGTGTGGCTTAGGATGCGCTTCCCGAAAGGGCAAGTTAAATGCCGCTGTCAGAGATTGACAGCGGCATTTAACTGGTTAACAGCCGCGGGTGGATCGCGATTCCACCCGCGGCTGTTGCGGGCACATGTCAGCTGTAATGATCAGCTGACATGTGCCCGGTTCAGTGCGGGCTCACCGCTGGAGCCTCCGCTAAACCGGCCTTTCCGACCTGGTGCGTACTATTACTGACCAGGTCTTAAGGGGGTTAATATCCGCATGACTACATGTGCACATGCGGATATTAAGCAGTTAAGTGTGCGGATGGTCCCCGGGTCTGGAGAAGAGGAGACTCTCCTCCAGACCCGGGTACCATAGTACCTGTTATAAAAAGACTTTAAAATAAAAAATATACATTATACTCACCTTCTGATGGCCCCCGGTCTCCATAGTGATGCGTCCTGGCTCCCCGGTGGCTCGTGATGGTGAAAAAGGACCTTTCATGACGTCATTTAGTCATGACTAAATGACGTCATGAAAGGTCCTTTTTCACCACCACAAGCTGCCCAAGACACCGGACGCATCGGAGAGAAGACCGGGGGCCATCAGAAGGTGAGTATAATGGGTTTTTTTTGTTTTTTTTTTACCATTTAACTATTAACTTGGTTACACTATATAAATCCATGCTGGTTGCATGAATTTATATAGTGTGACCAAATTGTCAAGCACTTTTACAAGTGATGCTAAAATCACTTGGAAAAGCGCTTGATAACCCGCATGCAGAAATGCAGGAAAAACGCTTGACAAACGCTTCTACCTGGCAGGAAAAAATCTGCAGCATTTCTGCATCGTGGGCACTTAGCCTAACACATCAGACATTAGATCATATACATACTCATATATAAACACAGAGTACCGCAATATGTGCAGTAAGACAGAAGAGGCGTAGGACCGTCCCGGTCACCCTCTTACACATGCTCTCTTGCTCTTTCCTGACAGTAGAGGGCGTGCATGAGCAATACTGTTTTAGCATAAAACAACTCAATGCCTGCTTCTGCCACTATTCACACATACAGGATGACAGGGTGATCGTACCCAGCTGTAGTACTTGGCATCATGCCGTACACAGTAGATTGCTGTCGGACAATCGTTTGTCCAGGAGCGATCTCTCCCGATTCCTTCGTACGCAGGAGTGCTCGCCTTGTCGCTCCTGTGTTCTCTATGAGCGAGTCACTGACAGAGGTCTCTGGCGGTGGCTTATCTCGTCGAAAACAAAATGATCTGCAGTCCGAAATCAGACATGCCAGATCCTTCTCTCCCCTGACATTATGTATCTTGATTGAGTCGTAAAGTCCCCTACACATTATACTTTCAACCGAGTCCTCCAACAGCAAGCATTAGTTTGTGTTTTCGGGCCATTAGTGTGCATTAACAGCGGCTAGTTATCAGGAACTGGCTTTTGTAAGAACACTCGTTCCTGATAATCGGCTTAAACAGTCTTAAGGCCCCGTCACACTTAGCGACGCTACAGCGATCCCGACAACGATACAACCTGTCAGGGATCTTTGCTGCGTCGCTATGTGATCGCTGGTGAGCTGTCAAACAGGCAGGCTCACCAACGATCAGGGGAGCAGCGACATCGTGGAAAGAATCTTTCCACGATGTCCTGCTCCTGGTTACCAGCCTGCTGAAGCAGGAGCTGGCTGGTAATCATGGTTACCAGCCTGATCTCTGGTCCCGCTGGTCACACACAGCGATGTGTGCTGACCAGCGGGAAGGCAAAGAATGGTCCAGGACATTTCGCAGCGATCAGCGACCTCACAGCAGGGGCCTGATCGCTGCAAAGTGTCACACATAGCGACATCGCTGGTGAGGTCGCTGTTGCGTCACCAAAACCGTGACACAGCAGCGATCTCGCTATGTGAGACGGGGGCTTTAAGATCGCAAGTAAAACGCTTGTTCCTCAGGTGAAGCTTAAAAATCATCATTCTCAGCAGCTAATCGTCATGGGTAAACATGTACTGCCGAGAACAAGGCCAGACTATGTGCACAGAACAATCTTATTAACGATCGTTCTGTATGTATAAAAGAGTAGTCAGCCTGTTTAAACAGGCTATCAAACGACCTCTCATCACCAAACATCCGATCTCCGGTCGTTTAACAAGCCAGTGTATATCTAGCAGTACAGTTTTTTTTTGTAAGAGGCTGGAAATTCTTCTTTTAGAGATACTTCGCAGTTATTCACTTGGGGTTGTTAGACTATATGGGCACAGGACCTCCGATTTCAGGCTTTACACAGGAAAAAGAAACTAGAGTCGAGTCAGCAAACAAGAAAGGATAAAAGTTGAAAGCGTGGACCATAGCATCCTTAGTAATCCATATTAAAGTTGTGGGAGTTTGGGAAACATGTTTGAAAGTGGAGAAACCCCATTAGTCATGTGGGCATGGAGTAATGTTACACGTTTTATATGATATTCGCAAGTACTTAATGGCAACTCATTACTGCTGTAGTAGCTACATAGGTTAGGGTTGAAGCAGTTTATTACTACCTTGGTTAATCATCCTCCTTGCATTGCGACCAAAAGTCCCAGTTCCACTTCTTTTCACAACTTACAAATCAGATCAAATATCATTAAACACACTATTAAATAATGAATGTATCCATCATTACTTCATAGATATGTACTTTAAGCCATGTATAAAGAACACCTAAAACCCACATGATAATATAAAGTAAAATCCTAAAAACCACAGCAGAAAGCCCAATCCTGCTTATATACAATATACAGCCCACATTGTGATCCACAGTACAAGGGATAAAACTAAAAAGTAGAATAAGCAGGATTACTATTCCCAGTGCTTCAAGCTAATAATTTTATTCTACATAATTATTCAGTAATTACCTTTAGATATGGCGAATCAAAAATAGCGCTGGCTGCACAAACACACGTTTCGCCTCTTCATCATAGGATATTTTCACACACCAGGTGGGCGGGTCACCTTTGTGCCCTGTGGGCAGGTTTCTTTGCACCCGGTGGGTGCGTCCCCCTTTTGCTCCCTTTGCACCTGGTGGGCGAGTCCCCTTTGTGTCCTGTGTCCAGTGGGCAGGTCCCTTTGCATCCGGTGGGCGGGTCCCTTTGCGCCCCGTGTCCGGTGGGCAGCTCCCTTTGTGCCCCGTGTCCAGTGGGCGGGTCCCCTTTGCACCTCGTGTCCGGTGGGCAGGTCCCTTTGCGCCCTGTGGGCGGGTCCCCGTTTTGCTCTGTGGGCGGCTCCCTTTGCGCCCGGTACAGTGGGCGGGTCCCCCTTGCATCCCATGGGGGGGGGGGGTCCCTTTGCGCCCTGTGTCTGGTGGGCAGGTCTCTTTGCGCCCTGTGTCCGGTGGGGGGTCCCTTTTTTTCTCTGTGGGTGGCTCCCTTTGGGTCCAGTGGGCGGGTCCCCTTGAGCCTGGTGGGCGAGTCCCCTTTGCGCCCTGTGTCTGGTTGTCGGGTCCTTTTGCTCCCCATGACACAGGCTCACTGCATTGACCGCTCCCTAGCCCCTTCTCTTTGCTCTTGAGTGATGCCTGTAGCGTCCACAAGTGCCATCATTCACAGGAAGGTCTATGGGAGCATTCACTGCAGAGGGCCAAGGACGCTGTATATCAGTGTTCCCCAACTCCAGTCCTCAAGGCCCACCACCAACAGGTCATGTTTTCAGGATTTCCTTAGTATTGCACTGGTGATGGAATTATTGCCTGTGCAGATGATGGAATTCTCACCTGAGCAATACTAAGGAAATCCTGAAAACATGGCCTGTTGGTGGTGGACCTTGAGGACTGGAGTTGAGGAGCCCTGCTGTATATGACGAGACCACCCACAGGACACTTGCAATCACAGCACACAAGGGAGTAAAACATTCCTCAGACATATAAGTAGCATGGTTATCAACCATATTTAATATGCTTTGCCCCTCACCTATCTGGCGCTCCCCAGCAGTTTTAAGGGGGAGAAATGCTGACAGACTTGAACTCTTTGTCTTCTTCTTCAGGGATGCCAGATTTTCTAGAGAAGCTACACATAGCAACACTCCGCGCCAGGAACATGGAGATCAAAGTGAGGGATTACATATCCTCCCGACCTCAGGACTGCGGCAGTGAAGCCAGAGCCAGTCCAGAGCGAAAGCCTGCAGCAGCACACACCGCCCCGCAGATGGACTATGCATAACCGGCGAGCCTATGCCCTGCCTTACCTCCACAAGCTAGGCTTGGTGACCACAGCTGCCGGCCAATATCAGGCTTCATGCCAACTAAGCAGCTGCATCTCAACTGGGTATTACTGCCAAGCAAAAATGATACTACTTAATATCCCTGCAAGGCCGTCTGTGCCTTTTTACAACATCTCTGATGCCCTGCTTGTGCCAGGCGCTGCCTCCACCGCTGCAGGGTAATGTTATATGGACAACCTCAAGGAAACATGAATGTGAGCATCGCCAACAGGAATGAAAACTTATTTATGTCTGTAGTGAAGTGTCTTTTGCAGCAATGGTTACTGATACTTCCCTGTAAGAACATGGTAGCTTTCTATAATATTAATTAGGGATCAGTTGCATGGAAGATAGAAGCATTTTGGCATTCAACAATGATTTTTTTTTCTTTCCTATTTCGACCTGGACTGTTTTACTGGATTACAAGAATCAGTGATGGATTTTGATGCCCATTTTCAGAATTGTGGTAAAACTGACTTTTGAGAAGTTCGACTTCTATTTTGGCTTTGTACCTTGTGAGAATGTCTGCTTACCCGTCCCTTGCTCATATGAAGGAATCTCCCCAGGAGCTGTCCGCACTTCATAGTCGTTCTTCAGTTTAATAGCATAATAATATCGAGATGATGTCCAGGATCTACTCCAAACACAAAATGTTGAAGGGGTTGTTCGGCGCTGCTCATTTCTACATACCGATGACTGATGTTGCGTCCCCATTAACCTGCCGGGAAGTGTGCGAGCATGTGGCGTCATCAGCTCTGATCACCTCTTGATGGAGAAGTGAGTGGCAGCGAAAAAAAAACCTTAAATGCTATAGATCAGGGTTTCTCTACTCATGTCCTTATATAACCCACCAGATCAGATGGTGACAAACTCCCATGGCCATTCCTAATGTGATCACAAAAGTAAGGTTATCTGTTTAATACTTTTGGATATTTTGACAACATGATTTGTCATGGGTAGCTTGAGTTAAAGGGGTTCTCAAAGAATGTGATAAAATGGCCCCTTCACGTAATTAAAACAGAAGCCCGTCCTAGTGATATGTTAGGATGGGCTGCAGTCTGATGAAACACCGCCCCCGAGATCTGTGTCTCAACTGACAGAGGAGCTGTATCGTAAGCGCAAATACCTTTGTAAGCTGAGGACAAGAAATAAATCTTCTCGGTTAACTGAGCACAGAGGATTTTTTTTCTCCTGCCCTGCCTCAGTCTTCTGTTGAGCAGGGCTGTGGAGTCGGTAAGCCAAACCAGCGACTCCTACTCTTCAATTTCCCTGTCTTCCAACTCTACAACTCCGACTCCACCGCACGGCCTCACTACTGAGCATGTACATAAAGTGCAGCACAGATTCATCTCAACTAAAAGCTTAGATCCTGAATAGCACAAACTGCATTGTACTACTGTATCCAATTTATTTTATATTTTAGTAGTTGGTCCATTTTATACCGACTCCAAGTCCACCAAAATGAACACAGACTCCAACTCCACAAACCTGCTGTTGAGGAGAAGATATATTTCTTCTCCTGTCACAGCCCTTTATCGGCAGCTCACCAGTATGTTTGCTTACGATCTAGCGGCCAAGTCATTTGAGACAGAGGTCTTGGGAGCTGCATTTCTTCAGACTGCAGCTCGTTCTGACACGTGACTAGGACAGGTTACCGTTTTAATTCCGCCTCGAGGGCCATTTTATTACAATCTTGGAGACCCTCTTTAAAGATTACTGCTGTAGATTACCCAAAGAGCGAAGTTTCTTATTTATTTACAGATCGTTCTGAAACTTCCACATAACTTGTAATGTCTTCTCTGATTCTTTGTACCAGGTGGGGATTTATATATTGCTTCTATGTTGTGACTGTTCATGTAGCAAAACAGTGCTGGTCTACACATGTGCATGGATGACCTTTTGTTGCCTACAGCAAGTTCGGGCAGAACAAAAAAACAGAATGTAAATTTTTTGGGGGACTATTTGTCGAACTGGACACTGAACCCAAAGCGTGTCTCGCCTTCACTTTCTATGCATTCTATTACCTATAGCCATTGTGTCCTGGAGTCGGGCTATTTGGAGTATCTTCCAATCGGATTACTAACAGAGTCCATAAATGTCTCCATGTTACACATCTCCTGTTCTGCGGACCGCGGTACTATTACATGTATTCCCGCTCTGCTTACTTCCATAGCGAGAGGTTAGCACTGGTGATGCCTGCCAGACCCCTTGGGTATCTGTTCCCGATGGTGGAAGTGAACTGAGCCACAATACCCCTTAAAGGAATTTGACCGCAGCTCTGCTAAACCTAGATCACTATTTGGTTTTATGGTGACCTAGCTTTGGTTCATTGGGTGTCCATGTGTTCCAGATCTGTAACATCGATGCTGAGATATGACCTATGAAAGTCCTCTGAAGCCAGCCAAGGATGGCAGAAGCTTGGTGCTCACCATAAAGTGATGACAGTTTTCTCTGGGCGGAGGTCATATCTAGAGGGGCCACTTGCGTTCAGGTATTACAAACATGACTAAGGCCATTTTTCATGGTGGAACGTTGGTCATTATTTTATATCTGTTTTTATAAGCCAAAACCAGGAGGAGAACTCGCACGAGGTACGTAAAACGGGAACCTTTGCACCTCTCCTGGTTTTGGACCCACTCCTGATACAGAAGGCTGCTGTGTGAAAGTGGCCTAAATCATGCTGAGGCTGCCATACAAAAGGGCTTTTTCTTCTATGCCTTGTCTCCTCCTGTTCATTTTTATACATGTGGGTGGATCCTTACATGGCACTCATGTCTCATGCATAGAAGTAATGATGCAAAGGGGGGAGGCGGGTTACCCCTACACCATCAGAGCGGCACCTCCGAAGCTTTCTAATAGCCTCGTTTGTAGCAGTGGAGGTGTTGCTCCCTACGGGAAAACCTACCTAGATGTTAAAATCACTCCACGACTTGAGAATTTCTCCTGAATCTCTACTGAAACTTGGTACTTTTACAAGCCAAAGTTTTCAGGAAACAGGGGAGCATCATTTTTAATCCAATGAATAAAACATTTTTACTTAAAGGTGCAATTTCCTTCCCCCAAAAAGCATTTTGCAAAGAACATAATAAACAGGCATTTAAAATCACAGCACTTACAATCAGGCTTTTAGCTCTCCGTCTCCTAGTTCAGCATTGTTAAATGTGCATTACCAGACAGGTAAACCAATTACTTCCTACATAGCCAGTAATAAATTGTAAAGGACCAACTTACTGGAAAATGCAATTGTGTGAGCGGATATGGAACAAGTAGTATTCTCTGTCACGGGCTGCGGAGTGGTCGGGGGATGGCTATGCTCCCTTGGACTTTTATTTCCGCAGGCTTGCATACATAGAGGGTTAATGATATGCTGGTTGTTGGGTCTTCTGTTCTCTCCAGTGCTGATAATTGTGAACAGCATTTGAATCCTAATCCTCTTGTAGTGTAAGCGTTTGCACTGCTCCCCCAACCTCCGAGCTCCCACCGATGTGATGTTACATTTCTTTTTTTTTTTATCTAAATATGTCTAATAAAAAGTGCAAGTTGGTACTAAAAATGAAGTATTTTATGTTTGGCAGCTGCATGCAACATTCTGAATGTTTCCTATTCTCCAGAATACAGATTTTTTTTGTAATTTTAATCCACACGAATTTGGCAAACTCACGGTCGCCATTTTGATGAGCCATAGAGTCCGCAAAAGGTTACAAAAAAAAAATCAAATACCCATCTTATTGCTCACCTTTTTGCCCGCCCTCGCTGCTCGTCTTGCAGTCCCCCGTGGTGCTTCTTTCCATTGTCGTGTGCCGCATCTCTGGCCTCTTGATTCTAGACCAGGACTTCTGTGTCCAACTAGACCTTTGGAGGTCACAACAGCATGTAAGGTCGCAACATCACAATGTGGGCCACGTTGGATGGCACACGGACGTCTAAGGCCTGGACGTACCTTGACATTCCGGCCGAAAGAAGATCTGCAAAGGATCAGACAGTGAGCTGCAGCAGCGGCTCGAAAGGTGAGTGGTGCGGTGAGATTTTTGTAATAAAGCCATTCTGCTGAGACCGCAGAGCATAATAAGGAGACAAACTTTGTTATTGCAGGAAACTTTTTGAAGCTTAAAAGGTCAAGCCCTGTCTACATGCCATAAAGAGGCAAAAGGCCCCAAACAAACCTTAGAAAAGGGTGTTTTGCCTTTTAGAATCTCTGTTCTTTCTATTTACCAGAGTTGTAAGTCAATCTGATTAAAAATAAAAAGTTAAAGGGGTTCATCAACTGTAATAGTAAGGCCCCCTTCTGTGTTTCCGGTACGTTTGACGTAATTTTTCACACATCTTGGAGACATGTACGCCCCAATATAAACTATGGGGCTGCGCACATGTTCGTGTTTTCACACAGACCCACACGTAGAAATGTCCATCATTTTTTTCCGGCAGCACGGATGACATGTCATCCGGGTGCGGTATTATAAGTGTGACATCCGTGTGACACGTACCAAAATAGAAATTAAGTATTTTAATGTGTTAAAGATGTGCAAAGATAGAGATAGATAGTTAGATATGAGGTAGATAGATGATATAGATATCCGTGAGATTTATAATTATTGCCTTGCGTGTGTAGCTTACTATACATGGATTAACCAAATAAATGAAAAAAATGGTGTGGGGTCCGCCCCATTTTTGGTAACCAGTAAAGGTAAAGCAGACAGCTGTGAGCTGATATTATCAGGCTGGGAAGGCCCTGGTTATTGGGCCCTTACCAGCCTAAACATACAAGCCCGAGACCAATAAAGAGGAGAAAAGGGGTGGAGGTACAAAAAACCATAGCAGAAATTAATATTAAAATGACTGGGTCTGTGACCCCGTGTGTCCCCCTAGCTAAGCACTTCGGGGGGCCTTGCCATGGAGGCACAAGGCCCAATTCAATAAATATATGAGTATATAACTTGTAAACTAAAATAAAGACACCGACAAATTCTTTGGATAAAATAGGCCGCAATATTTATTACCAATACCAATTAATATAATAATAATTAATCAAATAATTTCTATGACCTTTAAAAAGTACCAAGTCCACCCAACATTAGCTGGACAAATCTACCATGTAACACACATTGCGACAGAAGCTTTTTGGGGAGGGAGGGGCACTTTTCTTTCTTGCTGTACGCGGACTGCCCGGAGTGCGCAGAAGGAGGGCCTTATAAACCTTTGATCTTCATGCACTTTTTAATCCTGCTTCGATCAGATAAGGTTCCTTCCTGCTCAAACCAACTGCCCCTTCTTCTGAATTTTCTCCATGCAGTGTACTGTGACCTGTAGATGACCTCAAAATTCGGTAAGTACCATTCAAATTTAATACAAAAGAGGGGGGGGAGTGGGAGAGACCAATAAAGAGGAGAAAAGGAGTGAAGGTACAAAAAAAACATACATTAATATTAAAATGACTGGGCGTGAGCCCCCGTGTGTCCCTAGTAAGCACTTCGGGGGACCCTGCCACGGAGGCACAAGGCCCAATTCAATATATATATATATAAAGACACCGACAAATTCTTTGGATAAAATAGGCCGCAATGTTTATTAAGGGTTACCAATACCAATTAATTTAATAATAATTAAAACCATTAAGAATTCATCAATAAATAAATAATGAATCAAATAATTTATATGACCTATAAAAAGAACCAAGTCCACCCAGCATTAGCTGGATGACTATACCCAAACGCCATGACTCATTATAGGCATGGCCCCCCCAAAGAAACATCGCAGCTAAATATCCACAGCATTTTGTAGCCCTACGTTAAAAATATCTATACCTACATCAGATAAATGAACTTGATCTGCCCTATACAGACCTGAAACAAAGCCTTGCAGTTCTGTATGCCTATAAGAAAAAGCTCCCAGAAGAGGGAGACATTTTTCCATGGTCCTATTGACCCGTCTCCTTATCCTGTCCATAAAAACAAGGTCAGGGCCGGACCAAACCAATCTGGGAGCCATTTCTGAAAAAAACAAAATCAGACCTAGGAAAATAATTTTTAAGGAGAGAAAAACGTTCTTCATTTTCCAAACCAATTCTAAAGTCTTCACTTTACCAATGTCGTTGCCCCCTGTGTGAATAATAATTAAATCTGAATTAAGCAATTCTACACTTAAATTCTTTAATTCCTGAACAATAGAAAACCACTTTAGGCCTCTCACGCCTGATCAGCAAACCTCACTAGGTTCTCAGAATAAATCCTTCTTGAAGCCCTCTTCTGGGCCCAGAAGATGTGTCCCAGAATCCAAAAGACTAAAGGACACACGGAAAATAATATATTAGTTAATTAAATCAATAAACTTGGTCTAACATATATTTTGAACCTATTAGATTCCCAATGGCCCAGTTTTTTTATGTTGAACTCATCCAAACCCATTCTCGCTGCTTCAGTTGCTGCCCCGATCCTAAACGAGTGAGACAAAATATTGACATTGCCTAAATATAACAAACGCAGACATTTCTTCAGCACCAAATTATATTGAAATTTTGTTACAGGTGACAGATCCTTATGAATTGAAAATGGCTCTTGTACTACTGTACTCAATGAAAGCCAACTCCTGACATTAGATACTGGACACAATACCAATCCATGAAAAGGATTCAATTTTCTCTATCGCTTCATTGGGGGACAGAGAAAACCATGGGTGTATGCTGCTGCTGCTGCTGCCACTGGGAGGCTGACACTATGCAAAAAAAAAAAAGTTAGCACCTCCCAAGCAGTGTACACCCCACCAACTGGCATTAAGTTAATCAGTTTAGCTTAGTGTCCGTAGGAGGTGGACACGGGTCTTTTACTAGACCCAGATCTACCTCTGTTTTTGGTGTATTCTTGTGATGTCTCCCTCTTCTCTTTTTCAGAAGGTGCTTCTCCTGAATTACCTCTGGAGGGATACAGTGTGCGATGGTCACACTGTACTTCCCACGTAGAGGCTATGAGTACAGCGTGCACTGCTACCCCGTATCCTCATATGCCTATCGGTCAGGACCCACAGCCCCTAACATATCAAGAGTGTTCTGGTGATTCGATCGTCTGTCCTTGCCCCCTTCTCTTGCCTGCTCGCCTACCAGAGCCTGACTGTTTCAGGAGGGAAGGACATCCATCATCGAAAGAGGCCCAGACGTCTTCTGACCCATTACATCTTCCGGGATGGAGAGGTACTGCTTCTATTCTCTCCCATCAGGTTCCAGTCCAGAGGCATCGAGGAGAAGACGAAGATACAGAGGAAGATGAAGATAGAAAATTCCGTTTTCGTCTGTCTCTGTGCATTTTTTTCTCTCTGCAGGGGCCCCATTTTCTCCCCTGTAGCAGGACTGCCTCCAGGCCCGCCTGGACATGTGCTTCGATACAGCAGACTTCCCTGCGACAGTACCCCCCCGGTCTTGTTGGCTGAGCCCCTTCCGAACCTCCTCTCCTTTAGCCTCTGTGCTGCACCCCACAGGAACCCCCGACTCAGCCTACCAAGATTGGCCGTAAGAGATCTAGAGAGGAAGACCATTCCAGGTCCTCTCGCTCCCTCACCTCTCCCGGTCCTTCGTGGCAGGCAGCTTCTTCTTCTCGGTCCTCATCCGCTGGCTTACCCGCTGAGTCAGTCTCTGATTCGGCTACCGATCCTGACTCTGACATGGACTCCGACCAGGCCTCTAACATGCAGGACATGGTTCAGAGTCTTAATGCAGCAGACAACAAGACATTTAACATTAAGGATTCTGCTACCGAACCCACAGAACAGGCGGTTTTGTTTAGACGGTCCAGACCAACCCCCAAGTATTCGCTACCCATAAGGAATTTGAAGAGGTCCTTTTCAGGGAGCGAGAATACCCAACCAGACGCTTTCAAAGAGGAAAACGTCTCAGCATCCTGTATCCCTTTGCTTCTGACTTTATTGAGAACTGGACTGCATCCCCTACATGGGCTAAGCAACTCCATCAAGGCATCCTCACTGGAGCTCGGTCTGAGGAGTTAGCTGATTTGGCGGACCAGATATCTCACACGGGAAAGTACGTGATGTCGGCCTCCTTAGATGCTGCTTCATGTGCCGCCCAAGCGGCCAGTAATATGGTGGCCATACACAGAACCATCTGGTGGCAGGCTTACCTGTCCTCCAAAAAGTTCCTCACTACCCTGCCTTTCCAGGGATCAAGGCTCTTTGCTACCAAGCTGGACTAGATTATTCAGGATTCCACGGGAGATACAAACTCTCTCCTTCCACAGGCGAAACGTCGTCGCCTTCCCCCAAAGAGTAGGTTTCGTTCCTTTCAGCGTTTTTCACCCGTGGATGATCCCTCACGCTGAGAGAGGCCGCAGCCACGCGAAGTCCGAAAAGGGCTTCCTTTAAGCCAACTCCTTCATGGCGTTCCCGCAATGCGCAAGGCAGATCCTCCAGTCCCTGTTCTGGTATGTTCTCTTCCGCATGACTCACTCCCTCCCAGGTTTTCCTTCAAGCTGGGCGGTCGTCTTCTGTATTTCAAGGACGTCTGACTGGCTTCCGCCAAGGATGCCTGGGTCAGAGCAGTATGTGCAGAATACAAAACAGATTTTGTTTCACGGCCCCAAGACCGCTTCTTAGAATCCTGCCCTCCGAAGGGATCCTTCGCTGGTCCCAAGTTTTTTCACGGCCATTGCCGCTCTTCTCAAATCAGGCTTCATCGTTCCTGTTCCCCCACAGGAGCATTTCACAGGCTTCTGTTTGAACCTCCTTGTGGTCCCAAAGAAGGACGGGTCAATTCGATCCATCCTGAATTTAAAGTTACTAAACAAAAAGGTTTGTCTTCGCCATTTCAGAATGGAATCCCTTCGTTCAGTAATCGCTTCCATGGAGTTGCAAGATTTCCTGTGCTCCATAAACATCCAAGTTGCCTACCTTCACGTCCCAGGGCACTAATGGTATATGGTATCTGCACTTTGCAGTACATTTAGTTCACTTCCAGTGAAACAGATCTGTTTTTTCTCTGGATCGTTCACTTCGGCTCTCACACCAGGTCAGGGCGTCCCTGACCTGGTGACCGTCTTCCCCTCTCACCCTTCAGGGTCGATCCTTTCTTCCAGTTCACTGGCAGGTGGTGACAACAGATGCCAGCCTCCTTGACTGGGGAGCGGTGTTTCACAACTTTACAGTCCAGAGAGTCGACGTGCTGGCGATACCCTGGTCACAGTTCACTCTACCCTACCTGTTCCCACCCCTTCACCTTGTTCCCCGATTGCTGAAGAAGATAAAAGCAGAAAGGGTGCCGGTCATCCTGATCACCCCGGATTGGCCACCGAGGTCTTGGTATGCAGCGGTATTCAATCTTCTCGCAGACGCCCCTTGGAAGCTTCCAGACAGACCAGATCTGCCTTCCCAGGGCCCCATCTTCCACCGGAATTCTCAGTCTCTCGATTTGATGGTGTGGCTGTTGAAGCCGGCGGTACTAAGAGCGTCGGGTTTTTCAGAACGTGCAGTTCAGACGATGATCCGGGCTCGAAAACCTTCATCGTCTCGAGTATACTATCGGACCTGGAAGGCTTTTTCCATTGTCGTGAGATTATTCACACTGCACCTATGAGATTCTTCCTTCCGGTGATTTTGGCCTTTCTTCAGGCTGGCCTTGATGCGGGACTTTCTTCAGGGAGTGGCACACGCAGTCCCTCCATACCAAACACCAACCGAGCCCTTGGATCTCAACCTGTTCCCCTTTTTAACCTCTGCAAGAAGTCTCTCTCTCCTCTCTTGGAAGGTGGCTTTCTTTGTCACAATCACTTCCATCCGGCGCGAGTCGGAGTTGGCGGCTCTCTCCTGATGATCCCCTTTTCTGATTCTCCACCAAGACAAGGTTGTCTTGAGACCGGTACCTTCCTTTCTCCCCAAGGTGGTCTCCATCTTTCACCTCAATGAGGACATCGTCCTCCCTTCCTTTTGTCCGACTCACCCTCTGGAACGTTCTCTGAATAGGTTGGACCGTGTCAGAGCAATTCGGGTTTACCTGGCTAGGACCGCTCCATTCCGGAGGACGGATTACCTCTTTGTCAGCCCTGAGGGAGCGCAAAGAGGCCTACCGGCTTCCAAGGCTACAGTTGCTCGCTGGATCCGGACGGCAATCCTGCAGGCGTACCGGAGTAAGCACAGGATTGCTCCCCCCGGGATTAAGGCCCACTCTACTAGAGCGGTGGGTGCCTCCTGGGCGGTTCGTCATGGGGCATCAGCCCTACAGCTTTGCAAAGCGGCAACCTTGTCTTCTATCCACACATTTGACAAATTTTACTGGGTTCATACCTACACTTCAGCAGACGCCAGCCTAGGTAGGAGAATCCTGCAGGCTGCAGTGGTTAGTTCATCAACCTGAATGGAGTTCTTTACTGCTGTTTCCCTCCCCATGAACTGCTTTGGGACGTCACATGGTTTCCTGTGTCCCCCAATGAAGTGATAGAGAAAACAGGATTTTTGGTTACTCACTGTAAAATGTGTTTCTCAGAGCCCTCATTGGGGGACACAGCATCCTCCCAATTGGACAGTATTACTAACTGTTGTTGTGTTACAGTTTTAATTTTGATATTTCTCTCTGTTTAATGTTGCGTCTCCTACTACTTGTACATTAACCGATTAACTTAATGTCAGTCCGTGGGGTGTACACTGCTGGGGAGAAGCTAACTTTTTTTGTGCATAGTGTCAGCCTCCTAATGACAGCACCATACACCCATGATTTCCTGTGTCCCCAATGAAGGCTCCGAGAAACAGATTTTACGGTGAGTAACCAAAAATCCTGTTTTACTCAACACCCTTTACCTAACTGATTAGTTTTGGATCTTTTTAAAGGGAATCTGTCACCCCCTGGCACTTATCTGACCTCTAATATGAGGCATACAGGTGATAGAAATGTAAATCTATACCTACCTGTATGTCTCATATTAGAGGTCTTGTTGCAGTGAAATGTATTTTTATTCCTACAAGTTTGATGCTTGCAGGCTCAGGGCTGGGAAGAAATCCCCGCTGACTGTGTGAATTACAATGTTTCTCCCCTCCCCTGCACGTCACAGTTCCCCAATTTGGCTGCTGCAACTGCACTTCACAGGGCAGGGGAGGGGGGAAACATTGTAATTCACACAGGAGGTGGGGATTTCTTCCTGGCCCTGGGCCTGCAAGCATCAGAAACTTGATTAAATAAAAAGACATTTCACAGCAACAAGACCTCTAATATGAGGCATTAAGGTATGTATAGATTTACATTTCTATCACCTGTATGCTCATATTAGAGGTCAGATAAGTGCCAAGGGGTGACAGATTCCCTTTAATAAAATCTCTACCGATTCCTGGTTTAATAGAACATCCTCATAAAATAAACCGGAAGGTTTGGTTTTCTTTTCTGACACTAACTTGCTTATCCGAAAGGCAGCAAAGAAAGCAAGAAAAATTGCCCATAGATTAGCTAAGAAGCTCATAGAAATCTGTCTGTTATCCAAATTACTTCCGATAGCCTTTAAGCATCTGTTTTACTGTAAAAAAAAATTACTAATTGCTTGGCAACCAAACAATTTCAGGAAAAATGATATACCTGCCAAAATCCTGGTCACAGAAGAATATGCTAACTGCTTCTGCATTAAATCCGAAATGAATAATAAAACCACACTTACATCACTACCACAGTAATCTGCATTAATTGAGCTAAAGAATATTATCCAATCCCACCATGCAGCTGAGTAACCAGCTCATGTTTTAGGGGCTACAAATTTTCTGATGTTTTCTGAAATTAGCTCAATGCCAAATCCCATAAATGATTCGGACTCCCAAAATCTTCCCCGCTGACAATGAGAAAGTGTTTTTACACTGACCATTTCCCATAGAAAAAGGCTCCATAGCCACAACTACCTGCTGCGTCGGTAAATAAATTCAAAGAATCTGCCTCAATAAAATTCTGTTGCCTACAGCTACACCCATTAAATTTTGCTAAAAATTGCGACCACATCATCAAATCATCTCTTAGCTGTTTGTTCAGCCTTATATGAGAAAAATGAGACTTTAATCCTCTAATCAAGAAGTAAAGTCTTCTGGAGAAAACCCTACCCATGGGCATAACTTTTTGTGCAAAATTCAGAAGGCCTAATAAAGATTGCATTTCCTTTTAGCGTTGTCTTTTTCCTGGCCAACATACATTTTGCAGAAAACCTTATTTTAAACAGTTTTGAGTCCGGCAATCTAAATTCCATTTTTTCCGTGTCTATAATGATGCCTAAAGAACAAGGGTTTTTTCCTCGGCTAAAGAAATACCGAAGGAAGCACACATATCAATAAATGTTTGCACAAGGCGATAGCATAAATCAGATTCAGCATTATCCACAAATAAAAAGTCGTCAAGATAATTAAGAATACCTCCTTCCGGAATAATCTGCTGCAAGACCCAATGTAAAAAACTAGAAAACGCTTCAAAATAAAAACATGATAAAGAAAAACCCATTGGGAAGCATCTGTCAAAAATGAATTTCCCATCAAATTGAAATCCAAAAGACCTAAAACCATCTGGGTGAATCGGAAGGAGCCTAAAAGCAGTTTTTATATTGGCTTTTGCCAACAATGCACCATTGCCAAAAGTCCGTAACAATGCCAACGCTTCAGCAAAGGAAGAATAAACAACTGAATCATTAGATTTATCCACCTCATCATTCAAAGACAACGCCAAAGGAAATGACAAATGATGGATCAATCTAAGCGAACCTGGTTTCTTCTAAGCCTGTGTGTCCACGATGCGGATTCAATGCGTTTCTGCGGCGCCATTTCCGTCGCAAAAATGCATTAAAAATGCTTGTTAAGTTATCTGCCATGTTTCCCAATGATAATCTGCATGTGCTGTGCACATTTTGCTGAAATTTCCGCTGCGGATAAATCCACAGCACAACCATTTCTTGTGAGTAAACGCAGCGAAATTGCCGGCTGCCACAAGATGCCGGCGGAGCCCCTGCACCACCGGACACCTCCAGCGCTGAACTTAGGAGACAGCATGGGGCCCGCAGCCACCTCCGAACACTCCGTCCGCATGTCCGGCACCTCCCAGAGGCAACCCTGGGA
The DNA here is from genome assembly GCF_046119375.1 of Phyllobates terribilis. Taxonomy (NCBI): domain Eukaryota; kingdom Metazoa; phylum Chordata; class Amphibia; order Anura; family Dendrobatidae; genus Phyllobates; species Phyllobates terribilis. The sequence goes on along the minus strand of NW_027362771.1, from coordinate 525,263,080 downwards.
CCCCTCTCTACCACGCCGCCCCCCAGGTAAGCTGATTATAATACGCACTAGTTTATTAAAAAACATTTTTTCCTATTTTCCTCCCCAAAATTTGGGGTGCGTCTTATAAACCGGTGCGTCTTATAATCCGCAAAATACGGTATTCATTTCTCCAAATATGCTCTTTTATATTAGCGCTAAGATGAAAACCAAAAGGAGACAACTCACAGGGAAGCGCTTCTTTAACACAGGTTTCCACTACACCAGAACCCATTTCTAACAATAAAGGGTTAACCATTTGACTATCATTAACCGTAACGGCATTAGGGGCGACATTATCTGAACTGGTTGGATTAAGCCAGACACCAGCAGCAGAATTATTCACAGAACATTTAGCTAACATTTCATTAGCAAAGCCAGCTAATGTGTCAGCACTGCTAGAAGGGTTAACACAAGGGGAAGACTGGGGGATATAGATGTTCTCACCCACTGCTGGCTTCTGTACAGCTGGACCACTATCCTCTTCAGCGCTACAAGCCTCAGAAAGAGGCGATGTCACGGGTGTGACAGACAATCCCTCTGCATCCGGTTGTAGAAGGTCACTGTGCTTGGCATTGCAGACGCCTTCTTGATCTTCTCATCTCTATAGTATAGTGATATCCTTCTCTCTTTAGGACCCACCAGCGACCCCACCTGCTGCTGATTGACACACCCTGGCTTGGTAGTTAAAAACTGTTAGAGGCGCCGGTGATAGTTCTATGTACTTCTGTGCAGGCTTGGAGTACTGTCAGTCGGCTAGACTCGTCTTTGGTGCCCTTGGAGGAGAGATAGTGTTATCTCTCTGGTGTCTGCTCAAGCTAAGTGTATCACCTTTGTTTACCTTGTTGTCTTTAGTTTGTAGAGGGGCCTGACTAGTGCTCACCCCATCCCCTCCCTATCCAGGGCCTATCTCTAGGGACATTCAAGGTTAAGGTTTCTGCTCGGCGATAGGTGCAGAACTTATATAGGGATGGTAGGGTAGGCAGGTTGATATTAGATCTGCCCAGGGGTCTCCACTCCCCCTTTCCCTAGTTGTTGGGCTCCCTTCCCCTTCTTCTCATCATTGTACACTTATCCCTTCTTTCACCTTGCTTTACAGGCGAGCACCGGTGCTGCCCAGCCACTCCATGGCTCTTCTTAACGAAGGGTTAATTCTGTCTTTATCACCAGGGTCCAGCGTTTCTGATGCTTCCTTATCCTCTGATAGGATCCTCTGATAAGCGTGGCTCCTCTGTAGAGGGTTACTCAGGTTTACAGCTTCATAGTCCAGCACACGTGAAGCAGTCAGTTTCCTGTGTGACATGAAGCCTCCTTAGCTAGAGGTTTCTCCTCACATCAGCATTATTCTCCAGTGCTGCTGAAGCATCCTGAGTTCCAGTGCGGTGAAGTCTCCTCTGTGACACCGCCGCCATCTCCAGGCTGCTTCCTCGGCTCTCATGTGACCGGCCGTGACCTGACACACCCATCGCCAGTCTTCTTCCTGTGGCATTCCTTCTTCTGGAGCTGTGTGCGGTAGCAGTGAATAGATCTTGCGGCTCCTCCTCTTCCTCTTGGGCGGCCGCACCTCCTCTTCTCCTCTTTCAACCGCCAGAACATTGGAGTCTTCATGCTGATCTTCCTGTGACGCCTCTTTCGCCCGTGCTTCTTAGGCCGAATAACTCTTTCAAGCACCGGCTTCATCAGCTGTCAGCTCTGGGATCTCCAGGCATCTTCTGAGCCAGTCTTCACCTCTGGCTGCTCCCGCTCTCTGCAACAGTTTCTTGAGGAGGTTCTCCATTGGCACTTTTCTTTCTTGCTGTACCCGGACTGCGCGGAAAAATGGCCTTATAAACCTTTGATCTTCCAGCACTTTTTAGTCCTGCTCCAATCAGATAAAAGGTTCCTTCCTGCTCAAACCAACTGCCCTTCCTCCCCCATTTTCTCCTGGTAGTTATTGGTGACCTGTAGATGACCTCAAAATTTGGTAAGTACCATTCAAATTTTAATAGAAAAGAGGGGGGCGTGAGAGAGACCAATAAATAGGAGAAAAGAGGTGAAGGTACAAAAAACCATAACAAATTAATATTAAAATGACTGGGCCTGTGCCCCCATGTGTCCCCCTAGCTAAGCACTTCGGGGGCCTTGCCACGGAGGCACAAGGCCTAATTCAATATATAGAAGTATACACCCATTATAATCTATAGGGCTGTGCACATGACCGTGTGACCCACACGTAGACATGTCCGTTTTTTTCCGGCAGCACAGATGACAGTACGTACCGCACACGGATGACATAAGTGTGACGTCCGTGTGACATGTACCAGAATAGAAATGAAATATTTTATTGTGTTTAAAGATGTGCAACGATAGAGATAGAAGATATAGATATCCGTGAGATTTATAATTATTGCCTTGCGTATGTAACTTACTGTGCATGGATTAACCAAATAAATGAAAAAAATGATGTGGGGTCCGCCCCATTTTTGGTAACCAGTAAATGTAAAGCAGACAGCTGTGAGCTGATATTATCAGGCTGGGAAGGCCCTGATTGTTGGGCCCTTCCCAGCCTAAAAATACGGCCCCTTCTTCCCGCATTTTCTCCTGGCAGTTACTGGTGACCTGTAGATGACCTCAAAATTCGGTAAGTACCATTCAAATTTAATACAAAAGAGGGGGGAATGGGAGAGACCAATAGAGGAGAAAAAGGGTGAAGGTACAAAAAAACAATAACAAAAATTAATATTAAAATGACTGGGCTTGTGCCCCTGGGTGTCCCCCTAGCTAAGCACGTTGGGGGGCTTTGCCATTAGATGCCTCAGTTCTGGTGCTTTGCCTACACTTTTCCCAATTGCCCTGGCGCGTTGGCAATCAGGGTAATTGTAGTGGTTGATGTCGGCTATGAATTGACCAAAAACACAGCTGGCATCAAACCCTAAGGTTAATGATGGAGAGGTGTCTTGCCAGACACCCCCATTACTAACTCAGTAGTAAAAAGAAAAAAAACACACACAAAAATACTTTCTTTTAAAAAAAACACTCCCCAACGCTTTCCCTGGCTCACCAATTTATTAAAAAAAAAAATACCATGCTGGTCCGTTGTAGTCCACAAATAGAAACCTAAAAAACATTGCTAACCCCAGGGTTGATGGCAGATGTGATTTTGGACAACTCACAGCTCACATCAAACCCAACTACCCTTACCCCGATTGCCACCGCACCAGGGCAATTGGGAACAGCCCTGTCAATCACCTAGAGCAACACTAGACTAGTCTTCTCTCCCGTCGGATCTTGAGGCCATGTTCACACGATCAATATTTGGTCAGTATTTTACATCAGTATTCATAAGCCAAAACTAGGAACAATCAGAGGAAAAGTATAATAAAAACACATGCACCGCTTCTGCATTTATCACCCACTCCGGGTTTTGGCTTACAAATACTTATGTAAAAAACTGACCAAATACTGAATGTGTAAACTTGGCTTTAAAGTATATGTGGCGCCCCTGAGTGTTCGGTCGCCACAGCGGTACTGCACCTCACCCAGAGGTGTGGCATCTCCTTCTCTCAGGTAAGGATGGAGTGCTGCCCGGGACCCCAACACCTGCACTCAACACTACACTACTCCAGACGGGCTGGAAGGGCATTATGCGCTGCTTTCTGCTGCCCCGCCCCTGGCTGGAGTGGGGGGAACTAAAAGTGAGGGGGAACCATGCAGTGGGTGTGGGTGGAGGACATAGACCAGGGGAGCACTTAAAGAAGATACATATATATACGGAAGCCATCTTTAGAAAAAAAAAAGAAGAGAGAGAGCGGAGGCTCTTCAGGAGCTCCGCTCGGGAGGCAGGCTTGGCCTGTCATGCCCAAGACTGAGAGAGGAGTGGGAGTAAGGGAGGAATGCTCCAGGAACTGAAGGGATCCCAGGGGGTACGGTGAGTGCAGGACGGCACCCGTACGCCCGAATCTGCCAGGCGGTGGAGGGATCAGGCCGCAAGAAGGAAACCGGTCCTTGGACTAGCCGAGTTACTTTAATAAGTCTCCGCTAGAAAACCGGAGTCTTGTGCACTTTCAGGGTGCAGTTGCCACATCCGCACCTAAGCCGCCGAAAGGGGCACCAAGCAAGATCTGGGAACTCTAAGTTGCCCACAGGGGTCTCAAGGTACCTGATCGGGACATTGTGTGGTGGGGCGCAGGGCAGGAGGGAGAGTCCCAGCGCGGGAAGTCGGCTAAGAAAGGAACATACAGAAAGGAGGTCCCGCTAAGTGCTCTTGAGATACTTGAGGGAGTGCTGAACCCCTACCTGGTACACACAGCGCGACGTGGGAGGCTGTCACCTGTACAGGCAACCTGAGGAATAACTGTGAGTAAACTGGGACGACTGCACCCCACTGTCTGTCGGTTATTGCTGCTACATTACCGCTTCTGCACTACAACGCCCAGTATCACCATCTGCACCTACACTGCCCTGAAGCTGAGCTCTGCCTGTGGAGAGCCGCACCAACCCAGCTGCCCTAACATCTGCTCCAGAGGTCTGCAGCAGCGCTGGTACTCATTACCAGGAACCACAGGTGGCGTCACGAGACAAAACTATTATTTATCCCTTCAAGCAACAACCCCCCTTTTTAAGAGTGACCCCAGGGTACGGGCCCGGGAGCCGATCGCCGTGACATCCCAAGAAGGTAAAGGCCCGGGTACAGAGTCCCCCATATCCCCCTGGGCGAGTCATACTCTTCCTGGCATCACGAACAGGATTCGGGAAAACCCGTTATCACCGGGTATTGTGCGCCTAGAGACTGTTTTTCTTCACTGAATGTGGCACCCGCCCCAGAAGAACGGGCGCCATTATGTGCGTTCTCAAGGACAACAAGGAATCACCTCCCATCGTGGGCCGGGTCCCAGAGTGGCGCCAAAAGCGAGGCCCACCCCGAGCAACAGTGACCATGTATGTAGATGTGTCTATCAAAGTGAGGGGGCAGCCCCTAGGAGTGATCGACAACAGGCTGCCATGGAACCGCCCCCGAAAGGGGAGATGAGGAGGAGAGAAGCAGTGGAGACAGGGTGTGGTCTCAACCAGTCTAGACGGACCGCACCCAGCAGCCAGCATGGATGGAAGCCAGGACCAAGCCTCCGTCCCTGGCCTGCAGCGACAAGGGACCCCCCCTCACCCTGGAGGGAGTGATATCCAAACTGTCCCTGGAGGACACCGAGTTCCTCCAAGCAGAGGTGCAGGAGCTGAGCCGCAAAGTGGAGGAGACCCAGCAGGCAGCCTTTGCGAAGTGGAAAGAGGAGCTGCTAGAGAAGATTTCAGCCCGGCGACAGCAAGCGATACGTGTCGCCAGCAGCGTCCCAGCCCCGGCGGAGCCTGATGAGCGCCAGGAGGCAGCATGCAGCACAGGAGCAGGTAGGAGAAGTTCCCCTGTCCCGAGCACTGAAAGCGCTGACCTGCTCCTGGAACTCCTGCAGAACCCTCCGTCCCCGGGCACGCACGTCCTAGAGCAGCTTCTGAGCCCGGAAACTCTAACCCCGGGCGCCGACTCTGTGGACCGGACCTGCTGCTCGGCCCCCTTCCGGAACCGCCAGCCCCCGCACCCGAGTGGGTGTACGGGACCCCCTCCTATGACTGGTCCGCCAGATTCGAGGACCAGCAGGGACCCCCTCTAGCGCCTATATCAGCACCCCAGGTTGCCTGCCAGGAAGGAGAAGAATTTAGGTGGGATAACCGGGGAAGGGGGACCTCATGGGGTTCCCACAGGAGACCCAGGCCCAAGCCCTCCAGAGGGAGGAATACTGCAAGCAAGAACTCCTGCAGAGGAGAGAGAGCGGCGTACCCGGCGGGTGCGCTGGGAACAGATGAAGTCCCGGAACAAGTCCGCCAAGGCTAAAGTCCGCCAGGCCGAGTCCGTCAAGCCCAGTCCCCCGGTGGAAGGGCTCATAGTTAAATTCGGCCTGGAAGCCGGATGGGGCTTTATCCAGGATCCACAATTTGCACAGGATATCTTCGTCAATCGGCGGGATGTCGAGCCCCACCTTCAACAGGGCCATCCCGACAGAAACCTGTATCCCGGTGACAGTGTCACTTACACCAGACACCACGGGGAGCGCGGGTGGTATGCCCTCCAAGTACATCGCGTGGTCGAGGAGGAAGAGGACATGCCCCTGCAGCCTGAGGCTGATGACCCGGCTGGGTCAGTAGGCAAAAAAACAGGAACAATGTAAGAGTAGGTGGACTGAACAATGTAAATAGTTTCCCCTAAGGGAACAGAGGAAAATTTGTGTGTGAACTGAAAAAGTTATATGTGTGCATTTAGTTACCCGTAAGGGGTATAAAGACTTGCAGGCTGAGGCATGAAAATGATCTTGCTGCGGAATGCACGGTTCTTCTTCTTGAACCATGGAAGGAAGTGCTGTTTGAGAAACTCAACATACATTATCTTAGTTCAGAGAGAAGAGAGGAGAGAGGAGAGAAGTGCAGTCTGTGAGGAGGAAGTGAGAGTGGAGGAGGAGGGGAGCAGAGGCTCCGCTGGAGTTCTGCTCCAGAGCCAGGCCTAGGGACACGGGCCGGGCGGGAAGGAGAGAAGGAAAGGAACGGAACAGAAAGAGAAAGGAACCGAAGAGAAAGGCCCAGGAACACTGTTTGAAAAAAAAATTCATGCATCAGTGACGCGCTATACTGATCACAGCACAGCAGCAGGTGCATACAGAGATGGTATGGAAAAAATGAGAAGAAATGTAAAATAAAAAAAAAGCATGGATGCCGATCAGTGATGTGAATCACTGATCAGTGCTGAGACTGCAGGATGCATACATGGAGGTGATGTGAAGGAAAAAATAAAAAACTGACATTTAATATTGAGTACAAATGCGATCAACGATTTATGATCAGTGGTCGGTGGTCAGTGATAGCTGGATGTGGGGGATTAGTATTGGGGAAGATTGATAAGGTATTGGAAGTTACAGTGGGTACGGAAAGTATTCAGACCCCTTTAAATTTTTCACTCTTTGTTTCATTGCAGCCATTTGGTATATTCTAAAAAGTTCATTTTTTTCTCATTAAAGTACACTCTGCACCTCATTTTGACTGAAAAAAAAACAGAAATGTAGAAATTATTGCTAATTTTTTTCAAAAAGAAAAACTGAAATATCACATGGTCATAAGTATTCAGACCCTTTGCTCAGACACTCATATTTAAGTCACATGCTGTCCATTTCCTTGTGATCCTCCTTGAGATGGTTCTACTCCTTCATTGGAGTCCAGCTGTGTTTAATTAAACTGATAGGACTTGATTTGGAAAGGCACACACCTGTCTATATAAGACCTCACAGCTCACAGTGCATGTCAGACCAAATGAGAATCATGGGCTCAGAGGAACTGCCTAAGGAGCTCAGAGACAGAATTGTGGCAAGGCACAGATCTGGCCAAGCTTACAAAATAATTTCTGCATTACTCAAGGTTTCTAAGAGCACAGTGGCCTCCATAATCCTTAAATGGAAGAAGTTTGGGACTACCAGAAGTCTTCCTAGACCTGGCCGTCCAGCCAAACTGAGCAATCGTGGGAGAAGAGCATTGGTGAGAGAGGTGAAGAAGAACCCCAAGATCGCTGTGGCTGAGCTCCAGAGATGCAGTAGGGAGATGGGAGGAGGTTCCACAAAGTCAACTATCACTGCAGCCCTCCACCAGTTGGGTCTTTACGGCAGAGTGGCCCAACGGAAGCCTCTCCTCAGTGCTAGACATATAAAAGCCCGCATAGAGTTTGCTCAAAAACACATGAAGGACTCCCAGACTATGAGAAATAAGATTCTCTGGTCTGATGAGACGAAGATAGAACTTTTTGGTGATTATTCTAAGCGGTATGTGTGGAGAAAACCAGGCACTGCTCATCACCTGCCCAATACAATCCCAACAGTGAAACATGGTGGTGGCAGCATCATGCTATGGGGGTCTTTTTCAGATGCAGGGAGAGGACGACTGGTTATGATTGAAGGAAACATGAATGCGGCCAAGTACAGAGATATCCTGGATGAAAACCTCTTCCAGAGTGCTCTCGACCTCAGACTTGGCTGAAGGTTCACCTTCCAACAAGACAATGATCCTAAGCACACAGCTAAAATAACAAAGGAGTGGCTTCAGAACAACTCTGTGACCATTCTTGACTGGCCCAGTCAGAGCCCTGACCTAAACCCAATTGAGCATCTCTGGAGAGATCTGAAAATGTCTGTCCACCAACATTCACCATCCAACCTGACGGAGCTGGAGATGCTCTGCAAGGAAGAATGGCAGAGGATCCCCAAATCCAGGTGTGAAAAACTTGTTGCATTATTCCCAAGAAGACTCATGGCTGTACTAGCTCAAAAGGGTGCTTCTACTCAATACTGAGCAAAGGGTCTGAATACTTATGACTAGAGATGAGCGTTGTTCTACTCGAACTGTTTGCCAATCTCAAATTCGAGCTGTTTTGGGCGGTGTTCGAGCCGGTCGGCGAACACGAACAATTTGAGAAAAATTCGGCTGTTCGAGGTTATGTTCGATAACTGTTCGTGCACCAAAATCATAACTGGATTTTTTCTCAGTAATGATGAAAATTAATGTTAATACGCAGTTTGAGTGTACAGCGGGGCGGGGGGAGGGGCAGGGGATGGATCTCTGCAGGAACAATGAAGATCTCCATTTTTTTTTCTCTTTCCCGCATTTGCAGTGGGGAGGTGCAATCTGTCAGCCTATCAGCAGCGCACACACGGAGCGAAGTGCTTTTTTTCACACAAGCAAGGGCATGTGTGATTGGCAGTGTATGTCACATGTCCTTGCCCTATAAGACCAAGCCATTTTCCCCGTCGCCACCATTTTCTCACTGCTGCAGCTGCGTGTTAGACGGCACCGCTGTTGCTGTGTGCGCTATACCTTGTTAATTTCAAGCCAATTTTCGCACAAATATACAGATAGCTTGGGAGTAGGGAATAGTTGTGATTGCAGTCCTTTTAAGGACTAGGTTACAGCATTTCCTACGACTTTTATCAGGCAGGTCTGTGCTCTTAAATAGATAGATTGTGGGAGTAAAGACTAATTGTAATTGGAGTCCTTTTCAGGACTAGGTTACATCAGTTCCTATCAGTTTTTGCCAGGCAGGTCTGTGCCAGTGCTGTGCAAGTTTTTTTCACAGCATTTGGCTGAATCTAGCAAAGCTAATCCTTTTTGGCCTATTGCAGAGTGTGTTAGTCAGTGGAGTAGCCTATCTGTGTTGCAAGATATACCACCTGTGTATAGAATACCAATTTTTTTACTGCACCTAGTGAAGTAAAATCTTTTGGGCATAGCATCATTCTATTAGTCCATCTATACTGACCTCCATCAGGTTGCAAACTGAATATAATTTTTTTCTGCATCTAGCTCTGAAAAAATATTTGGGCTTCTAGCAGTGTGTGGGACTTGGTCTATTAGTCCATCTATACTGACCTCCATCAGGTTGCAAATTAAAAATAATTTTTTTCTTCATTTAGCTCTGAAAAAATATTTGGGCTTCTAGCAGCGTGTGGGACTTGTTCTATTAGTCCATCTATACTGACCTCCATCAGGTTGCAAATTAAAAATAATTTTTTTCTGCATCTAGCTCTGAAAAAATATTTGGGCTTCTAGCAGTGTGTGGGACTTGGTCTATTAGTCCATCTATACTGACCTCCATCAGGTTGCAAATTAAAAATAATTTTTTTCTGCATCTAGCTCTGAAAAAATATTTGGGCTTCTAGCAGTGTGTGGGACTTGGTCTATTAGTCCATCTATACTGACCTCCATCAGGTTGCAAATTGAATAAAAAAAATTTCTGCATCTAGCTCTGAAAAAATATTTGGGCTTCTAGCGGTGTGTGGGACTTGGTCTATTAGTCCATCTATACTGACCTCCATCAGGTTGCAAATTAAAAATTATTTTTTTCTTCATTTAGCTCTGAAAAAATATTTGGGCTTCTAGCAGTGTGTGGGACTTGGTCTATTATTCCATCTATACTGACCTCCATCAGGTTGCAAATTAAAAATAATTTTTTTCTGCATCTAACCCAGCCAATAGTTTTGACCTAATACCACAGTTTGGCCACTCAGCTCTGCTCGGTTACCATCCATTGTTTTTTTGTGCAAACAACTCCAGAGTTGTGAATTAGTTAACCACCAAAATGAGTGGAAAAAGGCCTGCTGCTGGTGGAAAGGGGAATAGGCGTGTTGGGAAGGGGAAAAAAGGTTGTGTCCGTGGGGTAGGTGCAGAAGAAAGACCATCTTCCAGCCAAACTAAAATGTCTACTTCTTTTAGCGGACAATGTGATAAGATCCCTTTCTTACGGCCACGCCAATCGCTACAAATTCCAGATGAGGCACAAAAACAGCAGGTGCTTCAACGGATATCAAGTGCTCCTTTAAGTGGGCTCTCCTCCACATCAACTTCAACATCACAAATACTCCAGTCCTCAAAGGTGTCACCCAAATCGCACTTGCTTCCTCACAGCTCCCAAATCTCCAGCTGCCCGTCTGATTATGAGGTAGAACAGACGGTTGAGTCTGCAGAGCTGTTTACTCATACTATAGCCTGGGAATCAGAGGTCGACTCCAGCGCTTCTGTGAATCCAGACGAGGAAATGATCTGCACTGATGCCCAGAATCTTTATGAGTCGGATCCAGGACCAGACGCAGAAGGTTCTGACCATAATGTAGACCCTCATTCCCAAACTGTAACTCCTGTTGGTGGAGACAATGAGGAAGACGATGATAAGACTCAAATACCTGATTGGAGCGACAACTTTAGTTTTTTGTCAGGGCAGGAACAGGTTGGCTCTGAGGACGACGGGTGTGATAACGCACAGGGTGATGATGATGAGGTCGGAGATTCCACTTACTGTCAACCCACAGTCAGCCAAGAGATGAGGTCAGCAGAGGAGGTGGAGGAAGATGCTAGTGACGACGAGGTCAGGTTGCGCCTTCCTGGACAGAGACGTAGTACTGGAAGCACGTCAACAACTGCATCCTCAAACACAACTCTGCCTCTCACCACAAGTCGTGGTGGCTCTTCAGGTCGCATGGGTGCTAAGCCTTGCATAGCCTGGGCATTTTTTCAGATCGATAAAGATGACCCAACTCGTGTTATCTGTAACATTTGTCAGCAAAAGCTAAGTAGAGGCCAAAAAATACATAGTTTGAGTACTTCATGCATGAACCGGCACATGGACATGAAGCATAAGTTGCAGTGGGAAGCTCAGTGTGCTACAATGCGGTCTAGCCGGCCGGGCCAACCACCGTCTGCCATATCTTGTGCATCCGCGGCCTCTTCATCCTCTGTGACTGGGGGGACAGCAGTCACACCTGTTTTGGGGCGCAGACCTGCCACCTCTTTACCCGCAACAGCCAGCGTGATTGGCAGGTCATCATTTTCTTTGGAGGTGGTAACACCAGCTGGTCTTGAGCGCTGTCCGACATCGATAGCACCACCTTTGGATCAAGGCAACCTAACATGTCCGCCTGCATCTTCCTCACAGACCGGCAGTTTGCCGGGGACACCCTTATCAACCCCGTCTAAGCACAATAGCCAGCCCTCGGTCCCTCAGATGTGGACAAGTAAAAGACCATTTCCTCCTAGCCATGAGAAAGCTAAGAGGTTGAATTTCACCATCTGCAAGCTCTTGGCTACAGAAATGCTGCCTTTCCGCCTGGTGGACACAGAGGATTTTCGAGACCTTATGTCCGTCGCAGTGCCCCAGTACCAGATGCCCAGTCGGCACTACTTCTCAAAGAAAGGTGTGCCTGCGCTCCACCAGCATGTCGCACACAACATCACCGCTTCTTTGAGAAACTCTGTGTGTGACAGGGTGCATTTCACCACAGACACTTGGACGAGTAGGCATGGACAGGGGCGTTACATGTCGCTGACTGGGCACTGGGTAACTATGGTGACAGCAGGACAAGGGGCTGCTGTCCAAGTCTTGCCGTCCCCACGAGTTGTGCGTCAATCCTCTTTATGTCATTTTTCCTCCACTGCTTCTGCCTCCTCAACCTCCTCTCGGTCTTCCACCTGCACCCAAAGCCTGTCTGGTCATGCCACAAGCTTTCTAACTGCGCAGAAGGGATCCTGCACACCTCCTTACTATGCTGGCAGTAGGGCTCAACGTCATCAGGCGGTTTTTACATTGAAATGTCTGGGAAATGTGAGTCACACAGCTGAGGAGTTGTGGTCAGCTCTGGAGAACCAATTTCATGAATGGTTGTCTCCACTGGACCTGAAACCAGGGAAGGCCGTGTGCGACAATGCTGCAAACCTGGGTGCGGCCCTTCGCCGGGGCAATGTCACACACGTGCCTTGTATGGCTCACGTGTTGAACCTGGTTGTCCAGCAATTTTTAGCCCACTATCCCAGACTAGATGGCCTTCTGCAGAGGGCACGGTCGCTGTGTGCTCACTTCCGCCGTTCGCATCCCGCAGCTCAGCGACTTACATCTCTACAGAAGTCGTTGGGCCTGCCACTTCACCGGCTAAAATGCGATGTGCCTACCCGGTGGAATTCAACTCTGCACATGTTGCAGCGACTGTGGCAGCACCGACAAGCCCTGGTGCAATACGTTCTGACGTATAGCCTGGGCCAACGAGATTCAGAGGTGGGGCAAATCACGCTGGAGGAGTGGTCTCAGATCAGGGACCTATGCACCCTTCTGCACAGTTTTGAAATGGCGACGAAGATGTTTAGTGCTGACGATGCCATTATCAGCATGACTATTCCGGTGATTTACATGCTGGAGCACATGTTAAACAGAATTCGGAGTCAGGTGGTGGCACAAGAGGAGGTGGAGGAAGTAGAGGAGGAGGAGTTGTATGCGGAAGGGCTAACATCTGCAAGGTCCAGACGGTCGGCAGCACCAAGGCGGCAGGCATGTGAGGGTGGGGGAGATGATTTTACCAGGGCGCATGGTAGCAGCCAAACTAGTGAGGAAGGTGCAGAAGCCCAGGAAGAAGTGGAGGACGAACTGATGGAAGACTCATCAGATGAGGGAGACCTTGATCACATTTCTGTTGTGCGAGGTTGGGGGGAGAGGACAGAGGAAGGAAGCATGATTGCTACCTCGCCACCAACACAACAGGGACTTGGTGCTCCTGGATGCGCAACACACATGAGTGCCTTCTTGCTACACTACCTGCAACATGACCCTCGAATTGTGAGAATTAGAAATAATCCTGACTACTGGGTTGCCACACTGTTAGATCCCCGGTACAAAAGTAAATTTGCAGAAATTATTCCTGCCATAGAAAGGGATGCACGCATGCAGGAGTATCAGCAGAGACTGTTGCAGAATCTTACATGTGCTTTTCCACAAAACACCAGTGGTGCACGTAGTGAATCTCACAGTTCCAACTTGCCAACCGTGGGACCGTCAAGTGTTCAGCACTCAAACCGTAACAGAACCACAGTATCTGCTGGTAACATCAATTTTGCGGAATCATTTCACCACTTTTTTAGCCCATCCTTTGCAAGGCCACAGGAGACAAGAAGTCTGACACATAGTCAACGCCTAGAGACGATGGTACAGGAGTATCTCCAAGTAAACATTGAAGCCACGACTGTGTCACTGGACCCTTGCTCTTTTTGGGCTTCCAATCTGGATAAATGGCCGGAGCTAGCCACTTACGCCTTGGAGATCTTGTCATGCCCCGCAGCCAGCGTTCTGTCTGAACGTGTGTTCAGCGCTGCTGGTGGTGTGCTGACAGATAAGCGCACTCGGCTCTCCACTGATAATGTAGACAGACTCACGTTCATAAAGATGAACAAATCATGGATCCGAAACGACTTTTCTACCCCTGTGTCATCCTGGGGAGAGTAAAAGCTTGATGATTGGTTAAAATCACCCTACCAACCGTTTTAAGCTTTCAAATTACTAATCATGTTTATCTGTATCTTGACTGGAAAATAATTTGGGCTTTGTAGCAGTGTGCAGCACTGATCCTATTAGGCCATCTATAATAAGCTCCACCAGATTTAAAATTAAAAATAATTTTTAGCTGCATCTAGCCCGGAAAATAATTTTGGGGCTCCGAGATGCGCAAGACACATAAGTGCCTTCTTGCTGCACTACCTGCAGCATGACCCTCATATTGTCAGAATTCGAAGTAATCATGACTACTGGGTTGCCACACTCTTAGATCCCCCAAACTTTTCGATCAACCTTTTCATTTTAATAAAGACCAAAAAAATGGTCATTTTTGAAATTATAAGCATTAGCAGGTTGTTAGAAACTGAAATCAAACAGTTTTCAACTCAAAACTTTATTCTAGGTGATGTTACATTTTCACATAGGACCCCTTGTTCGAAAGGAGCTTCTGAACTCTCTCGTCCATTGAATTTGTCAGGTTTTGGATGGTTTCTGCTTCAATTGTTTTGCATGAGGACAGAATACCCTCCCAGAGCTGTTGCTTAGATGTGAACTGCCTCCCGCCATCATAGACACTCCTTTTAATGATGCTCCAAAGGTTCTGAATGGGGTAGAGGTCAGGGGAGCATGGGGGTCACACCATAAGTTTGTCCCCTTTTATGCCCATATCAGCCAGAGATGCAGATGTTTTATGTGCAGCATGAGATGGTGCATTATCATGCAGAAAAATGATCTTGCTGTGAAATACACGGTTCTTCTTCTTGAACCATGGCAGGAAGTGCTGTTTGAGAAAATCCACATACATTATGGAGTTCATCTTTAGCGCCTTCAGGGATCCTAAAGGGGCCGACAATCTCTCTCCCCATGATTCCAGCCCAAAACATTACTCCACCTCCTCCTTGTTGGCGCTGTAGCCGTGTTTGCGTGGGGTGTCCATCAACCAGCCATCCTCCACTCCATTCATCTGGACCATCGAGCGCTGCACGGCACTCATCCGTGAACAAAACAGTTTTGAAATCAGTCTTCATGTAATGTTTGGCCCACTGGAGCCGTTTCTGCTTGTGTGAAGTGGATAGAGGAGGTCGACAGGATGGCGTATGCACAGCTGCAAACCTCTGAAGGACCCTGCATCTTGTTGTTCGGGGGACATTGGAGGCACAAGCAGCTTCAAAAACTTGTCTGCTGCTATGACAAGGCTTTTTTGCCGCTGCTCTTTCAACCTGACGTAATTGCCTGTAGGAAAGAGTCCTCAATTTGCCCTTATCAGCACGCACACGTGTGTACTGTGAATCAGCTACATACTTCTTGATTGCCAAGACACTTCATCCTGATCATCGCACAATGTTGATTGTAGTCATGCCTTGACCTAAACACTCCACAATTTGTTGCTTCTCAGCAGCCGACACATCCTTTTTCTTTCCCATTTTGGCAGAAAATGTAGGCTGCTTAATAATGTGAGAGAGCCTTCTTAAGTAGTCTTGCCTTTCATTGGACACACCTGCCAAACTAATTAGCACAGGTGTCTGCAATTGCTTACAGTGATATAAAGAGCCCTGACACACATCACCATCAATGAGTTTAACTGACAAACAAACAAATTCTTCCCTTATCACTCCTAAACACTTTTTGCATAATAATTTGGAACGCGGTGTACATGTGCTTTTCCACAAAACACCAGTGGTTCACGTAGTGAATCTTACAGTTCTAACTTGCCAACCGTGGTCTGTATGGAATTGTTCAATAAAGGGCCCAAAATTAAGATAACATAGATGGGAGAGGTCTCTATAAATAGGAATTCCTAAGTATTTGATACCCTGTGAGGGCCAGGCAAAGGGAAAGTTGGACTGGATGGAATCCTATATGGATTTAGGGAGGGAGACATCGAGGGCCTCAGACTTCGCTGCATTGATTTTAAAATTTTACCATGTAACAAAGTGATCTATTTCAGCCATAACAGCAGGGATGGATATATGTGATTGAGTGATATATACTAGGACATCATCAGCAAATAGAGAGCACTTGTACTCGGTGCCTCCCACCTCAATCCACCTAATATTGGGGTTATGGCGAATTGATGAGAGCAGGTGCTCCGTCACTAGGATGTATAAGAGAGGGGACAGAGGACATCCCTGCCTTGTCCCATTGGTGATTGTGAAAGGTGATGAAAATGTTCTGACGCACCCCCTGGGCCTTGGGACACCCGGAGCCGGACCCTTTTTGGTGGATGCTGGTGGTTGTAGTCTTCGTGGCGGCGATCCGGTTCCGTGGCTCAGGGCGGTCAAACCAGTGGCGGAACTATTTATGTGGTTTTGATGTTTAAATGTCCGACTACGCCACCCGTGGATTGCGGTCAGAGTGAACCGCCGCTACAGGGCAGACCGCTAAGGCTGGTGTTGTGGGTGCAGCAGAGCATAGCATAACTCCCCACGGGAGGAGTATAGCCTCAGGGCAGTGTATGCGGAGGATGGGGGTGATGGTGCAGGGCAGCAGCAGTAACGACACGGAGTCAGTGATGCAGTTCAGGGCCTTTACTCACAGTTCTTATTATCCAGACCACGTCTGCAGGTAACGGCTGCCCACGTCGTACTGTGCTCACCAGGTGAGGGGCTCAGACAACTCCCAGATAACTTTGGAGCGCTTCACAGGACCCCCTTTGTGTGTCCTTTGTCTGGCCTTTCTTACCAACACTTCTGTCCGGCTGCCTCGGGCCTCCTCTTGGTAAACTTGGCGCCAGTTTCCCTGACCCTATGTGGTGCCTTCCTAGCGGGTGGAGCAAGGGGCTGCGCCACATAAAATGTCAGAGCCTCCGGTTTCTAGCTGAGGGTCGTTTCCTGCCTCCACTAGTTCGGGGACCGGTCTCCCCCTTTGGCCTGACCCCTCCACGCAGGTGGATTCGGGCGTACGGTGGCGACTCGCCCGTCCGCACACCTGGGATCCCTTCATTCCTCGTTTCTGGAGCCTTCTCCGCTCCTCTTCCTTCCTTCTCCCTCTTGCAGGCCTGGGCCTCTGTTACTAGGCCCGCCTCCGGAGCAGAGCTCATGCAGAGCCCCTGCTCCCTGCCACTTCTGCTCAGACTTCTCTGCACTGAACTAAGATGGTGCCCACCTTTTATACTCCCTTCTCAATGCACCCAGGAACTGCTTCCTCCCTGCTCCTGCACTGCAGGGTTCCCCTTCCTCAGTGTTCCCTCCCCCCACTCCAGCCAGGGACAGGGACTGTCGTGCCCATCTCAGGGGCATATTGGTCGCCCTGCCCCACGGCAATGTGGTGTAATGCATGCAGGTGTCGGGTCCTGATCCACACTCCATCCTTATCTGAGAGTGAGATATCACACCTCTGGGTGAGGTGCAATACGTCTGTAGCAACCGAGCCCTCGGTGCTACAGTTCCATTTATCTTCAGCCTAGGTGACGTATTGTGATACAGGGCCGTGATTTTGGCTATAAAAGGGTCCCCTAGACCCCTACCCCAAGCTTTTTAAGAGAATCATATATGGCGTGCCAGGAGACTCTATGGAATGCTTTCTCAGCATCCAACGAGAGTATCTACTTACAAATTTTTAACTGCATCTAGCCCAGGAAATACTTTGTGCCTAGTAGCAGTGTCTGCTAGTCAGCGGATTATCCCGGCTGTTAAGCAAGCTACACCACCTGTAGTTTGGACACTTAATTTTTTCAAAGGAAATGCTTCGGGACCACGGGATACTTAGTGAAGAGCATCAGGAGGCACCCCAAGGCATAGGGGCTGGGACTGGCACTAGGATGCCTTGCGGTGGACAGCCGAGCTCGATCCTTATAAAAGCTTTTTAACTGCAGCAGCTTTAGTGGACGCTACTGGAGCTGGAATTACGCGGCTGCTGGCATGAGACTTGCCCTCCAATAGATCCTTGTAAATGGATTTAAAGTGTATTCATTCAAATTAGAGGGACAATTTAAATTAAAAAGCTTAGAGCTGCCTCCACCACAGGGGGGCTCTCTCGACCCACCAGCGGACAGGCACCAGTATTGGGAGAGGGGGGCTGGCCGTCAGGGTTCACCGCGGCTCTGGCACAAACCCGGCGACACGGAGGTGGCACGGGCAGGAGCGGACTGGCCGTCTCGGCTTCTCACTTTTTGGATTTTAGAAGGGCATAACATGCCTATATCTGTGTCTCCCCCTCCTTTTACTCCTCCACCTCTTTTCTTTTCGCATGACTATATGTACTTGTCACTTTTCCATGTGTTAGTTGTGTCTTCTGAGCAGTTTGTCAGCTTTTGGACACCTTTGAAGGTGTTTTCTATGTGTTTCTATGTGTTTTTGTTTGCCTGCCATTGGTTTTAACGGTGTTCGAAGGTGTTCGAAGAACAGTTCGACGAACACACGGGTGTTCGACGAACCGAACCGAACTCGAACACTACGGGGGTGGCTCAACACTACTTATGACCATGTGATATTTCAGTTTTTCTTTTTTAATAAATTTGCAAAAATTTCTACATTTGTTTTTTTTTTCAGTCAAGATGGGGTGCCGAGTGTACTTTAATGAGAAAAAATTTGCTTTTTAGAATTTACCAAATGGCTGCAATGAAACGAAGAGTGAAAAATTTAAAGGGGTCTGAATACTCTCTGTACCCACTGTAAAGGGGGTTAGAGTGGGGTGCTAAATGTTAAATGCATCTCTATTTCCAGTATAGTTGAAATTGCTTCAATCACTGATGAAGGGGTTGGGTATTAGGAATGGGTAAATTTTCCCCAAGCCTTGAGTTAAAGAGGCACTTCCATCAAAGTTTTTTTTATCCTCTGAATATATTGCAATCATCATATTATATTGCTCTGTATACTTACAATTGTTCATTTTGCCTTTCTACCCAGCTAATTCTTATGTTTCCCATTAGATCACACATCATGTGATTAAAAACTAACTAGCTGAATCATTCTAAGCTTTATGTAGAAACAGGAGTCCCTGTATGACTCATCAGTCACTGCAAAAGTCCCTGGCAGGGGGGGGGGGGGAGGGAGCAGAGGGGTCAGGCATTAAGAGAGGAATGATTCATGCAGGGAAAATAAAATTCCTATTTCTACATAGAGCCGAGAAAAGAGATGAATGGACTGGGTAGAAAGACAAAATGAGCAATTGTAAGTACATATTTTTAGACATATTTCTTACATGTTCTGTAAGATTACTGGGCTATATTTTGTATAGTTAAGGTGCCACCATGTGTAGATAGAGCAGTCACATATACGTGTTGTTCAAAGTCTGAGAACATTCCATTCCAGTGTTATTATCGACAAGGTCAACAGTAGCATCCACAGGGCAATTATTATTTATGCTAATATAACCCCTATCCCATGTGTGGATTACAAACCTGTCATAGATCATCCCATGTCTGAAATACACGACTAACCTAGACACAGAATATAATGAATATACAGTACAGACCAAAAGTTTGGACACACCTTCTCATTTGAAGATTTTTCTGTATTTTCATGACTATGAAAATTGTACATTCACACTGAAGGCATCAAAACTATGAATTAACACATGGAATTATATACTTAACAAAAAAGTGTGAAACAACTGAAAATATATCTTATATTCTAGGTTCTTCAAAGTAGCCACCTTTTGCTTTGATGACTGCTTTGCACACTCTTGGCATTCTCTTGATGAGCTTCAAGAGGTAGTCACCGGAAATGGTCTTCCAACAATCTTGAAGGAGTTCCCAGAGATGCTTAACACTTGTTGGCCCTTTTGCCTTCACTCTGCGGTCCAACTCACCCCAAACCATCTCGATTGGGTTCAGGTCTGGTGACTGTGGAGGCCAGGTCATCTGGCGTAGCACCCCATCACTCTCCTTCTTGGTCAAATAGCCCTTACACAGCCTGGAGGTGTGTTTGGGGTCATTTGTCCTGTTGAAAAATAAATGATGGTCCAACTAAACGCAAACCGGATGGAATAGCTTGCCGCTGCAAGATGCTGTGGTAGCCATGCTGGTTCAGTATGCCTTCAATTTTGAATAAATCCCTAACAGTGTCACCAGTAAAGCACCCCCACACCATCACACCTCCTCCTCCATGCTTCACGGTGGGAACCAGGAATGTAGAGTCCATCCGTTCACCTTTTCTGCGTCGCACAAAGACACGGTGGTTGGAACCAAAGATCTCAAATTTGGGCTCATCAGACCAAAGCACAGATTTCCACTGGTCTAATGTCCATTCTTTGTGTTCTTTAGCCCAAACAAGTCTCTTCTGCTTGTTGCCTGTCCTTAGCTGTGGTTTCCTAGCAGCTATTTTACCATGAAGGCCTGCTGCACAAAGTCTCCTCTTAACAGTTGTTGTAGAGATGTGTCTGCTGCTAGAACTCTGTGTGGCATTATCCTGGACTCTAATCTGAGCTGCTGTTAACCTGCGATTTCTGAGGCTGGTGACTCGGATAAACTTATCATCAGAAGCAGAGGTGACTCTTGGTCTTCCTTTCCTGGGGCGGTCCTCATGTGAGCCAGTTTCTTTGTAGCGCTTGATGGTTTTTGCAACTGCACTTGGGGACACTTTCAAAGTTTGCCCAATTTTTCGCATTGACTGACCGACCTTCATTTCTTAAAGTAATGATGGCCACTTATTTTTCTTTACTTAGCTGCTTTTTTCTTGCCATAATACAAATTCTAACAGTCTATTCAGTAGGACTATCAGCTGTGTATATACCAGACTTCTGCACAGCACAACTGATGGTCCCAACCCCATTTATAAGGCAAGAAATCCCACTTATTAAACCTGACAGGGCACACCTGTGAAGTGAAAACCATTTCCGGTGACTACCTCTTGAAGTTCATCAAGAGAATGCCAAGAGTGCAAAGCAGTCATCAAAGCAAAAGGTGGCTACTTTGAAGAACCTAGAATATAAGACATATTTTCAGTTGTTTCACACTTTTTTGTTAAGTATATAATTCCACATGTGTTAATTCATAGTTTTGATGCCTTCAGTGTGAATGTACAATTTTCATAGTCATGAAAATAAAGAAAAATCTTTAAATGAGAAGGTGTGTCCAAACTTTTGGTCTGTACTGTATATAATAAGAATAAAAGTCATGATCGTATGTGCATAGTTTACAGAACTGTTTAATAAAGCATGGAGATAAGGAAAAAACGAAATCCTCTCTAAACTTATTCAAGAGTGTGTGTGTGTGTGTGTTCCCCCTTGGCCGATGCTTTGCAAGATCCTTAAAACGCTCAGAGGTGTATCTATGTTTTCTGGCACCCTGGGCAAGAATTCAGCTTGCCCCCTCCCCCATCCCAAGCATATATGCGATTTGCACACTTAGTCACGTGCCGACGAGCTGCTCTCCCTAATTCTCTCAATGTTCAGTGAAAAACTGAGAGAAGCAGAAAGAGAAGCTCGTTGTCAGATGACCGTAAGTATGAAAATCGCATATGAGTGAAGTGGCCATGTGATGACTGCTGGAGCTTGCAAGCAGAAGTGAATCCTGACAGTGAGTATATTACACGCTATTAGGATTGGCTAAAGGGCTTCATTTTATAATTAAAGGGCTCGTCCACGTTTGAGATGAAAGTCTGCAGTCACTCTATGCTCTGCACACTTTTAGGATTCTCCCTTCCACAAGTAAGTGATTTGTATACTTCTGGCCACATTCCTACTAGACGTGTCTGGCCTTGTTCAATACATTTTCATTGAGTGAGGCCACGCATGTCTAGCTGGCACGTGACTGCATGTATGCAAATCGCCCATACGAGAGAATCCTGACAGCGTGCAGTGAGCACTGTGAGAATTCAGAAGTTTGCAGTCACATAGAAGACTGCAGACTAATCACAAACTTGGAAAGCCCCTTTACTGCTCCTAACATAAATAAAAATATGAGAATTAGTCAGTATCACAAAAAACGTTTACATCCAGGTACTTGATAGATGACATTGTCTCTGGAGTTGTTCTCTTTCTTTTCTTCTTCTTCATCTTGTCCAGACTCCATGATAACTTTTCTCATCCACAGCTCATCTCTGCACACTTCCATCTTCTCTGGTTTTCTGCAGCACATCCCCACATGATGTCCTTAGAGATAGCAATGTCATTATAATGCTCCTGAATAAAAATATCTGCCCTACACTGAGCCCCTGAATAAATAATTGCCCCCTATATTCCCTGACCCAAACTCTGTCCCTCTTATCGTACATGCCCTCCACACTGCCCCCTCCTTTCTATACTGGGCCCCGTCTTCACACTATCCTCTCACACTGTGTCTCCCCTATAGGGCCCAGTCTCTATTCTGTGCCTCCTCATGACACTCCTCATACCCTCCTTGGTATACTTTCCCCACCTAGCTGTGCCCTTACACTGTTTCCCCATGCTACCCCCACACTTCTCAGTCTCTATTCTGTGCCCACTCACACTTTTCTCCCCCACTTTTCTCCCCCATACTCTCTCCTCCTCATACATTTACCCTCTCAGTTTCCATACTGCCTGCTCACACACAAACCCCAACTCCTCAAACTGTGTCTGCACCCATCCCATCACCCTCGCTCCCCATACTGTGTCAGCATACATTTTCCCCCTTGCTCCTCATACTGTGTCCGCACCAATCCCCCCCACTCACCATACTTTGTCTGCACCCATCCCCATCTCACCCCTTGCTCCTCATATTGTGTCTTCAAATTTCTCCTGCTCCCAATATTGTGTTTGCACCTGTCCCTTCTTTGCTCCCCAAACTTATGTCCTCAAATTATCCCTCGTTACACTAAATCTCCCCCACTACAGTAAATCTCCCTCCACACACAGTAAATACATGTCAACACACAGTAAATACACCTCACACATGTAGTAAATAACCCCCCAGGCAGTAAATTTACTCCCCCATGCGGTAAATACACCCCCCACATGCAGTAAATCTCCCCCACTGGCAGTAAATACTCCCCACACAGTAAATACCCCCACAAATGCAGTAAATAACCCCCCAGGCAGTAAATACACTCCCCACACTGTAAATACACCCCCAGACATGCAGTAAATAACCCTCCAGGCAGTAAATACACTCCCCACACTGTAAATACACCCCCCACACAGTAATTATAAATAATAAAATTCAATTAAATTATTCATAAGCAAAGATGCTTTGAAAATGTTGTTTCCAGTTCTTCATCATTTGCATATCTGTAACACATCTATCCATCCTGAAAGTTCCATAATTCCACAATTTTTCCTTCTTAGTGTTGCAATTTCAAGGAACATTTCACAGGCAGCGAAAACATGGCTCGTAGCTAGTTTGATCTTTTTTCTGTGGTAACATATGCATGCGAAACCTGGACAATAAAGAAACATGACAGAAGAATCGACGCCTTCAAGATGTGGTGCTGGAGAAGCATTTTAACAATACCATGGATGGCAAGAAGAACAGATATATCAATTTTGAAACAAATCAAGCCAGACATGTCACTCGAAGCAAAGATCACCAAGCTACAACTTGCCTACTTTGGACACATCATACAAAAAGATCAATCACTGGAGAAGGACATCATGGTCAGAAGAATAGAAGGAAGAAGGCGAAGAGGAAGACCAGCAACCCTATGGCTTGATACTATCAAGATAACAGCAGAGAAGACCCTGGTGGACCTATCCAGGCTTGCACAAGATCGATCCCTACAGATGAGTTCATCCATTAAGTCGCCATGGCTCAACATCGAGCCAAAGAACCTTCAATAATAATAATAGCTGCAGTCTCAGTGTTGAGTAGTGTAAATACAGTGGGGAAAATAAGCATTTGATACACTGCCTATTTTGCAAGTTTTCCCACCTACAAAGATTGGAGGGATCTGTAATCACATTGTATGATTTTTAAATAATTTAATTGCATTTTATTGCTTGAAATAAGTATTTGATCACTTACCAACCATCAACAATTCTGGCTCACTCAGACCTGCTGGTTTTTCTTTAAGAAGCCCTCCTACTCAGCACTCATTACCTGTATTAATTGCAACTGTTTGAACTTGTTACCTGTATAAAAGACACCTGTCTACACAATCAATCACACTCCAACCTCTTCACCATGGCCAAGACCAAACAGGTGTCTAAGGACACCAGGGACTAAGTTGTAGACCTGCACAAGGCTGGGAGCGCCAGGACAATAGGCAAGCAGGTTGGCGAGAAGGCAACAACTGTTGGCACAATTATTAGAAAATGGAAGAACGCAAGATGACTGTCAATCTTCCTTGGTCTGGGATTCCATGCAAGATCTTGCCTCGTGGGGTAAGGATGAATCTGAGAAAGGTCAGGAATAAGCCCAGAACCTCCTGGGAGGACCTGGTCAATGACCTGAAGAGAGCTGGGACCACAGTCTCAAACATTACTGTTAGTATCACACTACGTCGTCATGGATTAAAATCCTGCAGGGCACGCAAGGTCCCCCAGCTCACACCAGCACATGTATAGGCCCGTTTGGAGTTCGCCAATGACCATCTGGATGAACCATAGGAGACATGAGAGAAGGTCATGTGGTGAGATGAGACCAAAATAGAACTTTTTGGTATCATCGCCACTTGCCATGTTTAGAGGAAGAACACCATCCCAACAGTGAAGCATTTTGAAGGAAACATCATTCTTTGGGGAGGCTTTTCTGCAAATGGGACAGGATGACTATACCATATTGAAGGGAGGATGGATGGAGTCATGTATCACGAGATTTTGGCCAACAACCTCCTTCCCTCAGTAAGAGCATTGAAGATGGGTCATGGGTGGATCTTCCAGCATGACAATGACCCAAAACACACATCCTGGGCAACTAAGGAGTGGCTCCATAAGAAGCATTTCAAGGTCCTGAAGTGGCCTAGCCAGTCTCCAGACCTGAACCCAGTAGAAAATCTTTGGATTGAGCTGAAACTCAATATTGCCCCGCAACAGCCCTGACACCTGAAAGATCTGGAGAAGATCTGTATGGAGGAGAGGGCCAAAATCCCTGCTGCAGTGTGTGCAAACTTCGTCAAGAACTACAGGAAACGTCTGACCTCTGTAATTGCAAACAAAGGTTTTTGTAATCTGTACCAAATATTACATTTTGGTTTTTTTTACTGTATCAAATACTTATTTCATGCAACAAAATGCAAATTAATTATGTAAAAATCATACAATGTGATTTTTTGGATTAATCTTTAAGATTCCATCTCTCACAGTTGACATGTACCTACGATAAAAATTACAGACCTCTCCATTCTTTGTAGATGAGAAAACTTGCAAAATCGGCAGTGTATCAAATACTCCCCCCCCCCCCCCCCCCATTACATAGGTATTACAACTGTTTATGATTGTTGATGAATGATAATTTCAAGGTCTGGCTGTGTGAAATGAAGCTTGATGAAATGTGTGGATGCAATGATTCCTTGCCTTTCTCCGTCATTTTGTGCATTGTGTGTTGTATTGGATGGTATGCTTATTGTTATGCTCGGTATTACTATGCTTCAGTACTGATAATTTGAACAGAAAATATTTAAAGTTAGCAAATGTATTGTTAACGAGACCAAGTGTAAGATTCTCCATGCAGATGGAATGAAAATCATCCAGAATGTACAGGGTTACACTGTAGAAGAGCTATGGGTGCTGAGAAAGACAACAGCCTGATTCTAATGGGGAATCTTTAGTTGAAGAAGTTCAAGAATGAGGCAGGAGTAAATCCTCTACCTTTTTGTAAAGCCCCTTTGTCTAAACTTTGTAAGAGAACTGTCCACGAGAATTTCATCAAGGTTTTATGTATGGACAGAGTAACAACATTGTTATGAAAGAATTCATGGAGTGGGTGAAGTGGAAACTGTTATGAGCTGTACAATCATGGACATTCCTTCAATAACTGGTTCAGAACGCAATGTTTTCTGCTTATGTATTCAGATTAGTAGAATAATGTTTACAATGTTTTGTTCTGAAATATGAAATTTTATATTATTTTGTAACTCTGTAGTATGAATGATGGATGAACCGTCCCTAATTGCTTATTTTTGTATTGCTATATATTGATCAACCTATAAAAACTGGATCCTTCAAAAAATGTAGTAAGCAGCACTGTGCGCAGTGTAGACATTACCAGTGGTGTCACTAGAGTCCTATGGACCCCTGGGCTAAATTTGGACCTGGCCCCCACCAGCATGTTGCTCAGTTGTGTGGACCCCAGTAGAGATGATAGAGTCTGTATTAGCCACCCAGAAGAAAATAAAACAAATACAATTTTAAGGTGGCTAATGGTCGCATAGTCGATGGCAGGTATGTATCACAGAGATGGCTGGTCTCTGTGATGTAACCCGGTGTATTTTCTCTAGTGCACGCCTGCACTAAGAAGACTACTTGGTGCACCTGGGACCGGGTTACGGGTAGGTGTGAAGAGTTAGGCGGGTCTAGCTACCCACATACCTCACCTCTGGGTGTGGTTAACAGCCTATGTAATGGAGGCTGTTTGACACATGGGCTGTGTTTGGAGGGAGAAGGCCTCGTGTGTTGTCTACAGACTGAGCCGTGTGCTGGATGCTTACCAGGCTGTGCGACCACAGGTCCGGTTTATCAGAGACTTTGCTAAACGGACTGTTTTCTTTGTTTTTGCCTGGACTAAAGGCTGTTTGTTTACATTTTACTTTTTGACCAGTTTATGAAGCCAATAAACCGTTCTGGACATTTAAAGGAACATGCCTCCTGTTTGCCTATCATCACACCTGAGTGAGTACAATCCCTACACAATATATAAAACACGGCAATAAAACCAACAGACCAATACTGCTCAATCATGATCGGCCCTCATATTATCGCCACATAATGTCTGATGTCTGATTAAAACCATCCTGTAACTGAACAAAGCCCACAGTAATAAGACCAATAGCTCAAAAATACTATTTAGAAGGGGCAAATAATACCGCCACACCATGACAATATAATACCACCCAATAGTGGCAAAATAATACCATGATATTTATTATTAATAAAAAATCTCTGCACTAACACTAATATTAATTTCATACGATAATGGTATAGTTGAAGTTATCAGTATATATTGTGAAAAAGTCATTGGCAAAATACTGGAGGGGAGATATGTAGCACTGAGATTGTTATCTCCAGTAATATAAACATAGAAAAAATGTTCCAGCACACAAAGTGTAGAGAGGGGTTAATCAGCCATGTTTAATTTTAGGGTGATTAAACACCTGTAGAGAGGGAGGAGGTTAGAGGATAAATTCCCAGCCTTTTAGAGCATTTGGTGTGGGTTGGGTCTGGAGGCACAAGCTCTGGAGCTGTATTGTCATGTGAAAAAAAGCTAAACCTTGGATTGTTTGTTCCTGAAGCGGGTGGTTACCCGTAGCAACAAGGACTGTGCCATATGTTATGTTTTGTTTTCCTGTTAGGCCGGGAAGGCAGTGTTTGTTGTGCTAACATTGCCATGGTTTATTCAGTACTCTTAATAAACCCAGCGGAAGATTTAAAGAGACACTGTTCCTGTGTCTACCTCCATGTGCAGCCGAGGGAACCGATCTACCACAGTTGGTGGAGAATGCAGGCAAGATCCCCAGGATGCAAGTGTGACGGCTGAGGACAAACTTCATGTCCTGGGTGAAGGCTGTGAGGATGGAACAGCAGTCAGACAAAATGGAGGAGCTGATCAAGCACCTGGTCTAAAGACAGCACCAGCAGCACCAACAGCACCTGCAGCAGCATGAAGTGCAACAGCTGGCACAACAGGAGACAAGTAAGCTGCTTATGCAACAGCTGCAGCAGCAACAGCAGCAGCAGCTCCAACAGTACCAGCAACAGAGTTGACAACAGCAGCAGCAGATTCATTTACTTACACAGGCGGTTCGTGGCACGGCAGTGGCTCCGACTCCAATGTCAGCTGATGATTTCTCTATCCGGAAAGCAGTGAGGAGTGCCTTGGAGAAAATGACCTCGGGTTATCACATAGAGGCCTTTTTAACCATTTTTGAAAGTGTCGCCAATAGGGAGAAACTTCCGCTAGAGCAGTGGGCAGAAGTCCTGGTGCCATACTTAATAGTGGAGCCACAAAAGGCCTACTATAATTTAGCTTTACAGGATGCCAAAGAATATGAAAAGATTGAAAACAGAAATTTTGGCGCGCTTGGGGGTGACAATGTCTGTCAGGGCACAACAGGAATATGTGACAAAGTAACTGGCAAAGTATTGAAGGGGAGATATTTAGCACTGAGATTGTTAGCTCCACTAATTAAACATAGGAAAAAGGTTTCAGCACAGGAAGGAATGAGGGGTTAATCAGCCATCTTTAGTGCTAGAATGATTAGACACCTGTAGAGAGGGAGGAGTTCAGAGGATAAATCCCCAGCCTTGTAGAGCATTTGGTGTGGGGTGGGCATGGAGGTGAAAGCTCTGGAGCTGTTTTGTCATGTGAAGGAAAGATAAACATTGGGTTGTTTGTTCCTGAAGTGGGCGGTTGCCCATTGCAACAAGGACTGTGCCATACGCTATGTTTTGTTTTTCCTGTTAGGCAGGAAGGCCTTGTTTGTTTTTGCTAACATTACTGTGGTTGATGCAGCACTCTTAATAAACTCAGTAGAAGATTTAAAGAGACAGTGTTCCTGTTCTACCTCTATGTACAACTAAGTAAGCCGATCTATCACAAGGTGTAATTAGTCTTTAATTTAAAAAAAATTTCCACAAAAATTTCAATTTTAGGACAAATATTTCATACCTAGTAGTTAGAGGTGAGAAAATGGACCCCATGATTTATGGAACTATTCCTCTTGTTCTCAAACGTAACCCATTAGTTTGATTAAAAAATGGGGCCCAAAGGGGATGGAGCGACCTGTGGATAAATGGAGAGGTTGAGTAACAATAATGTTGCAAAGCTAAGCACGTTCACAGGATAAAAGAATATCCAGGGCTATTACCACTCTTTTCTTTTTCTTTCTTTGTTTTTAAAAGGGCCTGGTTGTATGTCTTGTAGCCCAATCAATCAATTTATGAGAGATGGATGTGACAAGTGACGCTGGTACACAATAATAGGTCTCTGCCCGGCAAGGTAGGAACTGAAATGTGCGCAGAATGACCCATACTTTTACAGAATATACAGTTGAGGTGCATGTGGTCACCTCTATTTGGACATTCCCATCTTGTTTGTACTTGTGTATAATTGTTTGTACAGATGAATGAGGCTCCTTCAGGTATCTTGAAATTGTACCCAAGGATGAGCCAGACTTGTGCAAGTCCACAATTCTCTTCCTGATATCTTGGCTGATTTCTTTACACTTTCCCATGATGCTACACAAAGTTTCAGGTGTGCATTAAAATACATCCACAGGTGTGTCTCTAATTAACTCAGATGTTGCCAAAAAACCTACCAGAAGCTTCCAAACACATGACATCATCATATGGGCAGTCCAGAATTGTTTAAAGGCATAGTAATCTTAGTGTATGTAAACGTTTGACTTTGCAGTAAGTAATTAAAATGCATTAAAACATTCTCTCTCTCATTATTCTGGCATTTGGCAAATATTAAAAATTATGGTAATCCTAATTGACCTAAAAGGGGAAAGGATTATTCTGATTTCATGTCAGATATTGAGAATGCATATGTCTCTTTTTATATAGTGTATGTAAACTTCTGGTTTCAACTGTAAATTCCCCAAGTGTCTCCTGTGATGCAAATGCCCCCAGCATCTCCCGTGAAGTACCGTAATTTTCGGACTATAAGACGCACCGGACCATAAGACACACCTAGGTTTTAGAGGAGGAAAATAGAAAAAAAAATGTAAGCAAAAAATGTGGT
Organism: Phyllobates terribilis; assembly: GCF_046119375.1. Lineage (NCBI taxonomy): Eukaryota > Metazoa > Chordata > Amphibia > Anura > Dendrobatidae > Phyllobates > Phyllobates terribilis. The sequence continues at coordinate 525,233,462 of NW_027362771.1, read as the reverse complement.
CATGATGTCCTGTTAAGGGGGAGGGGGTCGACTGCTGACACTGTTATAGGGGTAATGTCCCCCATCCTGGTATATATGGCCCCCTCCTTCCTGTTATACGTGGCCCTCATCCCCATCCTGATATGCATGGCACCCCAATCCCCCATCCTGGTATGTATGGCCTCCTTATCCCTTTTCCTGGTATGTATAGCAACCTTCATCCTGTTATGTATGGCCCTCCTCACACCCATCCTGGTATGTATGGCACCTTCATGCCTCTTCCTGGTATGTATGGTTCCTTCATTCCTCTTCCTGGTATGTATGGCCCCCTTCATCCCTGTATGTATAGCCCCCTTCATCCTTCATCCCTGTATGTATGGCCACCCTTATCCTGGTATGTATGGCCCCCTTCATCCCTGTATGTATGGTCCCCTTCATCCCTGTATGTATGGCCCCCCTCATGCATCATCCCTGTATGTATGGCCACCTTCATCCCTGTATGGCCCCCTTCATCCCTGTATGTATGGCCCCCCTCATGCCTCATCCCTGTATGTATGGCCCCCCTAATCTTTGTATGCATGGCCCCCCTCATCCCCGTATGTATGGCCCCCTTCATCCCTATTTGCTTGGCACCCCCTGATCCCCGTCACACTGCACATAAAAAAAATTAACAATCATACTCACCTCCTCTCTCCTCCAGCGCTGTGTTCCACTCTCTGCCGGAATAGTCACTGCTGTATGTATGGCCTCCCACATCCTGGTATATATGGCCTCCCGCATCCTGGTATATATGGCCCCCTTCATCCCTGTATGTATGGCCCCCTTCATGCCTCATCCCTGTATGTATGGCCCCCTTCATCCCTGTATGTATGGCCCCCCTCATCCCTGTATGTATGCCCCCCTCATGCTTCATCTCTGTATGTATGGCCCCCCTCATGCCTCATCCCTGTATGTATGGCCCCCCTCATCCCTGTATGCATGGCCCCCTTCATCCCTGTATGCTTGGCACCCCCTGATCCCCGTCACGCTGCACAGAAAAAAAATAAACAATCATACTCACCTCCTCTCTCCTCCAGCGCTGTGTTCCGCTCTGTGCCGGAATAGTCACTGCTCCACACACCGGGACTGCGTGGGGAGCAGTGGCCATTCATTCTCCCTGATAGCGTGCACACTTTAGCTGTGTAGCATCGGCGTCGCTGCCCCCTGACAGGCAGAGACGCCATCCCCCTTACCGCCGCGCTCCTGGCCCGACATCTTCCGGCTGCTCCTGCTGCCGGCGCGCGCAGCTTCCCGGGCACTGTGCTTAGGGCGCACGTGCTCCCTCCCTCTTAAAGGGGCCGCGTGCACCGTCCTAAGGAGTCCCCGGCCAATGGCTGGAGGACTTCTCATATAAAAGGCACCTCCTCCAAAATGTAGGTGCCCGTGCAAGGTTGTAGCTCTGTGTACTAACTCTGCTTCAGCCCTCAGGTCCCGCTGCTAGTCTGACGTCCAGTCCATCAGCCTGACTACCAGTCCAGTCCGCCAGCCTGACTACCAGTCCAGTCCGCCAGCCTGACTACCAGTCCAGTCCGCCAGCCTGACTACCAGTCCAGTCCGCCGGCCTGACTACCAGACCAGTCCGCCGGCCTGACTACCAGACCAGTCCGCCGGCCTGACTACCAGACCAGTCCGCCGGCCTGACTACCAGACCAGTCCGCCAGCCTGACTACCAGACCAGTCCGCCAGCCTGACTACCAGCCCAGTCCGCCAGCCTGACTACCAGTCCAGCCCGACAGTCTGCTTACAGCCCAGCCCGACCGTCTGTCTATGGGCTTGGCCAGTCCGCTTATCCGGAGCCTTTACCTGCTACCTGTCTCCGCCAGCCAAGTACACTCTCCAGCCCAACAGTCTGCCTACGGTCCAAACCCCCCAGTCTGTCTATGGGCCAGGCTAGCCTGCCTTCCCGGAGAACGTACCAGTTACCTGCCGTGCCTACCAGCCAGCCTACTTGGAGGCTCCTGCTTGTTACCTGCCGTGCCTACCAGCCAGCATACCTGGAGGCTCTTGCTTGTTACCTGCCGTGCCTACCAGCCAGCATACGTGGAGGCTCCTGCTTGTTACCTGCCGTGCCTACCAGCCTGCCTACCTGGAGGTTCCTGCCAGTTACCCGTGGTGTCTGCCAGTCCGTCTACCCGGATCACTCGTCAGCCTGCCTGCCGTGCTCATCTGCTGTACCAGTCAGTCCCTGCCTTCTGACCCGTGGGAGTCACCTGCTCTCATACAAGGTGTTACGCTCGCGCCTGGACTGACTGGCGTGAGCGTGATTAGTGATCCCACGGTACCATGAACCGAGGAGTGCCTGGCTGGGCGTAACGAAGTATCAACCCGATCCGACCAAGGTCGCACGGCGGCTCAGTCGACTCCGTGAACCAAGGAGGAACCGAGAATAGGGACCAGGTGCTACTCCAGGTCAGACCCCGGTCACAGCTGTTGACCCACACCGGGGAATGCAGGAAAAGGCAGGTTAGACTGGCATACAGGCAGGTGGGTATTGGCAGGCACGGCTGGTATGCAGACAGGTGGGTACTGGCAAGCACGGCTGGTATGCAGACAGATGGGCACTGGCAAACACGGCTGGTGTGCAGACAGGTGGACACTGGCAAGCTCGGCTGGTATGCAGACAGGTGGGTACTGGCAAGCACGGCTGGAGTGCAGACAGGGAGATACTGGCAAGCATGGCTGGAGTGCAGATGGAGATACTGGCAAGCACGGCTGGAGTGCAGACAGGGAGGTACTAGCAGGTTGGAGTGCTGGCTGGATAGGGTCCAGTACAGACTGGGAGACAGGAACAGAGCCGCAGATGCGGTAGACAAGCAGAATAAAGCGAAACCGCCGGAGCGGAGGGCAAGGCAGAGCAGAGAGGAACCGCCGATGCGGTGGGCAAGGCTGAGCAGAGCGGAACCGCTGGAGCGGTGGACAAGGCAGAGCAGAGAGGAACCGCCGGAGTGGTGGTCAAGGCAGAGCAGAGCGGAACCGCAGGTGCGGTGGACAAGGCAGAGCAGAGCGAAACCGCAAGTGCAGTGGACAAGGCAGAGCAGAGCGAAACCGCAGGTGCGGTGGACAAGGCAGAGCAGAGCGGAACCACCGGAGCGGTGGGCAAGGCAGAGCAGAGGGAAACCGCTTGCGCGGTGAGCAAGCAGAGCCGAACAGGGCTTAAGGTGCAGGCAGAGAGGACAGGACACTGTTCACATGGAACAGACTGGAAAATACAGGAAGATGGCTAGAACACAGGATGTAGATACGGAGGAAGGGAAAAAGGACAAGCAGAACCAGATACACACAAGGTACTTACTATGAAGTAGCGTGTTGACACAAAACTCACAAACAGAAGTACAGAGACAACGAGTTGGAGTTAGGTGCAGGTTCAGACACTGCAAGAAAAGGGAAGGTACGGACATAGAGACAAACAGGTAACAGGCTAGGAGACAGTTCAGACAGGAACTGATACTGCAATGAGATACAAGAACGAGCCTGGGTATACAGCCCCCAGGGTGGCAGAAACAGACTAGAAGTCACAGGCAACAGGCCTGGGTATACAGCCCCCAGAGTGGCGGAAACAGACTAGAAGTCAGAGATAACAGGCCTGGGTATGCAGCCCCCAGGGTGGCAGAAACAGACTAGAAGTCACAGATAACAGGTCTGGGTTTGCAGCCCCCAGAGTGGCGGAAACAGACTAGAAGTCAGAGATAACAGGTCTCAGAGATAACAGGTCTGGGTATGCAGCCCCCAGAGTGGCGGAAACAGACAAGATACAGGACAGGACCTGGCAATTCAGTTGCAAAGACAAACTGAGTGAAGGTGTTGCTCAGGAACCTCCTTCTGGGTGGAGGGGGTTTAAATATCCAGTGACTCACAGCAATAGTCTGGGGATGCATTAGGAGTGCGCCCACAGCAACTATAAGAATCAGGAAGTAACCGGGCCGCCGCCCTAAGCAATCAGACAAGAGACATGCACACAGCTTGAACTGGAGCAAGGTGTACAGGCTGGACTGACAGGTAAATTGTGGTCTTGCATAGTGGGAGGTGGTGCACTATGCAAGCACGCCGCCAGGGATGTTACAGTACCCCCCCTTTACGCCCCCTCTTCTTCAAGCCTGCAAGGGTCTTCTGCAGAGAATTTGGAGGCCAATACTTATCTTCAAGAGGATTACCTCTTCTGTCCATTAGAGGAAACGAAACTGATCTCATCATCTTTTTGACTAGGATGCTTCCTCCTATCAAGCCATCCTCAGCAACAGATGAAGTGGGTGAAGTACCAGGAACACCACACAGGAAAGTCTCTCTCCATTTGTTATCAGGTAGCACCCTGGTGGATTCAGGAGACAACTGGAGGTCCTCCACCTGGTTGGAGGGGTGCAGAGACTCAGGGGTAATCACTGCTTCGAAGTACATTTTGCCAAGCTTACTGGAAGAAATGGGTGGCGTACCAGGTACCGGGTGTAGGAAAGTCTCTCCGTTTGTTATCAGGTAGCACCCCGGAGGATTCAGGAGACAACTGGAGGTCCTCCGCCTGGCTGGAGGGGTTTAGAGACTCGGGGGTAAGCACCGCCTTGATGGACTTAGGACCAGATTTATTAGAGACGGAGGGTCCTTGCTTTAGGACCATCTTCAGACTGGTTTCAGAGATGACATGTCTGTAAGGCGGGACGGTACCTGAAGCCAGATCATTGGTACAATTGTCGAGACTGTGTGGGGACATCGCCTCCGCTTCTCTTCCTTCGGAGACTTCAGCGCACAGCGAGTCAGCGACTAGCAGATCTGGTGAAGAAGAAGAAGAAACTGCTGACTGTCCTGAAGATGTGGGGACTGGACACCCCTTGTACCTTAGCAGTCCCCCAGGATACACAATGCAGGATCTCCAGACCTGAGCGGGCACTGGATCTCTTGGCTCTGGACGACCTGTGGGTAAGCCAATCAGCACCTGGAATGTGAACTTCTGTAATGCTCCAATCTGGAGCTTAATTTGTACAGACATATTTTGACTGTTTCTGAGTAGGGCTCGTCCTTCTGCTGACAATGCCCAAACCGGCTTCTGGAGTTGTCGGACGGGAATCAGACACTGACTCTTCAAGGCTTTAAGCCCGAAACTTCCGGTTAATCCGAGGCCTTCACTTGCCACGGAGACAGTCATGGTCATCTGTGGAGAGGAAACACTAACGCCAAGGGCAGCCTCTCCTAGAGGCCTAATGTCTTGGGATTCTCCAACCTTCGCTGGACAAAGACAGTCAGGGGGTCCCGAACCACCGCAGTGGGACCGCAATCTGATTTTGTGACTGAGTTCTGGCTTCTGCTTTGCCTGACGAACATAGTCATCCTTCATGGATTCTGTGCGGAAAGCTGCCTCTACAGGCTGGGGAACAGGAGGTCTTTGGGAGGACAGAACCTGGCGTGACGGTTTACCTCTACGCCTTGCACGTCTGGACTGCCTCTTGAGGTTGGGAAGAGAAGTATTCTGTGGAGCATAGTCATCCTGTGTGGATTCTGGGTGGGCAGCAGTCTCTTTGGGCTGGAGGACTGGTAGGCTACCTGCACACATTACCCATCGGGACTGCTCCGGGATATTGGGAAGGGAAGCTTTAGCAGAGGCTTCAGGATTAGGGTCATCGAAGACCATTAGAAAGGCCACCAGGAAGGCCTGCAGGTCAAAGACAATAGGATCCCATGCTTCCCATAGGGGGGTGATCCATTTCAAGGCGTCACCCGCTAGGTAGGACATCATAAATGCGACTTTAACCCGATCGGTAGGAAAATAGTGAGCATAGAACTTGAAATGCAGCATGCATTGCTCCATAAATGCACGACTTCGTTTTGGATCCCCATAGTACCGTGGTACTATGCTGATAGATCCATTTGGGCTGGCGCGTAAATCGCCTGGGCCATAGCTTGAGAAAATTTTTTTTCTTGGTGCACGTATTCGCCAGACAAGGATTCAAAATGTCTCTGAGAGCGAAAGGCCGTGGGCCTCAATGGGAACCATGGCCTGAGCAAACTGTTACGCTTGCACCTGGACTGACTGGCGTGAGCGTGATTAGTGATCCCACTGTACCATGAACCGAGGACTGCCTGGGGGGGCGTAACTAAGTATCAACCCGATCCAAACAAGGTCTCACGGTGGCTCAGTCGACTCCATGAACCAAGGAGGAACCGAGCAGAGAGACCTGGTGCTACTCCAGGTCAGACCCCGGTCACAGCTGTTGACCCACACCGGGGAATGCAGGAACAGGCAGGTTAGACTGGCATACAGGCAGGTGGGTATTGGCAGGCACGGCTGGTATGCAGACAGGTGAGTACTAGCAAGCAAGGGTAGTATGCAGACAGATGGGCACTGGCAAACACGGCTGGTGTGCAGACAGGTGGGCACTGGCAAACACGGCTGGTGTGCAGACAGGTGGGCACTGGCAAGCACGGCTGGTATGCAGACAGGTGGGTACTGGCAAGCACGGCTGGAGTGCAGACAGGGAGATACTGGCAAGCACGGCTGGAGTGCAGACAGGGAGATACTGGCAAGCACGGCTGGAGTGCAGACAGGGAGGTACTAGCAGGTTGGAGCGCAGGCTGGATAGGGTCCAGTACAGACTGGGAGACAGGAACAGAGCCGCAGATGCGGTAGACAAGCAGAGTAAAGCAAAACTGCTGGAGCGGAGGACAAGGCAGAGCAGAGAGGAACCGCCGGAGCGGTGGTCAAGGCAGAGCAGAGAGGAACCGCCGGAGCGGTGGTCAAGGCAGAGCAGAGCGGAACTGCCGGAGCGGTGGACAAGGCAGAGCAGAGCGAAACCGACGGTGCGGTGGACAAGGCAGAGCAGGGCAAAACCGCAGGTGCGGTGGACAAGGCAGAGCAGAGCAAAACCGCAGGTGCGGTGGACAAGGCAGAGTAGAGCGAAATCGCAGGTGCGGTGGACAAGGCAGAGCAGAGCGAAACCGCAGGTGCGGTGGAAAAGGCAGAGCAGAGCGAAACCGCGAGTGTGGTGGACAAGGCAGAGCAGCGCGAAACCGCAGGTGCGGTGGACAAGGCAGAGTAGAGTGGAACCGCCGGAGCGGTGGGCAAGGCAGAGCAGAGGAAAACCGCTGGCGCGGTGAGCAAGCAGAGCCGAACAGGGCTGAAGGTGCAGGCAGAGAGGACAGGACTGTGTTCGCATGGAACAGACTGGAAAATACAGGAAGATGGCTAGAACACAGGAGGTACATACGGAGGAAGGGAAAAGGGACAAGCAGAACCAGATACACACAAGGTACTTACTATGAAGTAGCGAGTGGACACAAAACTCACAAACAGAAGTACAGAGACAACGAGTGGGAGTTAGGTGCAGGTTCAGACATTGCAAGAAAAGGGAAGGTACGGACATAGAGACAAACAGGTAACAGGCTAGGAGACAGTTCAGACAGGAACTGATACTGCAATGAGATACAAGAACGAGCCTGGGTATACAGCCCTCAGGGTGGCAGAAATAGACTAGAAGTCACAGGCAACGGGCCTGGGTATACAGCCCCCAGAGTGGCGGAAACAAAATAGAAGTTAGAGATAACAGGTCTGGGTATGCAGCCCCCAGAGTGGCAGAAACAGACTAGAAGTCAGAGATAACAGGCCTGTGTATGCAGCCCCCAGGGTGGCAGAAACAGACTAGAAATCACAGGTAACAGGTCTGGGTTTGCAGCCCCCAGAGTGGCGGAAACAGACTAGAAGTCAGAGATAACAGGTCTGGGTATGCAGCCTCCAGAGTGGCGGAAACAGACAAGATACAGGACAGGACCTGGCAATTCAATTGCAAAGACAAACTGAGTGAAGGTGTTGCTCATGAACCTCCTTCTGGGTGGAGGAGGTTTAAATATCCAGTGACTCATAGCAATAGGCTGGGGGCGCATTAGGAGTGCGCCCACAGCAACTATAAGAATCAGGAAGTAACCGGGACACCGCCCTAAGCAATCAGACAAGAGATATGCACACAGCATGAAATGGAGCAAGGTTTGCAGGCTGGACTGACAGGTAAGATTGCGGTCTTGCATAGTGGGAGGTGGTGCACTATGCAAGCACGCCGCCAGGGATGTTACACAAGGACTGGTCCAGAGTAGCACCTGGTCCCTCTGCTCGGTCCTTCCCTGGTTCACAGAGTCGATTGAGCTGCCGTGCAACCTTGGTCAGTCCGAGTTGATACCTAGTTACGCCCCTCTGGTCCCTCCTTGCACCTCAGCACAGAGGTTCCACCACCCAGATCCGTAGCAAGCTGCTGCGCTCGGGGGTCAGTGTGCCTGCTATTAAAGGCCATGAATATTCACCACACCCATGGGAGTGGTGAATATTCATGGCTTGTAATAGCGGGCACACTGACAGCCGAGCGCAGCAGGAGCTACGCTGCTGCTACAGCGTGCGCGCTATTAAGGAGAATGAATGGTCACTGCTCTCCACGCACGCAGTACCGGCGTGGGGAGCAGTGACTATTCTGGCACAGAGTGGGACACAGCGCTGGAGGAGAGAGGAGGTGAGTATGAAAGTTTATTATTTTTTCTGTGCGGCATGACGGGGATCAGGGGGTGCCAAGCATACCTGGATGAGGGGGGCCATACATACAGGGATGTGTGTCACCCCAGGCCTGGATGCCACAAATATTAAAGGCTGTGTCTGAGAGCAGGAGGGAGGTTACCTGGATGATGTTATTGTCTATTCGAAGACCTACGAGGACCTTCTAAAGCACCTGGCCGAGGTGTTCGAAACCCTGGCAGGCTATGGCCTGAAGGTGAAACCCTCAAAGTGTCACCTGTTGAAACCGAAGGTCCAGTACCTAGGACACGTGGTGAGTGCAGAGGGAGTAGCCCCTGACCCCGACAAAGTTACAGCCATCAAGAGCTGGCCAAGCCCCTCTAACATCAAAGAAGTGAGGTAATTCCTCGGGTTGATAGGCTACTACCGAAGGTTCATCCCCGGGTTCACAAAGATGGCAGCTCCAATGCAGGACCTCCTGATAGGCCAGTCTAAATCCAGAAGTCACAAGCCACCCTTCAAGTGGGACAAGCCGGAAGAGGAGTTCTTCCGCCAGTTGAAGATGGCCCTCACGGGGGATGAGATCCTGGCCTACCCCGATTATGGCCAGCCTTTTATCCTCCACACAGACGCCAGTAATGTGGGGCTGGGAGCCGTACTGTCACAGAACCAACAGGGCAGAGAAAGGGTGATCGCGTACGCGAGCCGGAAGCTGAGGCCCACTGAAAGAAACCTGGAGAATTATAGCTCCTTCAAGCTAGAATTCTTGGCAGTGGTGTGGGACATCACAGAACGGTTTAAGCATTACCTGGCCTCTGCAAAGTTCACTGTGTACACGGACAACAACCCGCTGACACACCTGGACAATGCAAGACTAGGTGCCCTAGAACAGCGGTGGATGGCCCAGCTATCAAATTATGACTTCACAATCAAGTACCGGGCAGGCAGAACCAACGCAGACGCCCTATCAAGAATGCCCCACCTACCGGAAGGAGAAGAAGACTCGGAAGAGCTGGAGGAAGTAGAGCTCCCTGCGTTCCACCGGTATGGGGCCACTCAGTATTCTCACCGGGTAAGAGACAAAGACCTAACCACCATCATGTTAAATCCCTTACCCCACCACGGCTGGGCTGAAACGCAAGATAGTGACCCTGCAATTCGCCTGGTGAAAGATCTGTTAACCCAGGCAGACGCTAGCCCTGGCCCGGACGCTCCAGAGGAAGCCAAGCAGTTATGGAAGGAGAAAAGCAGGCTATTCCTCTACGAGGGTAAGCTGTGCAGAAGGCTTGTCAACCACCGGACGCACGAGCTGACCTGGCAGGTAGTGGTCCCAAGGCGAGATGCGGCAATGGTCCTGGAGGCCTACCATGACAGAGCGGGACACTTCGGGTGGAAGAAGCTGGAGTTCCTACTGAGAGAGCGGTTCTACTGGTTCGGTATGAGAAGGGCCATAGAGAAGTGGAGCAGGGACTGCGGCCCATGCCACCTCAGAAGGAAGGACCGTACCAGCCAGAAGACACCCTTGAGGCCCATCGTCACCAGGCAGACTCTTGAGCTGGTAGCTCTGGACCATGTGAAATTGGCTCCAAGCCGGTCGGGCTACGTCTATGCCCTGACAATTGTGGACTATTACTCCCGGTTCCTGGTGGTGGTTCCTGTTAAAGCCCTGACAGCCCAAACAGCGGCCAGAGCCTTCCAGCAACACTTCTTCCGTCCACACTGGTATCCGGAACAGGTCTTGACAGATCAAGGTCCAGCGTTTCAGGCTGAAGTATTCCAGGAGTTCTGCAACCTCTATGGCTGTAGGAAGATTCGGACAACGCCTTACCACCCGCAAACCAACGGGCTGTGTGAGAAAATGAATAATATCGTCATTGATCTCCTGAAAACGTTGCCCCTGGAAGAACGCAGCCTGTGGTCGGAGAAGCTGCCAGACCTGATTGACTTGTGCAACCACATCCCGGTGAATGCTACCAATTGCACCCCGGCTTACCTGATGCGAGCGAGACCAGGTAAGCTGCCTATAGACCTGGAGATGGGAGTTCTGACACCTGAGGACACCTCCCCAGATGCGGACTGGGATATGGAACGGCGGCTACAGTACAAGAAGGTACAGGAGAGTGTGGAGAGGAGTCTGGCTCAAGCGAGAGAAAAGCAAGGGAGGCTCTTCAACCAACACGCCCCTGCTGGTCCCCTGGAACCTGGTGAGCAGGTCCTGAAGCGGAAGAGAAGGCTTCACAAGCTGGATGACCAGTGGGAGAGAGATCCGTGCACAGTACAGCAGTCCGACCACAACAACCCGAAGGTATGTGTGATTACCAAGGATGGAGGAGAAACCACTAGCACCGTCTCCAGTGACCACCTAAAACGGTGCCCCGAGCAACTACAGAGTCCAAGTGAAGATCAAAATGACCTTGAACCCGCAGAGGACAAGGAAGAAATGATAAGCACCGTTCTCGGAGAGTTCCCCCGGACCTGGACTCGGATAAATGACGCGATAGTGGTACCCGTCCTACACTTCCTTCAACCTACCCAGCAGGAGCCTACAGGAGAGCAGGAAGAACAAGAGGAACAAGCAGCCCCGGAGGCAGAAGAACCCATGCCAGCAGCCCAGGAGAGTCAACCCTCTGCTGACAGTGAGCCTGCCATGCCTGCGGTAATTCAAAGGACCCGCAGACAGCTGCCTGCCCTGCCTGTAAACCCAGCTAGTAGCTGTACCCTTAATACTAGTGGAGAAAGCCAGGTTAGACCACCACCAGACAGTGGGTTACGGAGGTCAACCCGGAGCACTAGGGGTCAAGTACCAGCTCGCTGGAAGATCTAAATGCGCAGTGTATATATTTAATGTTTTATGTTTGTACCCTGGTTATTAATAATGTTTCTCCAGTTTTCCTAGATACAATGGACTAACAGGTTATGGACAGTGAATAACCGGAACTACCATGTAGATAGTTGCACTTGGTGCCCTCTTGTGAAGACGGCCACAGAAGAAAAACCTGTCCGGCGTGGCTCCCTTGTGGCCCAAAGTAGTTAGCTCAGCCTTGTCGCCACGCCCAAGGTCAAGAACTTGGGGTTTATGGAGACAGGTCCCCACACCGCTCAAAAACTACACCTTGTTGGGTGATATGGACACCCGGTCACGGAAGTGCCGTGACCTTAAGGACAAAATATACTTGTACATATGTTATGTTATTGTTTATACCCTGTGTTTGTGTTTCCTGTTTAGTCCCGGAGTACTAAATTTTACTAGGGGGGAATGTGTCACCCCAGGCCTGGATGCCACAAACATTAAAGGCTGTGTGTGAGAGCAGGAGGGAGGTTCCCTGGTCAGGGACCATTAGCATGCAGCACCTCCTGTCCCAGGTCAGTAGGGGGAGCAGGCTGCCCCTATAAAAGCTGGAACTGGGGCAGGGTTAGAGAGACCAGAACCCACTTCTGAGGTGTCCAGAAGGGTTCTCAGAGAAGAGGGACAGGTCAGCAGCAGCTGAGGAGTCCGGGAGGCAGAGGAGAAGCTGCGAGCCAGGGACAGAGGCGACGAGAGCCGGTCCTGGCTGAGAGAGGCACACAACCGGACATTGGGGTCCGAGGCTGTCAGGGTTGCAAGCCCGGCAGCAGAGAACCAACCCGCGAGGGATTTCAGGTCCCTTGGCCTAAGAAGCCTGGAGGCTCCGCCACACAGAGGGACCAGTACAGCACGGAGAAGCAAAAGGTACCTAAGGCCCGAGTCGCAAGCCATACAGGCGAAGTACATGGCCAGCTGAGGGACGTGGGCTATTACACCACGAAAAAGGGGATAGTCAGCAAGGGCAGAGAGAGAACGGTAGGCCTTCACACTCACCCTGACCAGTGGGGCTCGCCCGAATGCTCTCAGATACCCAGGCCCACTCCTACTCGGTACTCCTGTTGGGTCAGTAATAAACCTACAATAAAGACCCTGGACTGTTTGAAGCGGACTCTGAACTCTTATTATTGCGGCCTGCACTATCACCCCCAGCATTCACATACGCTGCCCTGAGGCTACACTCTTCCTGTGGGGAGTTATCCTGTGCTGCACACCAACATCAGCCTCAGCGGTCTGCCTTGCAGCGGCGGTCATCCCTGACCGCAATCCACGGGTGGCGTAGTCGGACATTCATAACTCTACAAATAGACTGCCACAGCATTTGGTCTGACCACCCTGAGCCACGGGATCGGGTTGCCACTACTATCCCCATCATCGCACTGAAGCCCGGTTCCCGGTCCCCCATGGCCCAGGGGGCGAGTCAGATGAAAGGGGCCATACATACCAGGAGCCATGCAGGGGGCACAGTGTGCCGGTTATTAAGGAAAATTAATATTCACTGCTCCCCACCCATGGGCATGTATTTTATGTAGTATTTATGTATATCGGATTATAAGACGCATCCCCCACATTCCTCCAAAATTTTGGAGGAAAAAAGTGCATCTTATAGTCCGAAAAATATGGTATATGCCCATTGCATTTCTTGTGATACATATGCCCTCAGCTCCTCCTGTGATGTATATGCCACCAGCCTCTCCTGTGATGTATATACTCCAGTGGATCCTGTGATGTATGTTCCCCAGTGTATCCTATGTGATGTATATGCTGCAGCCCCAGTGGCTCCTATGTGATGTGTATACAGTAGTCTTGGCATCTCCTATGTTATGTATATACTGCAGACCTCCCACTGCTTGAGTTCTATAAATGTAATGTGAGCAGTGATTTCCCCCTGTGAGGAGACCTGCAGTGTAATGTGCATCTGTGTTCAGAACTTACTGCTGCAAGTTCTTTTCAAAATTCATCGCAAAGAGTCAACTGCGCTCCAGTATAATGTAAATCTGGAAAAGCCGTTGCGAGTAGCTACATCATCAATACCACCTAACATCACAGCTGCAGCAAAGAGAAACAGCTCCAGGCATCCCATTGTAGGTGAGTTAATTACATTTTTGACCAAATATATCAGGATAAATTTCAAGTTAATAATTTTGTACTTCCCCCGAGTGATGGTCTAAATATTCAAATGGTCCCTGGCAGAAAAAAGTTTTTCCACCCATGTTCTAACAGATGGTCTTACATTAACAACACCTACCCTATGATACATCAAAGAATTCAAAGTGGATGCAATGATGGTGAACTGTCCATGATCTAATGCAGCAAAGTAGCTCTAATCAAATTTATTTCCACCCAAATTGCTTACGGTTCACTAAACCACATTAGTTGAAGTCAGCCAATTTCATATTGGATTATCTATAGGGAGGCAGAGGTAGCAATCACATTTGGGCCTGTATGGAAACTTCTGGTTTCAACTGTATGTATTCGCCAAACATGGAGCTGACTATGGAACTGATCATGAACTTTTGACATCAAAAATTAAAATTAAAAAAATTAAAAGTCAAGCTATGCAAATGAACTAGACAACAGGCCGTTTCCAACTTTGATTTGACCAACATACCTGAAGTCTTTTGGAACGGTCTACACAACCAATTTATATCACTGAACATAGATGAAAGAAAGCCTGAGGAATTATGGACACATATAAATACTATTGTGGCACCCCTGCGGGGGATTACCACAGGATCCATAGGTGCAGGGAGAGATGTACACTTGGGCACACACAACACCTTCCACCCCAGGTCTGAGGGGAGGAGTCTGTTCCCAGGGAGACAGCAAAGCGGCAGTTGGTCTGGAGACGGGTGAAGGAGGAGAGAGACAGAGAGCTGTTGGCTGAGGACCAGTGAAGCCCTGAACTAGGAAACAGGTCTGTGTTGTGAAGCTCCCTAGAGAGCGTGACGGAGGCTAGAAGGAGAAAGAAAGAGATAAAACTATTATCCCTTTAGCTCATCCGGACACCGGAGTCCGAGATTGCTATTAGTTCAGGAATAGCATAGAAAACCCGGACAGATCAGGAGGATCTACTCCCCATGAAGAAGAAGGGGAAAGAGTTGCCTAACTTGACCAAGTATAGGACCAGGGGCCCAGAAAGAGAATTGGTAGCCCCAAGGAAAGGTCCTCATTGTCAGTTGTGGAGAAGGACCCCAAAGAAAGTGAAGGTGGCAGGTTCAGCTTAAGGCAGGACTGATCCCAAGCAACGCACACATTGTTAGAGGAGGCCTCACAAATCTCCAGGGTGAATATCTCTACCTGCACCGAAAACCTGGTTACCCTCCTGAACTGTACCTGTTACCGGACATCAGTAAAAGAAAGGTACTGAAACAAAGACTTAATGTGTGTGTGTGCCTACTTTGACATTACTGCCTATAGCGTTCATACAAGCCGTATGCCGATCACCTCAGCAACCATACACAGCGCTGGTAACCGACTTTACCAGTTACCACAGGAGGCGTCAGGACACAATTCTCCCATCATCCTGACCCCCATCCCTTTACTGACGGTCCAGGGCACGGAACCGGGAACCGACCAACCGTGATCCCCACAGAAGTAACCCATCCATCCTGGTATCCGAGTACCCCTACCCCTGTTGACCGACTCACTATTATTACTGAAGAAGCCAAAAAGACAATAAACAAGAGGCAGAAGAGACCCCCTCCCCAACACCCGCAACCTTGGTTAACAGAAGAGACCCTAAAGATCATCGAAGAAAGACGAATGGCAAAAGGTAACAAGCAGGAGGCACACGACGTCAGTAAAATATTAAAGCAGACAAAGAACATATTACTAAAAAGATACGTGTAGAGATAGAAAATGAACATCTGAATGGCAAGACTAGGAAGTCATACCAAAAGATCAAAGAGATACAGCGAACTTTTCAAACAAGAGTGGGAATGTTGAAAGATGCCAATGGGAGCAAACTAACAGAGCCAGAACAGATCAAGGAAAGATGGAAAGAATACACGGAGAACCTCTACAAGAAAGACTCAGTGATACAGGAAGAAAATGAGACTGGAAATGATAGTGAACCGAACATCCTGAAAGACAAAGTTGTTGCTGTGTAAAGCTTCTGTCTAAAAACAAAACACCTGGATGTGACCATATTCCAATAGAGCTAATAAAGTCATCGGAAGCAGCAGTTGATGTCATCACATGCCTGTGTCAACAGATATGGATCACTGGTAAATGACTAAAGGACTGGACAAGATCGGTGTTTATTCCTATTCTGAAGAAGGGAAATGCTACAGATTGTGGAAACTATCTGACTATTGCGCTCATACCTTATGCCAGCAAAATATTACTGACGATCCTACAAAAACAGCTACAGCCTTACTTTGACAAACATCTACCAGAGGAATAAGCAGGATTCAGAAAAGGCTGAGGAACCACAGATGTAATTGCTAAAATTAGATGGATAATTGAAAAGGCCAAAGAGTACAACAAGGAGATCTATTTTTTTCGACTACAGCAAAGCCTTCGACTGTGTTAATCACCAGAAACTTTGGAATACCATGAAAGATATGGGTGTGTCAAACCATCTGATCAGCCTCATTAGAAATAGGGATGAGCAAATCCAAACTGTAAAGTTCGGGGTTCGTACAGGACACCTAGTGTCCGGTACAAAACCCCAAACACGGACTTCTTACTGTACGTCCGTGTTACTGTTTGGGTTTGGCAGACTAATAAAGCTTGTTGAAAGTCTGGAGTGCAGCCAATCAACAAGCTTTTCCGATGTGGGTACTTTCAGCACCATCGCAGCCATGCTAAGTATTTGCATGGCTGTAATTGGCAGGCGCACCATGTGAGAAAAAAAAATAAACAAAAAAGATGTGGTGTCCCCCCTATTTTTGAGAGCAAGGGCAGGTAAAGCTGACAGCTATGGTGTCACGGGTGTGTCACCTGTGACAGACTGTTGCTCTGGACCTGGCTGTAGAAGGTCACTGCGCTTGGCATTGCAGACACCTTCTTGATCCTCTCATCTCTGTAGTATAGTTATATCCTTCTTCCTTTAGGACCCAATAGCCCCCACCTTCTGCTGCTGATTGACACACCCTTGCTTGGTAGTTAAAAATTCTCAGCTTCTCGAGAAAGTCGCTGGTGATAGTTCTATGTACCTCTGTGCAGGCTTGTAGTACTGGCAGTTGGCTAGTCTCATCTTTGGTGCTCTTGGAAGACAGTTGACATTATCTGTCTGGTGTCTGCTCAAGCTTAGTGTATCCCCTTTGTTTGTTTACCTTGTTGTCTTTAGTTTGTAGTGGGACCTGACTAGTGCTCACCCTGTCCCCTCCCTATATAGGGCCTAGCTCTAGGGACATTCAGGGTTTAACTTCCTGCTCAGCGATAGGTGCAGAACCTATATAGGGACGATAGGGTAGGGAGGGTGATATTAGATCTGCCTAGGGGTCTTCACTCCCCCTTTCCCTAGTTGTTGGGCTCTCTTCCCCCTCTTCCCATCGTTGTACACTTATTCCTTCACTCACCTTGCGTGAAATACGGGCTGCGGCCCTCAGCTGTCTGCTTTATCTTGGCTGATTATCAAAAATAGAGGTGCCCACATGCTAGTTTTTTAATTATTTAAATAAATAATTAAAAAAATGTGAGTGGGGTCCCCCCCATTTTGACAACCAGCCAAGGTAAAGCAGACATCTGGGGGCTATTATTCTTAGGCTGGGAAGGTACATTGATATTTGGCCCTCCCCAGCCTATAAAATAGAAGCCTGCATCCGCCCCAGAAAAGGTGCATACATTAGATGCGCCAATGCCCGGCTCTACCTGCTTGCCCTGGTGCGTTGGCAAGGGGGATAATATTTGGGGTTGATGTCAGCTGTGTAATGTCCGCTGACATCAAGCCCACGGGTTAGTAATGGGGGGGGGGGGAGTCTATCGGACACCCCCATTACTAACCCAGTAAGTGAATAGTTTAAAAAACACAGACACACAGGAAAAAAATGCTTTATTTGAATAAAGACTCCCCCACACTCCCTTGTTTACCCATTTATTAATTAAAAATAAATCCGGGAAGTTCCGACGGTAATCCAATAGTGAATTGTCCCACAACGCCCATTGTACCAGGAGGCTTGGACCTCTGCCTCCTGG
The DNA here is from genome assembly GCF_046119375.1 of Phyllobates terribilis. Classification (NCBI taxonomy): domain Eukaryota; kingdom Metazoa; phylum Chordata; class Amphibia; order Anura; family Dendrobatidae; genus Phyllobates; species Phyllobates terribilis. The sequence goes on along the minus strand of NW_027362771.1, from coordinate 525,215,985 downwards.
TACAAGATTTTTTTTTCTTTATCCTATGTTATTTTAAGTAATTTTACTATTCACATTTGTTTGCAGGGCAATTGTCCTGCTCCTACCCCCATTTTGCTTCCTTTTTCAGCCCCCTAGCCCTTACTACGTCTGTTTTAAAGCCATTTTACAGCAGCAAACTTTGGGTCCGGGGTCAAGTTCTTGTACCTGAACTTTTTTTGTCAAGACCCGCCGCATCTGAACTTCCACAGGTTTGCTCATCCCTAATTAGGAACCTTTACATCGACCAAGAAGAACAGTCCGAACGGAACACTGCGACACGGCATTTTTCAAAGTAGAGTGAGGCATCAGACAAGGCTGAATCTTGTCACCATTTCTCTTCAATTTATATGCATATGATCAATATCAACCGAACTGAAACCATTATAAATAAAATAAATATCTCATGGCCAAAAGCTTAAAGTACATTTCCAAAGTTCCAAGGTGTCAGATTTAAGGCCCCGTCACACTTAGCGACGCTGCAACGATCCCGACAACGATACGACCTGTCAGGGATCGTTGCTGTGTCGCTATGTGGTCGCTGGTGAGCTGTCAAACAGGCAGGCTCATCAACGATCAGGGGAGCAGCGACATCGTGGAAAGAATCTTTCCACGATGTCCTGCTCCTGGTTACCAGCCTGCTGAAGCAGGAGAAGGCTGGTAACCATGATAAACATCGGGTTACTAGGGGCACACGCGCACCTAGTAACCCGCTGTTTATCATGGTTACCACTCTGCTATGGTGAGCGGGAGGTTACCGCTCACCGTAGCAGAGTGGTAACCATGATAAACAGCGGGTTACTAAGTGCGCGTGCGCCCCTAGTAACACGCTGTTTATCATGGTTACCAGCCTGATCGCTGATCCCGCTGGTCACACACAGCGGTGTGTGCTGACCAGCGGGAGGGCAAAGACCAAAAAAAGGTCCAGGACATTCTGCAGCGATCAGCGACCTCACAGCAGGGGCCTGATCGCTGCAAAGTGTCACACATAGCGACATCGCTGGTGAGGTCGCTGTTGCGTCACCAAAACCGTGACTCAGCAGCGATCTCGCTAGCGATCTCGCTATGTGAGACAGGGGCTTTAGAGAAGCTAAGTACCTCCCATAGTGGCAAACTAGTTCCTTTAAGAGGAAAGAGGATGCGTAACCGTGGATTGGGAATAGGACTCTCACTTACTTGACTGTGGTACTGTGCTGGGTTTTGGAGAAGGCAGGTGAACTAGTGGAGACAGAAACCAAGCAAGTTAAGAAAAAGGAACTGAGACTGTGTGAAAATGCTCCATGTGTTGAAGGAAATGTTCATTAAGCTATGTACCCGCTATCTTTTGTACATACTCCCCACTAAGTTATCGTTCAGTAAAAAGTTTATTTTTGGCTGGTGGTTTCCCTCATTGAAGTCTTCAACATCTTGTCCTAGTCAACCAAAGTCATCGGTAACATGCAGCCTGTAAAGGTGTAGCACCCCCATAGATGAAGTCCACACACCCAGTCAGGTCTCCCACCTTCATGTAACGTGCTGGGGCCCACGGCTACTGCCCCATGCCACATTACATAGGCTTTATAATGTCATGTTGTGCATCATGCGACAACATTATGAAATCATGGGGACTACAAAGCGCCAGAAACCCCCTGAATATCGAGCCCAGATCGGATTGCTCATTTCCAGTAGCAATGTGATGACCATCTAACCAAGGACTGAATGTCAGAATTATTTGGGCCTTGTACAGTGGTAATTTTGATGATATTGGTCATAGTATGTCTTCTACAGAGAAATAGTGCCTCTACTGAAGTACTTTAGCATTTTCATGGCTTCCATACAGTATAAAACAAAACAAAATGCCCCTCAACATAACACACAAAAACAGTACAATACCCCAGCTATGAATTCACACTCATAATTTTCCCTACAATACCCCCCACAATCAAATAATGGGGACATCATGATGCCTATGACGCGCCCCCTGGGCCTGTGCTGCTGCTGCTGTGCAGGGGGAATACCCGGAGCCGGATCGCTGGGGGTTGTAGTCTCCGTGTGGCGGTGACCCGGTCCGTGCCCAGGGTGGTCAAACCAGTGGCAGTCTATTTGTATTGTAATAAGTGTCCGACTACGCCACCCGTGGATTGCGGTCAATGGGGACCGCCGCTGCGCTGCCGACCGCTGAGGCTGATGTTGGTTGCGCAGCTGAGTATGGGATAACTCCCCACGGGAGGAGTATTGCCTCAGGGCAGCTAATGTGGATGATGGTGGTAGTGATGGTGTGAGGGTCCCAGTGCTAGTGGTGCTGGAGCGGCAAGGAATCACAGAGACGTGTGGTGCAGTTTCCAAAGCTTTACTCACAGTTATTGCTCCGGTCACTTCGGCCAGCAGTGACCGCCCGAGCCGTGCTGCGTCCACCAGGTGAGGGACTCGGTCAACTCCCAAGCAATTCCAGAGTGTGGCTGAAAGCTCCCTTCTCTTCCTTTCTACTGGCCGTCCCCACCAGTGACCCACCTTTGTCCAGCCTTCTGTTGGTGAAACCTCTCTCCGGTCTCCCTGACCCTATGCGGTATGCCTTTCTGGTGGATGTAGTGAGGGGTCGCACCGAGATGTGGTCACGACCTCCGGTTTTGGCTGAGGATTAGTCGCCTCCACCAATTCGGGTTCCGGTACCCTGCTCTGCCAACCCTTCACCCAGTATCTCCTCTGGGAATATGGGGTTCCTTCTGCCTTCGTGTCTCTGGGCCTTTCTTTGTGTTCCTTGCCTCCTTTCTCCTCCGTTTCAGTTCCTTTCTTACTTTCCTTCCTGTTCCTTCTCCTTTCTCTTTCTGCTGTCTCAGGCCTCCACTCCAGGCTTGCCTCTGGAGCTGGGCCCAGACTGAGCCACAGCTCCCTGTCAGCCCTCTCTGGCTGAGCTCCTCTCTTCTTCTCCTCCTCTCTGAACTGAACACTGATCTAAGATGGTGCCCACCTTATATACCTCCCTCTATGTGTGAGCCCAGGTGACTAGCAACCAATGGGCTCCTACCTATGCCCAGAAACCCACCCCTATCTGCTCCTACACCACTGGGTTTTCCTCCCCCTCCCCACTCCAGCCAGGAACAGAAGCTGTCGTGCCTGCACTCTGTCTAGTGGGAGCACAGTTGGTCTGTTCCTCGGAAATGGGGTGTGTGTGGTGCATGCAGCCTACTGAGCCCCGGTCCACACTCCATCCTTACCCGGGAGTGGAATATCACACCTCTGGTTCGAGGTGCAATACCCCTGTAGCAGCCGAATCCTCGGGGTGCTACATTCCCCCCTGGTAAATCACAGCATGTCCTCCGGCTGGAAAAGAGCAAAGACAATTTAAAACATACAAATTTTTAAAGTGCACTCATATATAAGACATTAACTTTTCACTCATCCCTTTATGGGAGGTACTCTTTTCTTCTTAACGTTACTGGTATAAAACATTATTTTATTTTTTTTTTATAAAACATTCTACTAATGCCACTGGAACTCTTTTTGCAAAACACCATATAAAACTTTTGGCATTACTATTTTAGCAGCATATTAAACTTTCCATTATAAGACATTTTCACATAAACATTTTCAAAACATATTCTTGAGCTCTGGCCGCTGTGCAACTTGCGACCAGGTAAAGGTGCAACAGTCCATTTAATCCGTATTGAGGTAGACGTTGCGGTTCTTGTATAAAACCAGTAGGGGGCGCTTTAAGAAGCGCAACTATGTACAAGGGTATGGCTGCTCTCAGTCCTCGGCCAGTGGGAATAGGGGAATGGCTGCTCACAGTCCTCAGCCTGGTTAGGGATTAGGGGCACACAGGTAACACTTCTTTAACAGTTCCATACTAGTCCCAACGGGGACCACACTTCAATCAGCAAGAGTTCTTGTACCCAGACGGGTAACTATATACAGTTCCACTTTACCATTCTCTAATAATGGTGTCCTCCTTGTTCTTCCGGGTAGTCTTCTGGTCCGTCCGGACCCTCGGTGTACTCAGTTTCTGGGCGGTACTGTAGTTCCTCTTCCGTGAGCCGGTGAACGTGGAGGGCGTACGGTCCCTTGGCACCCTTGTGCCGGGTGAAGGTGACCACATCACCCGGGTAGAGATCGCGTCCGCGGTGTCCCTCTGGCAGGTGGCTCTCGACGTCCCTGCGGGTGACAAAGACGTCGCCGGGGGTTCGATGGTCTCGGATAAAGCCCCAGCCATGCTCCAGCTGGAACTTTATTACGGTCCCGTTGACTCGGGGACCGCGGGCGGCTCGGGGATCTTGTCGGGCCCTGCGCTTCTGCTCCACGCTCCGGGCCTGCAGCTGTTCTTCTCGGATTCGCCTCTCCCGCCGTTCCCTTTCAAATACCTCCAGCTGTTGACGGCAGCACTCTTCACGCCGGGCTGCGTCCGCCCGGGTCTCCTGGGTGACCCCTATGAGATTCTCACCGGTGGGGTCCCATGCAAACTGGGCATGCTCCAGCGGAAGCGGAGCGATTTTGGCGGGCTCCGGAGCTGGGATCAGAGGCTCACACAGGGGCCGTTCCCTCCGGAGACGGGGGTTGACGTACTCCGGTGGCCACACGAAGGGCAGCCCGTCCGGGCTGGTATATTGCGCATAGAGATCTGCGCCCAAGGGTGGCACCACGGGCCCCGATCGGGGAGCAGCGCCCCGGGTTACTCGGCCTTGCGACCAGGCCGGGGAACTTCCGGTTGGGTCTGGGGGTGGCACTGTTGAGGAAGAGGGCGCTGGAGGGGCAGCGGCGCCCGGGTTCACCAGGCCTTGCGACCAGGCCGGTGGTACTTCCTCTTTTGCCGCGCCCGGGGTCGAGGGGTGTGGCGCGGAACGGGGCGTGACCGCGGCTCCTGCCGCTTGAGGCCTAGTTGGGAGCAGTGGCGGCGCGGCAACGGGTGTGGTGAGTAGGGCTTCGGGCTCTGCGACGGGAGGCTGGGGCAGGCTTACGGCTGCTGGGCTCGGGGTGATGACGTCCCCATTACCTGCCTCAATCCTTGCGGCTCCCTCCGCGGCGTCGTCTCCGGCCTTCGTCCCTCCTGCACCATCCTCAGGGGCAGACGTGCTCCATGTTGCGGGTGGCGCCTCCTGTCGGCGGGTTCCAGCCTGCCGGGCCATCTCCCTTCTCCACTCGGCCAGCGCATCCTGCTGTGCCCGGGCCATCCTCCGGTCCAAGTCCTCCAGCGCAGCCTGTGCACGCTCCAGATCTCTGGGGAGCTGTGCCAGGATCTCCACTAGGCTGTCTGGCGGTGCGGCCTGCAGCAGGCTCCGGACCAAGGTGTTGGCACTGCTGGACGCTTCCTCCATTCCCGGGTGCGGTCTGTCCAGACTGATCCAGAGCGCGCCCTGCCCCACAGTTTTCTTCACTTCCCGCCCCCATTGGGGGTGGTCCTGGGGCAACTTGGTGACAGTCAGTTTCAAGGGCAGCCCTCCCACGCTGATGGACATCTCCACTGCTGCATTCATGGCTGGTGGGGGCGGGCTCCTTCTTTGGCGCCACTCTGGGACCTGGCCCACGATGGGAGGTGGCTTCCTGCTGTCCTTTGGTGCGCACATAATGGCGTCCCCTCTGCCAGGGCGGGAAAAACTGATGAAGATGGCGGGAAACGGTCCAAGATGGCGTCTGATGGCGGGAATCGGCTCCGGATGGCGGGAAACGACTCCGGACGGCGGGAAACTTCTGGAAATGGCGGGAGACTTCTTTTTAAGGTACATGTGCAGTTTTCTTCAGGCACGCAATACCCGCTTGTGGCGGGTTGGCAACGATCCTGCCGACTACGCCAAAGTTGACGCGCCCCCTGGGCCTGTGCTGCTGCTGCTGTGCAGGGGGAATACCCGGAGCCGGATCGCTGGGGGTTGTAGTCTCCGTGTGGCGGTGACCCGGTCCGTGCCCAGGGTGGTCAAACCAGTGGCAGTCTATTTGTATTGTAATAAGTGTCCGACTACGCCACCCGTGGATTGCGGTCAATGGGGACCGCCGCTGCGCTGCCGACCGCTGAGGCTGATGTTGGTTGCGCAGCTGAGTATGGGATAACTCCCCACGGGAGGAGTATTGCCTCAGGGCAGCTAATGTGGATGATGGTGGTAGTGATGGTGTGAGGGTCCCAGTGCTAGTGGTGCTGGAGCGGCAAGGAATCACAGAGACGTGTGGTGCAGTTTCCAAAGCTTTACTCACAGTTATTGCTCCGGTCACTTCGGCCAGCAGTGACCGCCCGAGCCGTGCTGCGTCCACCAGGTGAGGGACTCGGTCAACTCCCAAGCAATTCCAGAGTGTGGCTGAAAGCTCCCTTCTCTTCCTTTCTACTGGCCGTCCCCACCAGTGACCCACCTTTGTCCAGCTTCCTCGGGCCTTCTGTTGGTGAAACCTCTCTCCGGTCTCCCTGACCCTATGCGGTATGCCTTTCTGGTGGATGTAGTGAGGGGTCGCACCGAGATGTGGTCACGACCTCCGGTTTTGGCTGAGGATTAGTCGCCTCCACCAATTCGGGTTCCGGTACCCTGCTCTGCCAACCCTTCACCCAGTATCTCCTCTGGGAATATGGGGTTCCTTCTGCCTTCGTGTCTCTGGGCCTTTCTTTGTGTTCCTTGCCTCCTTTCTCCTCCGTTTCAGTTCCTTTCTTACTTTCCTTCCTGTTCCTTCTCCTTTCTCTTTCTGCTGTCTCAGGCCTCCACTCCAGGCTTGCCTCTGGAGCTGGGCCCAGACTGAGCCACAGCTCCCTGTCAGCCCTCTCTGGCTGAGCTCCTCTCTTCTCCTCCTCTCTGAACTGAACACTGATCTAAGATGGTGCCCACCTTATATACCTCCCTCTATGTGTGAGCCCAGGTGACTAGCAACCAATGGGCTCCTACCTATGCCCAGAAACCCACCCCTATCTGCTCCTACACCACTGGGTTTTCCTCCCCCTCCCCACTCCAGCCAGGAACAGAAGCTGTCGTGCCTGCACTCTGTCTAGTGGGAGTACTGTTGGTCTGTTCCTCGGAAATGGGGTGTGTGTGGTGCATGCAGCCTACTGAGCCCCGGTCCACACTCCATCCTTACCCGGGAGTGGAATATCACACCTCTGGTTCGAGGTGCAATACCCCTGTAGCAGCCGAATCCTCGGGGTGCTACACCTACATAGTGACCCAATCAAAGTATAATGCCCCCACAGTTCCCCGTCACGCGGTATAATGCCCCCACAGTTCCCCGGCACACAGTATAATACCCCCACAGTATGTATAAAACAAGAGTGCACACCAAAGTGTAGCTAAAAAGACTTTTTTTCATCTTTATTAAAGTAATATAATATCGTTATAAACAGTAAACATGGACAAGTACAATATAAAAGCACTATCATATAAAACCAACTAAACGCACTAACAATATAAAAGCGCTTAAAAAGAACCATATAAGGAGGACATAAACAGGGGTATATACAGTATGTCGTTAAAAAAAACTACCACACCACAAACACCTCCAGCAAAGAGATATCACAAGAGGACACACTATGAAAATATATACAGAATATGAATCTGATAGCATAAAAATAAAGCAGTGTGAAGTCTAATTACTGATCATAAACTGGAATATGAGGGGTGCACTACGTGCTACATCAACAAATACGTTCCATGTGTCCAAAGTGGTGGAAGGGAAGAACCCTGCACGTATCTGATGCTCCCCCTGGGCCGTGGGGCACCCGGTGCCGGGCTGGTAGATGCTGGGGGTTGTAGTCACTGTGGCGGTGACCCGGTCCGTGACCCAGGGCGGTCAATCCAAGGGTAGTATCTGTGTATAGGTTATATATAATGTCCGACTACGCCATCTGTGGAGTGCGGCTAATAGGGGCCGTCGCGTCGGAACAGTCCTCTGAAGCTGATGGTTTGGCAGCAAGGGTGGTACAACTCCCCACAGGAAGAGTGTAGCTTCAGGGCAGTGTGAGTGGATGATGGTAGTTGTTGTGCAGGGAGTCAGTAATAAACACGGAGTCAATGGGATGCAGTCTCAGGTACTTTACTCACAGTTGTTTCATTCCAAGTCATCACTGCAGATCACGACTTCCCACGTCGTCCTGTGTTTACTCAGTAAGGGGCTCAGTCCACCCCTAGGTAGCTCTGGAGTACTTAGCAGGACCCCCTTCTGTGTGTCCTTTCTCTGGCCTTCTCCCTGCACCTCACACCTAGTGACTCCAATCCGGTACCCGCGGGCCTTGGCGGGCGACGTAAGTTCCGTCCCCTGGGTCCTATGTGGCTACCTTCTCGGTGAGACTGGTGTAGACTTGTGGCTACAGGACATAAAGTTCTGCAGCCTCCGGTTTCTAGCTGAGACTTGCAATATTCTACTAGTTGATGGATCCGGTTCCCTGTATGTGGCCTGACCCCTCCACCTCCCGGCAGATTCGGGCATACGGGTGGCCTCCAGCACTGCCCGCACCCCTGGGATCCTTCTTCCTGGAGCCTTCCTGCTCCCTCTCCTCTCTCCTTCTCTCAGACTTGGGCCTCACTGGCTAGGCCCGCCTCTGGAGCAGAGCTCATACAGAGCTTCTGCTCCTGTCACTTCATAGAATCATAGAATCATAGAATGGTAGAGTTGGAAGGGACCTCCTGGGTCATCTGGTCCAACCCCCTGCTCAAAGCAGGATTCACTAGATCATCTCAGACAGATGTCTGTCCAGCCTCTGTTTGAAGACGTCCATTGAAGGGGAACTCACCACCTCTCGTGGCAGCCTGTTCCACTCATTAATCACCCTAACTGTCAAAAAGTTTTTTCTAATATCTAATCTGTATCTCCTCCCATTTAGTTTCATCCCATTGCTTCTAGTCTTTCCTTGTGCAAATGAGAATAAAGATGATCCTTCTACAATGTGACTGCCCTTGACATATTTGTAGACAGCTATTAAGTCTCCTCTCAGTCTTCTTTTTTGCAAGCTAAACATTCCCAAATCCTGCAACCGTTCCTCATAGGACATGGTTTGCAGACCAGTCACCATTCTGGTCGCTCTTCTCTGAACTTGCTCCAGTTTGTCTATGTCTTTTTTAAAATGTGGTGCCCAAAACTGGACACAGTATTCCAGATGAGGTCTGACCAAAGAGGAGTAAAGACCGATAATGACTTCACGTGATCTAGACTGTATGCTTCTGTTAATACATCCCAGAATTATATTTGCCTTTTTTGCTGCTGCATCACACTGTTGACTCATGTTCAGTCTATGATCTATTAGTATACCTAAGTCTTTTTCACATGTACTGTTGCTTAGCTCTATTCCTCCCATTCTGTATATGCTTTTTTCATTTTTATTGCCCAGATGTAGTACTTTGCATTTTTCCCTGTTAAAAACCATTCTGTTGGTTGCTGCCCACTGCTCCAGTTTATTTAGGTCTTTTTGAATCCTCTCTCTCTCTTCTCTAGTATTAGCTATCCCTCCTAGCTTTGTGTCATCAGCAAATTTAATCAGTTTACCCTCAATTCCTTCATCTAAATCATTGATAAAGATGTTGAACAATACAGGTCCCAGGACGGAGCCCTGTGGTACCCCACTTGAGACATTCATCCAGCTGGATGTGAAGCCATTTACAACCACCCTTTGAGTCCGATCACTAAGCCAGTTATGAATCCACCTAACAGTTGCCTGGTCCATTGCATACTTGGTCATTTTTTCAATAAGGATGGTGTGAGATACTTTGTCAAATGCTTTGCTGAAGTCAAGATATACTATATCTACAGCATTTCCCTGATCCACCCAGTCAGTGATTCTGTCATAGAAGGAAATTAAGTTAGTCTGACATGACTTGTTAGTTACAAACCCATGCTGACTCTGGTTAATCACTTCATTCTTATCCATGTACTTACATACATGTTGTTTAATAATTTGTTCAAAGATCTTTCCTGGTATAGAAGTCAGACTCACCAGCCTATAGTTCCCTGGGTCCACCTTCTTCCCCTTTTTGAAGATAGGAACAACATTTGCTCTTCTCCAGTCTTCTGGGACTTCTCCTGTTCTCCAAGAATTTTCAAAGATTATGGAGAGTGGTTCTAAAATTTCTTCTACGATCTCCTTCAGTACTCTGGGGTGTAATTCATCTGGACCTGGAGACTTGAACTCATTTATGTTAGCTAAATATTCCCTCACAATCTTTCTGTTTACAGATAACTTGGATTCCTCTATTCCTTTAAAAGGACAGTGAAGATCAGTTGATGTTACATTTTCTTTCTGAGAGAAAACAGATGCAAAATAGGAATTAAAAAGTTCGGCCTTCTCAACATCCTCTCTTACCATTTCTCCATTTTCATCCTGTAAAAATCCTATAGCATCTTTGACTTTTCTTTTACTTTTGACATACCCCCAAAATCCTTTTTTATTGCTTTTGACATCTCTTGCAAGCCTTAATTCATTGTCAGCTTTAGCTAACCTGATACGTGCCCTACAGGATCTGCAGACTGCATTATAATCTTCTTTAGATATGCCTCCCTCTTTCCATTTAATAAACATTTCTTTCTTTCTTTTTAGCATGTGTTTAAGTTCTGTGTTCATCCATCCTGGTTTCCTTAAATGCTTCCCATTCTTCCTACTTTTCGGGATTGTTAACGATTGTGCTTTGAGAATCTCATTTTTAAAAATTTCCCATCCTTCCTGGACATTTTTGTCCTTAAGGACATCCAGCCATTGGATCCCTCCTATTCTCTTTCTGAGTCTCTTAAAATCTGCCTTTCTAAAATCTAACCTTGAAGTTTGAGTCTTCACATGTCTTCCTCCTCTAGTTATCCAAAATTCTATAATAGCATGATCGCTGCCTCCTAGGGTCCCAGCCACCTTTACCTCCTCAACCATTTCCTCCCTGTTTATAAGGATTAGATCCAAAGTAGCAGATCCCCTTGTTTTCTCCCCTACCTTTTGGAAGATAAAGTTGTCAGCAAGAGAGGATAAGAATTTGCTTGACCTGTTAGTTTTACTTGAGAGAGATTCCCAACAAATGTCTGGATAGTTGAAATCTCCCATGACCACTAAGTCATATTTTTTGGAGAACTTGGTCATTTGATACATAAAGAGTTCATCCATATCTTCAGCTTGCCCAGGTGGCCTGTAGTAAATGCCTACAATGGTGTCCTTTCCGTTGTTCTCTCCTTGTATTCTTACCCAAACAGTTTCCACAGAACTCCCAGTCTCTGAAGCTTCAATCTCTGTGCAGATATACGCTTTTCTAACATACAATGCAACACCTCCTCCTCGTTTATCAAGTCTGTTTCTTGCAAATAAGTTGTATCCTTTTAGCCTTTTATTCCAATCATGTGTATCGTCCCACCAAGTTTCAGTGATTCCAATGACATCATATTCCTTTTCCTGCATTAGTAGTTCCAATTCTCCTTGTTTGTTGCCCATGCTTTGTGCATTTGTATAAAAACATTTTAGTTTGTGATTGGTTTCTCTTCCTCCCATATTTTTATTATTTAAATTGTTTTGTCTTTGTTCTTCCTTTCCACTTCCAGTAGCAGAGATCTCAATAGTATTTGTCAGCTGTCTGGCTTTTTCTGGCCTTTTGCTTCCCTTCCCACATTGTTCTAGTTTAAAGCTCTTCTGATGAGTGTAGCAAGGCGACTTCCAAATACATGTTTTCCAGTCTTCGTAAGGTGCACCCCATCTCTAGCAAGTAGTCCATCGTATAGGTAATTCATTCCGTGATCCAGAAATCCAAATCCTTGTTGACGGCACCATCGACGTAGCCAGTTGTTCACCTGTAGAATCTTATTCCACCTCATTGTTCCATGGCCATCCACTGGGAGGATGGATGAGAAGACCACCTGCGCTCCCAATTCTTTCACTTTCTTGCCCAAGTCTTCAAAGTCACTGCAGATGGTTTCCAGGTCCTTTCTTGCGGTGTCATTTGTCCCCACATGTATTAGCAGGAATGGGTAGTGATCTGTAGGTCTGAAGAGTCTTGATATCCTGTCAGACACATCTTTAATTTTTGCTCCTGGAAGACAGCACATTTCTCTTGAGGTTATGTCTGGTCTGCAGATAGCGGCGTCTGTTCCTCTTAACAGGGAATCCCCCATGACCACCACTCTCCGTTTTTTCTTCACAACATTCTTCTTTCTCCATCCAGGAGGATTCTGAGGGCTTACAAGGTTATCCATTGCTGGCAAAGTCTTATTTTGCTGTATTTCTTCATGGTTCTCCTGTGTGAGAGCCTGGTACTGGTTCCTGAGCAGTATGGGTGCTGACTGCCTCTCGATCCTCCTGCTTCTGTGGGTCACATGCTTCCATTCCTCTGTTTCGTCAGGTGCAGTTCGAATTTCTTCTCTTTCTGAATCATGAAGAGATAATTCTGCTCTGTCTAAGAACTCTTCACCTTCCTTAATGATTTTCAAGGTAGTTAACCTCTCTTCTAGATTTCGCAACTTTTCCTCCAACAGGGACACAAGCTTGCATTTCTGGCATGTGAAGTTTGGCTTTTCCACTGGCAAGTCTGTGAACATGTAGCAGGATATGCAGCTCACCAAATGGCTCCTGGACTCTTCCATGTTCTTATTGTTAATGTTCTGAAAACAGTGAAAAAAGCTTAAAAAAAAGCTTCAAAATGCACGCGCCGGTAGGCGTGCGGTTTACCGATGTCCTCTTTTCAGCTCCAACAGCCAAAATCCAGTGTTCTTTGAGCTCGCGGAGACTCTTCACTTACCCTAAAATGCAGTGGGAATATGCAAATTATCTCCTCAGGACTCCTCCCCTGGTTTACTGATGTCCTCTTTTCAGCTCCGACAGCCAAAATCCAGTGTTGTTTGAGCTCGCGGAGACTCTTCACTTACCCCAAAATGCAGTGGGAATATGCAAATTATCTCCTCAGGACTCCTCCCCTGGTTTACCGATGTCCTCTTTTCAGCTCCAACAGCCAAAATCCAGTGTTGTTTGAGCTCGCGGAGACTCTTCACTTACCCCAAAATGCAGTGGGAATATGCAAATTATCTCCTCAGGACTTCTCCTCTGACTGTCTGCCTGAACTAAGATGGTTTCTCTATTTTATACTGCTCCTACTCAAGTGCTCTCAGGGGCTCTGGTGCTGCCATCCTCTATCTTCCCTACCGGGTGCGGTCTGTCTAGACTGATCCAGACCACGCCCTGCCTCCCCGTTTTCTTCTCTCCTCTCCCCTTTTGGGGGCTGTCCCAGGGCAGTTCATTGCGGTCCCATGGCAATCTGCTGTCGGTCACTTTCAGGGTCAACCCCCCCACCTTGATGGACACACTTGCATACATGACCACTGCTGTTTGGGGCGGGCTCCGCTTCTGGCGCCATTCTGGGACCTGGCCCACGATGGGAGGTGGTTTCTTGTCGTCTTTTAGCACGCACATAATGGCGCCCGTTCTTCTGGGGCGGGCGCCACATTTAGTAGAAAACACAGTCTTTATGCGTGCGATACCCGGTGATAACGGGTGGGCTCATATCCTGCCGACTACGCCAAAATTGACGCGCCCCCTGGGCCGTGGGGCACCCGGTGCCGGGCCGGTAGATGCTGGGGGTTGTAGTCACTGTGGCGGTGACCCGGTCCGTGACCCAGGGCGGTCAATCCAAGGGTAGTATCTGTGTATAGGTTATATATAATGTCCGACTATGCCACCTGTGGAGTGCGGCTAATAGGGCTGCCGCTGCGGAACAGTCCTCTGAAGCTGATGGTTTGGCAGCAAGGATGGTACAACTCCCCACAAGAAGAGTGTAGCTTCAGGGCAGTGTGAGTGGATGATGGTGGTTGTTGTGCAGGGAGTCAGTAATAAACACGAAGTCTCCCATAGGAGCAATCTCGCCCTGTCCCCCGGAAATGTGGTGTAGTGAATGCAGGTGTTAGGGTCCTGAGCTGTACTCCTTCCTTACCTGAGAGTGAGGTACCACACCTCTGGATGAAATGCAATACCTCTGTGGCGACCGAATCCTCAGGGGCGCCACATATCACTGGAAGAAAGACGAACTTCAACCTTACGAGGAATATTATCATGACATCCTAAGCCATCCTAGATCACTATGAGATACTTTAACTTCTTTATGACCCTGCACAGAAACAGCATGTAGTACATATCAATATAAATTATGCATTTTTCAATTTCTGCCCTGGACAACAACCATTTAGAAGACCATGTTAAATATCCCGTATTTACGATAAATGATTAACTCCAGTCTATGTCTGTCACCTCCTCTGTTTTGCCATCTCTCCATTTCTTTAAATGGGTTCTTTCAAGTTCTTAAAAAGTTAAAATTGCAAAGTGCTTGTAAAACAAGCAACTTTGTAATTTACTGATCCTCTTAAGAAAATCCTCTCAATTCTAAAGAACAGACATTTTTAATTCTATTGTGTAAAGCACATTTCCTAGGTTACCGGCTACCCTGCAGTCTTGGAATGGCTGGTGACCTAGGCAAGGAGTGTACGCCACTTAAATGCTCAATGCTTTAGAGCAAATGGATCCGACCAGCCTCAGTGCTCCTATACTTCAGCCATGCAAAGGGAAAGCAGACTCTGCTAGTAGCATGTGAGAGCTCCCAGTTCGGACCAGCAGCACAACTATGCAGCTGGTCCAAACTATCAATCATTAGAAGCGCACTATTCTCGGCAAACATGAAGCTGAGTGGCAGGGGAGGGGTGCATTCAAACATTTGTCTCCAGAAGCACTAAAATAGTGGCAGATTGGCAGCAGGTGGCATATGAGAGATCTATTTGAAAAGTCAATCTAATTCCTGTGAAGCAATCACAAACAGTATAAGTCATCAGTCTACGTTGACATTAAGTCGTTCTTGAGTAGTTTGCAAGCAGAGGTAGACAATCACCCACCACTGAGCTGCTATGAAAGTAGATCTTAGAATGGCATGCTCATCCTAGTAACCAATGACTTCCTTCCCAAGCTATAATTATTGACCTCTACCCAGAAAACACCATGGATTGTTCAGAATAAGAAGGTGTTCACATCACATTAATGGTCTCAACTTAGCTTGTACACAATGAAAAGATCCTGACATAGACGCTGGGTGTCCATAGGGCTCCATTGCACAACAGAGGCGATAAAGGTGCTCTCTTAGCCTCCATGTGTCAGTATGCACGCGAAACGCGCGTCGGGGGAACTGGGCAGTGTGATCTATAATTGTGATGGCGTATTATGGGTATAGATTGTCTTGCACTTTTGCAAAGTACTGAGAGTGCTATTGTAGGTTTTTTTTTTTCACTTGTACTATTGATTTATGCAAAGTTTGTTGAAGTGGCATTGACTATTTAATGACATCTTTCAAATCTATGTATATGAAGGAAATTATGAGCTTTGTGTCAGAAAAAAAAGTTATTCATACCGAATATTAGGATGTTTTGATTCAAAGGTTTTTTTTTTACATTTTTAAACTTTTTTTAAAGTGTAAAATTCTGTTTAAGGGGATGTCCCAACTTGTTAAATGGATAAAATTGCAAATTGCTTGTAAAAACAAGTAACTTTGTAATATACTTCTTATTAAAAAGCAAGAGGGAGGTATAGAAGCAGGACACTCTTGAAATAAAAGGCTTAGGGTACTTTCACATTGCGATTAGTACCATGCTCGGTGGCCCGGTCCGGGCATATATCCGAACTCCCCCGTAAAACGGAAAACGGGATTCGGACATATGCACCGACGAGGCCATAGACTGTAATTGGAGCTGGCAATGCAGAGTACTAAAGTAGTAGACTGTGTCTGGGTTTCTGCCTCCAGTAGGAGTATATGCCCAGAAATGATGCACGTTCGCTCTGCTGACACCATTATAGTCCATGGCCCTGTCGGCGCATAGATCCGAATCCCCTTTTGCAAAGGATGTTGGGGGGGGGTCGGGCGTATATCCAAACGGGGCCACTGAGCATGTACTAAATGCAATGTGAGAGCACTCTTAAACATGCCATTTGAGGTCAAACATTCAATTTAAAAAGTAGGCCAGAGTCTAAACTTTTTTCTGCATTTCGTATTTGGTCATTATCAGCTATTTGGGGAGGAGGGGAACGAGCGGGATTTGTTTCCCCCCACCCCTTTTCCTTTTATTTTCTACATTAGTAAGACATAATCGCTTTGTTTTAAAAGTGGATAAATTATACTTAATTAAGATCAATAACACAGATCTGAAATGTAACAGTGACATTAATTGTATCTAATTATGTTTTGTCTGCAAAATATCACAACAGTATATAACATAATGTTTTTTTTTAACAGAAAAGAAAAAAAAACTTGAAGTGATTGCACTCATTCATAATCTGGGAAAAATGACTTACTACTAATGACTGCCTCCTAGCTGAGCTGTGCACATGGAGACTCATAAAGCCCTTTGGCTTGGCCAATGCATGGAGAAATAGTCATACCTCTCCCCCCCCCCCACACAGGGAACATTTCACGAGTAGAGGGAAGAATGGATTCAATGAAATTTCAACAAATTCTTGGTGCAAACATAACACGATCTGTGAAAAAGCTGAAGTAGAGCATGGCTTTTACAAATGGATAATGATTAGGGATGAGTGAGCACTAAAATGCTCGGATGCTTGTTACTCAAGCCAAGCAATTCCTAATGCTCTTTTCGAGTAACAAGTATAATGGGAGTCAGTTGGGAAATCCGAGCATTTTTCCGGCAGACCCTACGAGGAGGTCTGGGGGGGCAGTGAAAATGTTGAAATGGATGGGAAAAGTGCTGAATGGAAGGAGAAGAGCATGGGGAAGACCCCTGGAATCATCTCTGACTCTTAGATTGCTGCTGAGAACAATGGTGTCACACTTTTTACTCCACTTCAAGGACTGACAATAAAACATTCAAAATCGAAGAGAAATTGGAGTGTACAGGAAAAAAATGTTAAGAAATGATCTTTCCTGTATAATGACTTGTATATAAAGCAGCATTTAAAAAAGATTAAAAACAAATAATAATTTAAGTGGACCAAAATTGAAATTTTTATTAAACAAATTGGACATTTCAGTGTAATTTATGAAAGAAGCAGGAACTGCCAAAAATTAGATGGAAGAGGGACTCAGATACACCCTGTATAAGACATACAGGAGGGCCTCATATACTTTCTGTTCAAATTGTCATGTAGTGGTACTTCTAGACTCATAAAAGGCTCTGCACACAGTGCAAAGCCTGCCAAAAATTAAAAGCATGATCATCTATACACCTTTGAAGGCACCAGCTGTAGTACCTCATTCAAATATTGTGAACATTGTGTAGTTGTGGTACTCCTGCACACATAAAGACTCTGCACAAAGTGCAAAGACAGGAAACAAATATAAGGAGGGTCATGCAGTCATCCATAGACCATTGAAGGCAATAAATGGCTTCATTAAAATATTAAAAAAGGGTAGTTAATCTGCTCCTACACTCATAAAGATTCTGCACAAAGTGCAAAGCCAGGAGAAAATTATAAGGAGAGTAACCCAGTCATCCATAGACCCTTGAAGGCAACAACTGGAGGGCCTCATTCAAATATTGAAGATTAAAATCACTTTATGTGCTGCTGTCATCTGGTGGTGTGGAAAAGTCGGAACTAATCAAGGCTTTGTTCATTTTTATCAGAGTGAGCCTGTCAGCATTTTCTGTTGACAGGCGAAAGCCCTTGTCTGTTATGACCCCCCCACCGGCGGCATTAAAAACCTGCTCAGACAGGACGCTAGCAGCACAACACCACCAAGGCATAGAGGGACAGCTCATGCCAGGTGTCCAGCTTTGAGACTCAATAGTTGAAAGTCACAGAGGAATTAGGGAGTACGCTGGTTTGGTCGGCCAGGTATTGCTTGACCATCTTTAAAAACTTTTTACCCAGTCAGCAAGCCATGGACACTGGGAGGATGTCATGAAATTGGCCCACACTTTTGACAGTGTACCCCTTTCTCTGCTGTACCTGGTGTGTGTCTCCCTCGATTCTCCTCCTTGGTTGGGCAAGGAAGCTTGACCACTGCCACTAGCATTGGCTGATGGGAATTTTTTAAACATATTTTCCACAATGGCCTTCTGGTATAGCACAATTTTAGTAGGCTTCTCCACCTCAGGAAGCAGAAATGCAAAGTTCTCTTTGTAGCATGGGTCTAGCAGGGTGAACAACCAGAACCATTTTTGGCCAAGATGAATATAATGCGAGGGTCACGGGAAAGGCAGCGGTACATAAAGTCAACCATATGTGTCAAGTTCCCTACAGCCAACACTTCCCTGTCTCAACCAAAGATCACGACTCTCCATCTCCTCTTCCTCATTCCCCTCCTCAGCCCATCCACGTAGGAGAGACGGAACGAAGAGTGTGTGGATACTATCCTCTGTTGCGCTAGTAACCAGCGCCTGTTCCTCCTCCTCTTCTGCGTCCACTTCCTCATTGTTATCCAATTCACGCTGAGCAGATGGGATGAGGCTAGGCTGGGTAGTATCTCCCTGTATCATGTCTTCCTCCATCTCCACCTGGTCCGCATGTATAGCTTCATGTTTAATTGTGAGCTGTAACTGTTTAAAAGCAGGATCGTTGCGCTGATTATGGCCTCGTTGCAACTCACCATCTTTGTGCAGTCCTCAAAGTCTTGGAGAACCACACAAAAGTCAGGCATCCATGCCCATTCTTCAGTTGTTTTGTACGGAGGCTTACCTGAATACCGACGGGCGTGTTGGAGCTGGTATTTGACAACTGGCTTCTACTGCTTACAAAGCCTTGCCAGCATGTGCAATGTGGAGTTCCAGCATGTGGTCACATCGCACACCAGTCGGTGAGCTAGCACTTGCATGCAATGCTACAGCACTGTCAGAGCGGCTGCAGCTGTAGCAGACTTTTGAAAATGGGCGCTGACTTGGCGTACTTGTTCAGCAGCTCCTGCAAATTTGGGTAGGTTTTCAGAAACCGCTGAACTACCAAGTTGAGCATGGGGGCCAAGCATGGTACATGTGTGAGCTTGCCAAGCTTCACAGCTGCCACCAGGTTACGGCCATTATCACACACGCCATGCCTGGCTGTAGATTCAGCGGTCTGGTCTTTTACTCCCTTCAATAACTTTGCCACGGTGAGTGGTTTGTCTCCTAGACAAATTAGCTTCAGCACAGCCTGTTGCTGCTATGCCGAGGCAGTACTACAGAGCTTCCAGGTCTGGCTGATGTGGACAACATGCTCTGAGATAACGAATCGAAGATGGAGGATGAGGAGG
Organism: Phyllobates terribilis; assembly: GCF_046119375.1. NCBI lineage: Eukaryota > Metazoa > Chordata > Amphibia > Anura > Dendrobatidae > Phyllobates > Phyllobates terribilis. The sequence goes on along the minus strand of NW_027362771.1, from coordinate 525,196,864 downwards.
AGCAGGAGGGGGTACAGGAACTGGTGTAGCAGGTGGAGGAAACCCTGATAGAAGTAGGGCCATCAATCCTCGGTGTCGGTAGCACATGTGCCGAGCCAAGGTGAGACTCTGCCCCAGCCTCCACAATATTCAACCAGTGTGCTATCAGGGAAATGTACTGTCTCTGGCCACAAGCGCTTGTCCATGTGTCAGTCGTTAAGTGGACAATCCCAGTAAGTGTGTTAACAGGTGATGTTCCTGGACACATGCTAGTGCAAGGCGGGGACGCCACACCGGGAGAAAAGGTGGTGGCTTGGGACCAAGTATCGAGGGACGGCTGCTGCCATGAGTTAGCAGAAATCCTCTGTGTTCACAAGCCTAAATGGCAATACTTCCATGGCAAGCAGCCTGTAAATGTGCCTGTTTAGCATTTTGGCCTGTGAGTGGGTGGCTGGGAACTTTATTTTTGTTCCAAGGCCTGGGGTAGGGGCAGCTGAACGCTGGGCTGGGACAAGAATTTGGAAGTGCCTGATGATGGTGTGTCAGAATGTGCAAGGACAGGTGCAGGGCGTGAAGCATCTGTGCCAGTGTCATGGACAGGGAATTGGCCAGCACCTAGCATAGGGGAAGAGGCAATAGTATCACTCGCTGGCACCAATTGTGGATCCAAGCGTTAAACCCACCCAGTCAGGTGCTTAGATGACATGTGCCTGATCATGCTGGTGGTGGTTAGGCTCTTAGTGGTCAGGCCCCGTCTGAACACTAAATCGTCAGGCTGATCTTGGCAACTCACACGATGACTTCGCCATCCACCAAGTCTTCCACCGCCGCACCCTGGTCCTCCTGACTTGGTAACTTAACAACAACCTGACTTATCGGCAACTTAGACAAAGTTTGCCATTTCCCACTGTCATCTTCTTGTGACTGTGGCTGCTCTAAGTTTTGTTTATCACTAAACAGCATGTCATCTTGTTCCTCTTGGAACATGTAGGGTGAGAGACCACAATCAAGAAATGATGATGTAAAGAGCTCCTCGGAGTGTCCTAGTTCACTGGTCCAGGTTCAGGGTGAGGATTAAGTGATCCAGACTTTTGGCTAGTGAGACTGCACCAGGTGGAAGACTGGGTGGTGGTGCCAAGCATGCTGGTAGCATTATCTGCTATCCAACCGACCATCTGTTCGCTCTGGTGTGGCTTCAGAAGTGGTGTCCCATGCCTCCCTGCAAAGTGGGACAGAAACCTATGTGTTGTGGATGGGCGTGTTTCTTGTGCTCCAGCAACAGGCGTAGTCGCACCTGCCCCGCATACTCGGCGTTTGCATGCATCATCATCAGCACTTCCACTTCCTGTCCCTTACACATTTCCTAATTGTTAGGTCTCTGTAAACTAAGTTTATTTTTAATAAAAAAAAAAATTGGTCACCTGCAGCAGGCAAAGCGTTTTTTTTTAGTTTAATATACCACCGTAATGTAACACAAAGCTCGTAAAACTGTATGGGTGACAAATTCAATCCAGAAGCATTTTTTAAACTTTTTTTCGAGTTTAATATACTACCGTAAAGCAATACAAAGCACGTAAAACCGTATGGATGACAAATTCAATCCAGAAAACAATTTTTAACGTTTTTTTGAAGTTTAATATACCACTGAAATGTAGTGATGAGCGAGCACTAAAATGCTTGGGTACTCGTTGCTCGGGTCGAGCACATTGGAATACTCGGGTGCTCGACCCAAGCACCGAGCCCAATGCAAGTCTATGGGAAACTCGAGCATTTTTCAGGTGGCTCCCCCCGGCGGTCTGCAGAGGGCCTTAAAATTGCCCAAATCGATGGGAACAGTGCTCAAATGACATGGGAACAGCATGGGGAAGACCCTTGGAAGCATCTCTGACTCCCAGATCACTGCTGTCAACAACGTGGTCAGAGAATTATGCCACATTTACGGACTCACAATAAAACATACAAAAACGAAACCAAAATGGATTTTCCTGGGAAATATATTAAGGAACATCCTTTCCAGGGTAATGACTTGTATATAAGGCAAAATAAATAACCAAAAACAAAAATACTCCCCACACCTTGGGCTATGTTCACACATAGCGTTTTTGATGCGTTTTAGCACTTTGGAATTGCTTTCAACCGTGACAAATGCATTCAGCAGGAAATGTCATTTTAACATTTTACAACCTTATCTGGCCATGTGGTGTGTGACACATCATCAGACACATGCATACAGTGCCGAAAAGACATGGGAACAGCATGGGGAAGACCTGTGTGCACATCATAAGTGATCCTTGGTGCAAGCGAAGATGCCTCCCGCCATGCACCTGTTGTTGCAGACTTGCAACAATCACCGTCCACGTCCTTGTCCCAGTTCAGCGTTCATTTGTCCCTACCCCATTCCTTGGAATGCAAGCGCAAGTGCACCCAGCCACCCACCCACAGGCTGCAATACTATACTGCCAAATTTTTGACAGCTGCTTTCACTTGAAATGTGGCCTTTTAGGCTCGTGGAGGAAGAAGCTTTTCATAACCTCATGCCGGCGGCGGCCGGGTGTCCATACTCGGTCCCCAGCCACCACTGTTTCTCCCAGTGTCGTCTCCGCCTTCCACAAGCACGGGTCCCACAACATTACCCGTGCCCTCCCCAGTGCACTTACTGGGAAGGACCGCCTAACCACAAACACGTGGACAGGTGAATGTGGCCAGGGACGGTACGGAGCCAGTCCACAGCATTTTTTGCTGAGTTGTATTTCACCACAGCCATATTCTTTAGCTTGGTGAAAGGACTTGGGAAACCATATCTACCCAGCTGTCATTTCTCCCAGGAAGTCCTCTAAAGCTGCTTTCACTTGAAATGTGGCCTTTTAGGCTCATGTAGGCAGAAGCTTTTCATAACCTCATGCTGGCGGCGGCTGGGTGTCCATACTTGAGAGAGTACCCCGTGCCTCAGGGCCTGTGTGATGGGAGGGGCTGAGAAAACTCTCCCAGAACTTTGACAATGTTCCCCTGCCTCTGCTGGATTGAAATTGTGTCTCTCTCGCCTGTACTCCTTGGTTGTCCAACGAAGTGTGCCCTCTGCCGCCAGCGTTTTCAGATGGGAATTTTTATAATAGTTCCGCAACAAGGGCCTTCTGGTACAGCCCCATTTTTGTAGACCTGTCCGCCTCAGGAATAAGAGATATAAAGTTCTCCTTGTAGAGTGGGTCTAGAAGTGTCACCAACCAGTAATGACTGTCACCCAAAATTTTGAGAATGCGAGGGTCATGGGAAATGCAGCGTAACATAAACTCAGCCATGCGTGCAAGACTTCCGTGTCCTCACCAAGAGGTTGACTGACCATGCTCTCCTACTCCTCCTCCTCCTCTCTGTCCTCTGGCCATCCATGCTGAACAGACGGTATGACAGTTGTGCAGGTAGTACCGTCTATAGCGCATGAAACTAGCTCCTGTTCTTTCTCCTCCTCCTCTTCCTCATTGTCACCCAATCCAAGTTGGGATGAGATGAGGCTGGGCTGTGTGTAATCACCCTGTATTGTTCCTTGCTCCATCTCATCGTGCTCTGCCTGCAATGCATCCTCTTTGATTGTGAGCAGAGAGCGTTTCAGAAGACAGAGAAGTGGGATGGTGACGCTAATTATGGCGTCATCGCCGCTCACCATCTTGGTGGAGTCCTCAAAGTTTTGGAAGATGGTACATATGTCTGACATCCATGTCCACTCCTGAGGTCTTATGTGTGGAGTCTGAACTGAATACCGACGGCCTTGTTGATGCTGGTACTCAACAACTGCCCTCTTCTGCTCACAAATCCTTCCCAACATCTGCAGTGTAGAGTTCCAACGCGTGGGGACATCACATACCAGTCTGTGAACCGGAAGCTGCAAACGCTGCTGAAACATGGCAAGGGCGGCAGAAGCTGTAGCTGACTTTCTAAAATGGGCACACAGGCGGCGTACTTTAACAAGCAGATCGGGCAGCTCCGGGTAGGGTTTTAGAAACCGCTGAACCCCGAGGTTAAGCACATGGGCCAGGCATGGAACGTGTGTGAGCTCGCCTCGCCTCAGAGCCGCCACCAGGTTCCGGCCATTGTCACACACGATCATGCCTAGCTGTAGGTTCAGCGGTGTGAGCCACAGATCTGCCTGCTCTTTCAGAGCTGTCCACAACTCTTCAGCATTGTGCGGTTTGTCACCTAAGCATATTAGCTTCAGCACAGCCTGTTGCCGCTTGGCCGAGGCAGTGCTGCAGTGCTTCCAGCTTGTGACTGATGTTGTCGTTTCGGAGATGGAGGCGGAAGAGGAGGAGGAGGATGAGGTGCAGGAGCTGTAGACCGTGGGGGCAACCCTGATTGACCTAGGGCCCGCAATCCTTGGCGTTGGGAGGACGTGTTCCGTCCCAAGTCCGACTGGGTCCCGGCTTCCACTATGTTAACCCAGTGTGCCGTCAGCGAGATGCACCGTCCCTGCCCACAAGCACTTGTCCACGTGTCCGTGGTTAGGTGGACTTTCCCGGCAACTGAGTTGTTGAGGGCACGGCTAATGTTTTGGGACACGTGCTTGTGTAATGCGGGGACGGCACACCGGAAGAAATAGTGGCCGCCGCCATCATGTTGTGGAATGCTTCAGTCTCCACGATCCTAAAAGGCAACATTTCGAGCGCAAGCAGTCGTGAAATGTGAGAATTTAGTAGTGTGGCCTGTGGGGCGTTGGCTGCATATTTGCGCTTGCGTTCCAAGGACTGGGGTATGGACAACTGAACGCTGCGCTGGGACAAGAACATGGATGTGCTTCCTGATGCTGCTACTTGAGAGTGCGCAACGACAGGTGCAGGAGGAATCTTTGCATGCACCATGGACAGGGGATTGGCTTGCATGTGTAGCACCCTGAGGATTCGGCTGCTACAGGGGTATTGCACCTCAAGCCAGAGGTGTGGTATTCCACTCCCGGGTAAGGATGGAGTGTGGAACTGAGCTCAGTAGGCTGCATACACTACATACATCCCATTTCCGGGGGACAGATCGACGGTACTCCCACCAATATATGTGCAGGTACGATAGTGTCTGTCCCTGGCTGGAGTGGGAGGGGGTTGGAACATCCCAGTAGTGTAGGGGCAGATAGGGGGAGCAGTCTGGGTAATGCTAGGAGCTCATTGGGTGCTGGTCACCTGAGCTCACACATAGAGGGAGTATATAAGGTGGGCACCATCTTAGATCAGGGTCAGTCTGTCAGAGTTGAGTCAGAGAAGCAGAGCAGCTCAGCCAGCTCCAAGGCCAAGAGAGAGAGAGAGGAGAAAGAAGGACCCAGAGGGGGAGAAGAGGGAACTCCAAGAACCCAAAATTAGACCAGAGGGTGAAGAGTTGGCACAAGGGTACCGGATCCCAAGCTGGTGGAGGGCCCTAATCCTTAGCCAGAGACCGGAGGTCGTGGGCAGGATCTGCCACGACCACCCACTAAATCCACCCGGAAGGCAAACCGTGAATAGGGTCAGGGAACCCAGAGACAAGGGTTTTACCAACAAGAGGCCCGAGGGAGCCGGACTTAGGTGGATCCCTGGTGGGGAAGGCCAGAGAGAAGGACAAGTCAGAAAGGGAGCTCAGGACCACGCTCCAGAATCACCTGGGGGTTGGCCGAGTCCAGGACCTGGTGGACGCAGCACGGCTCGGGCGGTCACTCAAGGCCGGAGTGACCAACACAAAAGCAGTAAGTAAAACCCTGAACTGCACAGCCCGACTCGGAGTCTTATTACCACTCTCACTGCACCACCACAACCACCACCCTCTACAACTGACCCCCTGAGGCTATACCCCTCCCGTTGGGGGTTATACTACCTGAGCTGCACACACACCACCAGCCTCAGCGGACCCTGCTGCAGCGGCGGCCGTAGTGACCGCAAATCAACGGGTGGCGTAGTCGACACTAAAGAACATCCAGTAACATCTGTAGGACTGCCACACACTGAGCTTGACACCCTGGGCACGGACCGGGTCACCGCCACTCGGAGACTACAACCCCCATCTGATCCGGCTCCGGGTATCCCCCAAACAACACTGGCCCAGGGGGCGCGTCACATGCACAACAGCGGAAGAAGCAATGGTGCCACCTGCAGACAATGTTCCTGGACCCTGGAGTTCGGCCCACAAAGTCAGGTGCTTTACTGTCATGTGCCTGATCATGCTGGTGGTGGTCAGGCTGGTCGTTTTTCCACCCCAGCTGATGCTGGCCTGGCAGGTGGTGCAAATGGCCTTTTTGGGGTTATCGGCAGAGTCTTTAAAAAACAACCAGACTCGGGAAGACCTAACAGTTGTACTGGCAACTTCCTTCGTGTTGGTGTTACAGAGAATGGTTGCCTGCCTTCTGTCTGTGGCCACCACACTGCTTCTGACTCGCCCCCTGGGCCGTGGGATACCCGGAACCGGGCTTCTGTACGATGCTGGGGGTAGTAGTGGCAACCCGATCCCGTGGCTCAGGGTGGTCAGACCAAATTGTGGCAGTCTATTTATCAGTGTTTTGAATGTCCGACTACGCCACCCGTGTATTGCGGTCAGGGATAACCGCCGCTGCAAGGCAGACAAGCTGAGGCTGGTGTTGGTGTGCAGCACAGGGGTAGGACAACTCCCCACGGGAAGAGTGTAGCCTCAGGCCAGTGTAAGAGGATGCTGGGGGTGATAGTGCCAGTCGCGATAGTAAAAGTTCAGAGCCCGTTTCAAACAGTCCTGGGTCTTTATTATTGATGTTATTAATGACCCAACAGTAGTACCGGTTAGGAATGGGCCTGGGTATCTGAGAGCATTCGGGCGAGCCCCACTGGTCAGGGTGAGTGTGTAGGCCTACCGTTCTCTCTATGCTCTTTCTGACTATCCCCCTCTTCGTGGTGTAATAGCCCACGTCCCTGAGCTGGCCGTGTACTTCTCGCCTGTATGGCTTGCGACTCGGGCCTTGGGTACCATTTTGCTTTCTCCTCGCTGTACTGGTCCCTCTGTGTGGCGGAGCCTCCAGGCTTCTTAGGCCAAGGGAATTGAAATCCCTCGCGGGTTGGTTCTCTGCTGCTGGGCTTGATAACCCGGGCAGCCCCGGACCCCAATGTCCGGTTAGATTCGTTCTCTGCCAGGACCAGCTCTCGTCACCTCTGTCCATGGCTTGCAGTTTCTCCTCTGCCTCACGGACTCCTCGGCTACAGCTGAACTGTCCCTCCTTCTCTGGGACTAGTCTCAGTCCTGAGCTAGGTCGTCCAGTTCTCCCTAACCCTGCCCCCAGTTCCAGCTTTTATAGGGGCAGCCAGCTCCCCCTACTGGCCTGGGACAGGAGGTGCTGTATGCTAATTGTCCCTAACCAGGGACCCTCCCTCCTGCTCTCAGACACAGCCTTTAATATTTGTGGCATCCAGGCCTCAGGTGACACATTTCTTCCTGCCTGTTGGGGTGCTCTGCCTCCCTCCTCCGGTGTGCTGATGTCCTCGCTCTGCATGTCCTACTGCCAGGTTGCGTCAGTTACTATATCATCCACCACCTCGTCTTCCACTTCCGCACCCTGGTCCTCCTCCTGACTTTCTGGCAATTGTGTCTCATCATCGTCCACCTCTTGTGACACTTTCCCACCGTCGCCTTCGCGTGACCGTGGCTGCTCAAATATTTGGGCATCGCTACACGCGATCTCCTCTTGCCCCACTTCAAGTGGACCGGGCGAGAGGCCCGAATCTATAAATGGAAAAGTGAACAGCTCTTCAGAGTGTCCAATTGTGGGATCAGTTGTCTCTGGGCACTCGGCATGGTGGGAGGAAGGAGGATCAGGGTGAGGAATATGCGGTCCAGACTTACGGCTACTGAGACTTGACTGTGTGGAAGACAGGGTGGTGGTGGTGGTGGTGTTTGTGGCTAAGTGACTGGAATCATTATCCGCTATCCAACCAACAACCTTTTGACACTGCTCTGGGTTCAATAGTGGTGTGCTGCGGTGCCCTGGGAATTGGGACAGAAAGGTCGGGCGAGAAGATGTGGGTGTTTGTTGTGGCACAATTTCAGCTTGCCCACGGCCTTGTCCTCGGCCTCTGCATGCATCATCACCATCACGTCCAGTTCCCCGTCCCTTGCCACGTGCCTTGCCCATTTTAAATGGAGGACAGTATTTTCCACGCTCACTACAAATGATTGAGTTTGCAGTGAACTTATATGTGATCCATGTGACGGAGAAAACAAAGTTTTAAATACCTGGCCTGTAGGTAACTATTTTGAACAGCAAACCGGTGTCAAAAATGTCGCTGACACAGTGAAAAAAAATTGGAATGGAGGCCAAAAATTGCAGTATTTTCTGAAAACGTATATGTGATCCGTGTGACGGAGAAAATGCAGTTTTAAATAGCTGAATTTCTAGCGCTGTAAAATGGAAAGGACCTGGCTGTATTCTGCAGTGCCAACAAGCAAATGGCGCAGAAAAACGGTGTTCTCTGGATTGCTTTGTAAGCAAATAATGAGGATTAAGATCCAAAGAAAAGTATTTCAGGCCCCTGAGACCTGGGTCTTTGTATAGAAATATCTAACAGCAGCAGAAGGCAGAATTGGAATGGAGCCTCTTGTGCTATATGCACTGTAGTCTGCTATATACCTGCCTGCTTGATATCTCTGCAGATGGATTAGTTAGTCCTCAAAAGGACTGTTTGTTAAGATGGATATGTGTAATGTACGGTTTTTCTCCCTACACTACTTAACCGGTTCCCGACCGCCCACTTTAGATAAACATCGGCGCTTGCTGGGCTCTGTGCAGCGCCGACGTTTAAAAACGGTGGGTGGTCTCGCAGCGCTCAGGACCCCCAGGGTCCTGCAAGCGCTGCGATTCCGGTGCAGAGCGTTAGCTCTGACAGGGAACATCATCGGGACCTGATTAGATCAGGTCCCAGTGATGTTAACCCTTAGCTGTCTTCTATATGCTGCGATCTATAGTGATCGCGGCATATAGGAGACAGCAGGAGGAGAGGGGGTCGTCAACTTACCTCTCCGAAG